>NC_080403.1:22200000-22800000 GCF_030265065.1 Corythoichthys intestinalis | reverse complement strand
TGAAGTATAATGCCAATGCTGTAGCGGCTAATTTCTCCCAGTGATTATTTTTCACAACGTTTCAAAATGCATGCATGGTACAAAAAATATAATAATTACCTTGAATCCATGAACAAATCACTCCTGAGAAAATCCTTCCTGTTTGTATGCAGTTCAGCTTTTGTACCTTTTCTACCTAAATCCGGCGTTAGATCGCCGCATGTGACCGACTGCTAATAAATGAAGCGGAGTGTTGGACGGCCCTCTTTGGGAAGGCGTGACGCAGTGAATGGGGAATGTGTCATGTCAATACTTTATGAAGTCTATGGTATTAAACATCCATTCATCCAACTAAAAAAAATGAAATCTATGAATGATTCTGCTCAAAAGATTAAAAATGTCGAATATGGGAATTTAAAGGTTACACAAATTTTGTTTTAAGAAGTAAAATAATACTACAGTTTATTTATAGGTGTCAAACTTATGGCCCGGGGTCAGATCCTGACCCGCTACACCATTTTGTGTTGCCTGCGAAAGTTGATCAAATGCATGGACTCACCAAAATAAAATTCTTAGAGTATTTACGTTGCCCTGAATGAAAGATTGAGGACTTCAGAAATCAGAGAATGTATTTTCTTTCTTTAAAAAAAAATAAAAATAAAAATAAATAATACTAATCAAGAGAATACTGAGTATTTTTCTTTTTTTTTTTATGGAATATTTTATCCATATGGTTTTTGTGTTATAATGTAAATGAATTAAAAAAAAACTAATAATTCAAAAAAATTCCAGAGATTTGTTCAGTTTTTGCCCGTTTTTAATTGAAAGAAAAAAAATAAGATAAAACTGAGAAAAACATTTGCTGAAAAAGTGATTCATAAATTTGCTTAATAAACACCAGTAATGTTTCTAAATCATTAATCAAAATCAAAATAGTTGTTTATTCATTTGATAACCAAGCAATTGTCAATTAACTGTAGCAGCCTTTGTTGGACGACATAATAGCTATCTCAAGCAAACCATAACTACTCTACTGTATAATGTGGAAAAAAAGGAGTCTCACATCCCTGGTATTTAAAGTTGACAAATCTGAAGCTCTAAAAAGAAAAAAAACAACAACAAAAAAACATCAACAATACACCTCCAAATGTTGAAGATTTTAAAACATCTTACATGGTGTCACAGTGCAGTAATTACATATGTGCCGATTACCGGTTTCAAGGAATACCCTGGTATGAAAACGTCAAGGTTTCAAAACCGAAAAAATATTCCGTCATACCGTCCCAATGGTATTAGCTATTTTTTACGTCCCAAAAATGCATGGAGAAATCCCTCGCTTGGAGCTGAAAGGCTCAAACCTCCCCTATCGGTTGTTGCTGAGTGTTAGTGAGTCAGCTGTGCTACACGATGCGCTGGAGGAGGTGAACGAAATTGCTGGTATGGGAATACTTCGACTATAGAAAAGTTACAGACGGCCGCAGCTTAGAGAAGGAGGGCCAACCGACATGTAAAACATGTTTATGGAGGGTGGCTGCAAAGGAGGCAATACCTCCAATATGATTTCGCATTTATACAAAATTAAAGCCATTGTACATTCAATGTCATTAACGTTTAACTCCAGCATGTTTAGTGTGTCTAGCAGTGGTAAAAGTGGTGTTTTTTTCTCTCTGGCAACTGTCTGTGTTTAGAAAGATTGTGTGTATAATGTAAAAATGTTACGAGTCATACACACGTGCTTTTTATGGAAAATAATTCAATTATTTTTGTTATGATGGTAATAATGTAGAGCTGTGGCTGTGGGTTTAGGCTCACCTAAAGGACTGCATTTATTTTAACTTTATTTATTTATATATTTTTAAAATTTATTTTAACTTAACATTATACTTATGTTCCAATTTGCTAATATGTTTTGAAAAATAAAAATCCTGTGCAATGGATTTTATTTTAACCCAGATATGTCAAAGTAACACATTTTAGAGCTGTAATTGCAATACCATGATACTGTGAAACCGTGATATTTTAGCTTTAGGTTAAACCGTCAGAATCTCATACCGGCACATGCCTAGTAGTAACAATATGATATGACTACATAAGTACTTCCAATATTGTTTTTGCTCTCCTCGTGCAACTGTTGGAGTGTCGCCATGTCTTCCGGTGCCATCGCACCGTCTGTCATCAGTCACTCTGGCTGTGTAACAACAAGGGATCAACGCTTCATTTTGACAGTTTGGGAAGTCCAACAGAGACAAATCAGCACCCGCTGTTTACAATACTTGAATAGCAGAGGTGTGAATTAACCTATCTGATGACTGGGTTAAGCCACAAAAGTGAGTCTAGTAAACATTAGCTTTTACTGTTTTGTCATCTTTTCAACACAGGATCATTTGCGGTGTTGTGTAACCTGAGGGAGCAAAGCTAAGAAAGCCAAGGATTGTCAAGTATTATGACAGCACTTGACAATGAGCACTATTTATTATATAAAAATCATTTCATTACATGTAAATGAGTTTCTAGTCATTAAAATGTTTAGCTGAGTTTAGAGGAATTGTTTTAAAACAAATTCTTGCTTTACAGTGGAACAAAACGCAGTACAGTGGTTCCAGGTCTTGCTGGTTGAAAACGTTCCTTGGCCACAAACAATCATAACTTCATTTTTTGTTGCGTGAGTCTCCCGTCTCTGCAGTTGTTTAAAATTTGGAATAAAAGGTAATATTTAGCTAAATATTGTTTCTTTGGGAGATTTTTTGAGTGCCAGCTAAATACGCATTTTGTTAAAAATATCGCTGTCTCATAATTTCGCATTGCACGCACACAAAAAATAAAACCACCTGGATTAAATAATTAAAAAAAAAAAAAGAAAAAGAAAAACACAGAAAAAATTTAGGTCCAATTTGGATAGAGCACCCCTAGATTACAAGAAAAAGTGCTTGCATCACTGCAACACATTTTTCGTTGAGCAGTATATTCAGCTAAAACTTCCCCAAAAACTGTGATCATTTTGGGTTTGCCAGAGTTCTAACTTGGGGTGTGACAATACATTGAAAAGGTGATATATCGTGTTACTTTGTATCCCAAAAGGTTATCGATATGCTCCCACCAAGAATCGATACTTTGTTTTAAAAATGTGTCTGAAAAAATAAAATCTTCCATTACAATAGTGCCTACATTAGCTTACTGCCTGCCATTGACGGCGCTAGACGTCCAGCTCATTTTGACTGTATTGGGACTCGAGCGCCGTCAGTGGCACTGAAACCAGAGCATTCACGGCCAGTTTTGTGGGCGCATTGACAGGTCACCTCCTGTTCGTTTTAGGGGATTTACAGGTTACTCACAGTTGATTTTGAGCCACTTCCTAATCGTTTGGGGACATTCTTGAGTCACTTCCCTTTCAGTAACCCAAAATCAACAGGAAGTGACCTATAAATGTCCCAAAATCAACCCCTAAATGCCCCAAAAGGAAAAGGAAGTGACCAAAAAGCAACAGGAAATGACGTGAGATGCCCCAAAATTAACTCATTGCCTGGAACTGGCGGCCACTGATGGCCACAGACGTCCAATCCGTTTAAAGTGGCAGGGATAGCAGCAAATGAACATTGATCACTGCCACCCTCCCAATTCAAATGGATTGGACATCTACTAGTGATGAACTCATTCTGATTCGCAGCAGAAGAATGAAATAGCGTGTTTTTCTGTTTATCTGTTGTTTTGTCGAATATCCTAGATCCTAGAATGATTTCCTGACCCATGTATCGATCATTGATAAGCATATGCTTTTCTCGTCTGCCTTTGTCTGTCTTTGGTTTCCTTTCTTTCTTTGGGCAAATTATTCCACATTTTGTAACTGTCAATGAAACCGATGATGATGACAATAAACATTTCATTCATTCATTCATTCATTGTTTTATCGCTATATCATAAGATCATCATTATCGTGTGCCTTGAATCACCTATCGTATCTTGAGTAGGATTGGGCATCGAGCATCGATGGGATCCGGGACTAATACTTTGGTTCTCCTGGAAACGTTCAAATTTTTTTTTTTTTATTCCAAGTTTCGATGCCCTGACCGCCGACCGGAAAAAATAGCTGCCAAACACCACGAAGAGCCACATGAAGAAAAGCTCCGTTATGAGCAAATGAAATGAAGAGGCTAATTTAGCTTAGCACAAAAACGTGTTGCTTTGCTTCATATAAATGACAACAAAGTAACAAATAAACACACCGAAATGATATCAGACCCTCTGTTAAAACGTGCAAACTTACTGATTTAGTTTCATCAAGGTTTCCCAACGATGTGTAGTGCAGAGGAGGTGTGAAACGTCTGTACCCCTCAAGAATTATTTTCCAACTAAAGTAATGTTCTTCTTTCTGCCTGTTGCATCCAGTATGTCATCACTAGGGGAAGCTAAGCTCACATAGCAAAACCAAAGAAAAACTGTAGCGTGCAGAGTTACAATAGTGACATCTTTTCAGTTTAGAAAGAAATCAAACTTAAAAGTAGTCAACTTAAGCTCAAGGGACAAAACACTCATCGCCTGTCAGCCCTTAACTTGTAGAAATCCTACCCAAAACAAACGATATACAACAAATGCCTGCAACATAAGACACTCTAATACATAGGCAAAAGAATATATGTAAATGTTTTCTCCGTGAGCTTTAAAAAAAAAAAAAAAAAAACATTTCTGTGAACGTGCACTCCTGTGGAAAGAAACTTCATCATATTCATGTTCAAAGACTTATAAGATTTATATGGCGGAAAACACTCAGGTAACTTGAAGTTCCGCTCTGAGACCCCCAATTTGGCCAAATTTCTAAATTGTCCGATATGCATATGTGATAAATCATTGGAAAGCTTAAAATCTCAATTTTCTGGGGGAAGAAAAATTTTGAACAGGAGGGCTTTTTTTTTTTTAATGTTTTTTAAACAGCAAAACCCTATCTGGAGGTGAGAGCACGCGAGAGCAGAATTAAAGACGCCATGATTTAACGAGATATTATCGCGTACTTACATTGTTTCGATCAAAAAACTCCATGTAGCATGTATCACTGAGTGTCAAGACACAGCTGTGAATGGCCACAGCTGGATTTTTGGGGCATTTTATGAGCGAAACAGTAATATAACAAGGGTCGCGATGCAGAAATCGCAGGCATCAAGGAGTGGTCGAAATTTTCTTTTACCTATATTTACCCTTTTAAACTTTTTTTTTTTTTTTTTTTTTTTTTTAATTCTTTGCTTGGATCGATTATTTATTTTCTAACATATCGGAGAAAATGCGACAGTAAAAAAAAAAAAATGCAATTAAGCGATAGTTATGAGGTAGATATCCGTGACTTTTTTGCATACACCATTTTTTTCATTGACGTAATTTGTTTAAAAGTTTGAAATATGCGAGTGAATAAGCTAAAAATGACAGACATTTTGAAAAATAAATATAATTAATTACCTTTGTTTTATGGCTGGGTTGAAACAAAAGCGGTTGCGCGACGTCTGTAAACGGGGGTTTCCAGGGTAAAATGGACAAATTAAAAATCGTTCGGGGGCTTCATGTGCCATGAATCTGCTATTGCAGCTTATAGACATATTGTTCTATCAAACATGACAGTTCTTTTGGCTTAAAATACAGCAGTTCATTTTAAAGAGTGGTGCAAGTGCAGAAACTGCTTTTCCAGTCTTGTCTGTACAGTATTTTCCGCCATATACAAGTTAAAAAATATCTCTGTGAGAAATTCATAGCAAAGTTATTTGAAAGTTCATATAATTGAAAAAAAATCATTGAGACGTTAAGAAATTTATATAAACTATAACATTTTTGACCCTGCCTATTTAAAGAATTGGAACCGAGAATCGTTTAGAACCAGAATTGAAACGTGGAATCGGAATCGGAACAGTTCAAATTCAAATGATGCCCAACCCTAATCGTGAGGTACCCAGAGGTTCCAATTCATCCTCCTCTTTATTTCCAGTTAGGGCAGCAACATTGTCAAAACTATGTTCTATTCAGTAGCCTGCTGCAATATTCATACCATGCCATTATTTGGCGACGTCACTACTTGTGTGTATCTTCTTCGAAACAGCAAGAGATCCTTTGTCCGTCATTATTGTTTTGGTTAGGATGCATTGTCACACTCAACCCTTAAAATATTTTTTGGGTTTGCTAAACATTCCTAAACTACCATTTTAAAAATCTATTACATAATGATCCTTTCTCTTGTTTCATATCTTGTGAGTGTCACGTTAAAGTAGAAAAGGGAATTAAAGTCATTTCCATGACACTCAGCAATGCTAGTGAATCTGACGCTAATCTGTCCCGCAGCGGGTCAGTGAGTCGAGGCTTATTGTACATTACGGTGATGTCTCCAGCCCGGTGGGCTTTGTGGTGGTCACACTGTGGTCCCCCTTTGCCCTCCCCTCAGCCGTCCCATTACATTACAGCAACTGCGAGGAATTCACTGAGTAAAAGGGGTAAAAACACAGAGATGGGTGGACGGAGAGAGGGAGGAGTGGGGGGGGGGGCAAGCCCTTGAGAATCCGTGTCGGGTGGGGTGGGGTTAGCAAAACAAAACCAGAATTTAAAAACAAAGTTTACCACTGAAGGAAAACAAGAGGGCTGCAAAGAGTCAGTGGATTGGAGGGCGGAGAAGAGTAAGAGAACACGAGGGCAGGGTCTTCTGGACCCCGTGGTTGGCCGAGTGTTCCCCCGCCCTCAAGCCTTAACACAACACCATCCTCTGCAAGGCCGGCCACATCAGGAACGGCTGGCTACATTATAGCTGCCATTATCGTCTCTCTAAGTCATAACAGCCCCGAGAACACCCACCTCGACTGCACCGCCGCTAGAAGGGAGGGAGGGAGAGTAGGAATGATCCCAGTGAGGGAGAGCGTGGAGGAATGAGGGTGGAGGCAGCAAGAGATAGCAGACAGAGATACAGTCAAGAAAAGATGGCAGTCAGGGAACATAATCATGGGAGTTTCATCTATGTCGAACTTGAACTTGTAGCCTTCCCAATCGCAATAATCGTTTTCCACTTGTTGACGTGTCAAGCCAAACCACAGACTGTTTTTGGTGAACTGCTTGAAGATACAAATAACACACTAGACGTCTTTTCCATACCACGTACGTGAATACGTCAGGGTCAGCTGAGACAATTTGCTGAAAAAGGGGAACCCCACCCTACACTGTTTGAGAAATCCACCCCAGGGCATGTATATAAAAGTGTAGGGATATCCCGATCCCATGTTTTTGCACCAAAGTCCGAGTCACCTGTTTTGAGAATCTGCCGATTAGGGGTGTGACAAAATATCGAAATGGTGATATATCGTGATACTTTGTATCCCAAAAGGTTATCGATATGCTCCTGCTAAGAATCGAGGTATCGTTTTGAAAAGGTGTCAATGTCTAAAAAAAAAAAATCAAAAATGAACCAACAAGTTGCTACCAAAATTTTCCACCATAATAGTGTCTCAGTTAACTCTAAGGCTGCCTTGACGGTGTTCGACACCCAATCCATTAGACTGGGAACCAGAGGATTCACAGTCATTCTGTCAGATTTTCAGGGCATTTATAGGTCACTTGCTGTTCATTTTAGGGCATTTCCAGGTCATTTCCTGTTGAGTTTGAGTCACTGCCTATTCATTTGAGTGATTCCCAAGTCTGTAACACAAAATGAACAGGAAGTGACCCAGAAAATAGCCCAAAATCAACAGGAAATAACTGAAAATCAACAGCTAAATGACCTTAAATGGCCCAAAATTACCTCATTGCCTGGCATCAGCTGCTACTGACGGCCATAGACGTTCAATTCGTTTGAAGTGGGAGGGTGGCAGCGAATGAACATTTCATTCGCTGCCAACCCTCCCACTTCAAACGAATTGAACGTATTCGTTAATCAACTCATTCCAATTCACAGCAGAAGCTTGTTTTTCTGTTTATTAGTTGTTTTTAGAATATCCTAGAATGACTTCCTGACCATTGTATCGATAATCGTTGTATCGCCATATCGTCAGATCGTTATTGTGAGCTTTGTATCGCAAACCGTATCGTATCGTGAGGTACCAAGAGGTTCCCACTCCTACTGCCGATACAGAGTCCCGATCCGAAAAAAGTTTTTTGTTTTTTTTTATTTGAACAAAAGTGCAGTGGTACCTCGACATACGATCGCTTCAACACGTGATCTTTTTGACATCAGACGTAAATTTTGATTCGCCATTTGTTTCCACGTCCAACGACATGCTCTAAATACGATGATTTATGACAGCGCCGCAGTTTCTTTGTTTTGGCGCAAGACGGGCGTACGGCGGATTTTTTCGTGAGAAATCAACATGGGTTCCAAGAATGCAGGTGGTGAAAAAAGGAAAATGGTGAGGCTTACCATTGAAATGAAGATGGAAATGATAGAAAAATATGAGCGTGGTGTACGCGTCTGTTAACTGGCTTGACAATGCGGCCGTAGAATGTCTACTCCTCCGACCTCCGTTCGCCAGTCTTTATAAGTGACAATTATTATGATTTTAACATCGCCCAAAAAATCGCCAGCTTCATCAGGTATTTAATCACTTATTTCAGAACCTGTGCAACACAACAGCCTACTGTCTGCCACAGCTGAACATGAAAAGTGAAAGTAAAAAGTCAGGACAGCAAAAACACGAAACGGTCGGCTCTAACTTATCATAAGAACTTTATGGCATGAAGAGGAAATACTTACATTAGTTCATGGACGCACACAGATTAATATTTCCCCTAACAGGTGGCCGTCCTCTGCTCGAAATGCGCACCTTACGCTTATTCTCGGTCCCAGAATACGAGTGCGCATGACGTAGGTCAATAACAGAAATTGACTGACTGGTTGCTATGGGAACGAACGCATACCCATGGAATCTTTCTAACAGGAGTATTAAAATAGCTAATAAAATGGTTTGGGATTATTTTAGGTGCATATATGTTATATTTTTCTTATAGAGTATTCAACGAGGAATACGATAGACCCATGAATAGACTTTTTTGGGAAAATCACCTTTTCTTTAAGTAGTCTCATGAATAATGACCTGGCCTGTAAACGACTCTATCAAGTTACACTTGATGAGAAGACTCTCCATGGGTTATTATGTAACCGTGCTTGCCGAATCGAACGTGTGTAACATGCATAAATTTCAAAACGCAAATCGTGCTGGTTAGAACCGATAAGAGAATCGTTAGATAAAAGTCCAAAGAATTTCATGGAATCGAAACACACGAACCGGTTCTCGATTTCCATCCCTATTTAGCAGTATTTATTAAGGATTTGGCGTAGGTTTTCGGGCTGCAGAACGATTTAATGGAATTATAATATAATCTTATGGGAAAATCCTGCTCGACATACTACCATTTTAACTTACAAACAAGGTCCTGGAACGAATTCACTTCGTATATAGAGGTACCACTGTATACTGTAGGTATCATTATCCCATCTACAACTAAAAATACATATAAAGATTCAGAAAATCTGGAGAGAAATTTGAATTGTGGGCTCTAGAACACGTAAGAAAACAGTTATCAGTTCTCACAGTTCAGCGCTACTTATACAAATAATCAAGGGCGTAGGTTTGGTCTCAATATTGGTAGGGACGATATAACAGCATAACCTCCATGTACAATTTTTGCTTGAGACGGGACATTAATAAGACTAAGCATATTGGGTGAAAAGCGGTCAGGGCTACACTTATCACCAATGTGAACCAAATTAATTGATTGGCTAAATTATTATTGCAAAATAAATCAATACAAATGTATTTAACTTCTGCACTGCAAATCTATAACGTCTTAATCTGATAATTTTTCTTAAATCTAGTCGAATAATTTTCTCCATCTTGTTCTGAGCGTTAAAGGCTGGATAACAGATTAATGTGTCAGATTCTTCTACTTACTTTAAGTAAATATTACTACAGTATTTGTTTTCATTAAGGCCATACAACTACAAGTTGGCCATTTTTCATCTAAATCAAGAAAAAAATGCTTTCAAATAATGTTTTTGAACGATATCTATTCTTGAATTAAGAACATTTCTGACAAACAAGTTTTTTGTTTTTTTTTTAATTAAATATACAAAATGTTTTGCTTTAAATAAGTATGTTTATCTTATTTTTGGCTTGGTATTTTTCTTATTTCAAGAAATATAAGTGAGTAAAATTTACCTGAAGCACTAGCAGATAATTTTACTTATTTCTAGTAGATTTAAACTGAAAACAAGGGCATTTTTTTTTCAGTTTTAAGAAGGTGGGGTTTTGCAGTGCATATGTATTGGTTTAGGTGGTACACTGTTCGATTCAAACCTTTGTTTTCAAAAACTACTGAAAAAAAAACATTTTGAAAACTTCCAGAATAAGCGTCTGGATTTTATATGCAAATTTAAATTGCAATATTTAAACGCAGAGGCCGGTAGAGTTTTACTCAAGTAAGAATAGCGTTACTTCAAAATAATTATAATCAAGTAAGAGTAAAAGTAGTCACCCAAAAAATGTCCTCAAGTACAAGTAAAAAGGTATAGAGTGAAAAGAATACTCAAGTAAGAATAACATTTTGAGTAACTGCTAATTTTTGTTTATGGCATATGTAACTTAAACAAGTGGGAAGGAAGAATTTTATTGCTCAGTAATAGCTCGTTGTTTTTACTGTGTGTATGAAAAGGAAAAAAAAAAAAAGTATTGAATCTTAAATACTATTGTGAATTGTCCGAATAATTGAAGTCATCTTAGTCAAATACTTATTCTATTGTCTGGCTTAATGTAAAACAAATATACATATTTCATACTTTTGAATAAAAAGTCATTACTTTAGCAATCCTACCCAGATTTTAATTCTCCAGACATTCATGTTCTGCCTCAGTGCATGTTTTAACATCTTTGTCCTATATTTATCCCATTATTCATGAGAAACTTGGTGCCAGTTTGCCGCTGCCCAAAGGAATTTTACATAACTCGTCTTTGAGAAGGATGGGGCAGCAGCAGATTAAAAACCTCCAGAACATAAATCATAAATCCACTAAAACAAACGACGGAAGCGGTTACAAACCAACCCGCATATTGCTCAACTTTGCAAAATTATGGAACCATGGTCAACATTGGGATCCAATTTCTACTTTTACATGCAGGCCAGGGCCCCAAATCGCCTTATTCCACAAGTCAATTTCCATCGTGTGCCCTTAAATTTTCAGGTTAGCGGCTACTGTGCTCCCAATAAAGTTAGTCTGGAGCCCTGTAGGAGCAGGTCATTGAGGCTCACGTATTCGTTCTCAAGGCCAACCTTTGAAGCTTGACCTTTATTCCAAATTAAGCACACACAAGAGGGGTGAGAACAGTTGAGCTTCAAGTCAGCGCTCATGTTTTTTAGCATAACAACCATCAATTTTCAGCCTTCTGATAGACATTCTGGGATTAGCAGATCTAAAAGAACAAGAAACTTGTTTAAAATTGTGAAAAAATATACACAATATGTCTCATTTATGGCCTCAAAATTACACCTTTAACACGAAATAGAAAAACAGAAGCAATGTTTTCGTATATAATTCACATTTGGTGACATTTTCTTTCAATCCTTAGACACTTCACCTGTGAAGTTGTCCTCACACATGGGAATAAATCACCTGATCCCCCCAACACATCACTTTTTGTGGGATTTAACTAGGCATGTTCCGGTATGAAATTTTGACGGTATGTTTACTTTAAGCAAAAATACCGCGGTTTCACGGTATTGAAATTATAGCTCTAAAATGTGTTATTTTGAGATGTATGGGTTAAAAAAATGCCATTGAACAGAATTTTTTATTTTACACAACATATTTGCAAATTGGAACATCAACATGAATATAATGTTAAAATAAATTTTAAATAACAACAACAAAAATTATGAAATATTTTAAATAAAATTGAAATAAATAGAACTTATAGACTAAACCCACTGCCACAGCTCAAGTTGCTAAACATTAGGGAAAAAAAAAAATTCCCTAAAAAAGTAAAAACACTTCTAAATAAATAGGCAATTCACTGACTTTAAAGCTCCATCCATAGACTTCATAACGATATTGACGGGACACGTGGCGCGGGGCCGATTAATAGGGCCTACATTGTTGGCGTGGCCATCAAAGCTGACCGAGTGGAATCACAGACAAGAGCTTTTTTCGTTGAAAATTCTTGTGAATAAATGCTTAAATCCCTGATTTTTTTTTTTTTTTATAGATATGGACGCAAAACTGTTTCAATTCTTGGTTAAAAGCAAAAATGTGCAGTTAGCATTTATTCTACGTAAATATGTCGAAGTACGATGCTAGTCTGTTAGTCAATGTGGGGGCCGCCAAATGAAAACAGAGCTTTTCCGGTGAAAATTATTGTAAATAAATGCTTAAATTCCAAAATTCTTTATAGATATGGACGTAAAACAGTCTCGATTCTTGTTTAAAAGCATAAATTTTTTTTTTTTTTTTTAAAACGTGCAGTTAGCATTTATTTTACATAAATATGTCGAAGTACGATGCTACTGTAGACTGTTAGTCAATGTGGCGGCCGCCATATGTAAACAGCTTTTCCGGTGAAAATTCTTGTGAATAAATGCTTAAATCCCCATATTCTTTATAGATATGAACGTAAAACAGTCTTGATTCTTTGTTAAAAGAGCAAAAAAACGGGCATTTAGCATTTATTTTACCTAAATATTGCGAGCTATGACACCAGTGCTGTAGCGGCTAATATCTCCCATTGATTTTTGTTTGTTTGTTTCAAAATGCATGCATGGTACGAAAGATATAATAATTACCTTCAAACCTCGATCGAACAAATCACTCCTGAGACAATCCTTCCTGTTTGTATGCAGTACAGCTTTCGTACTTTTTCATTCTAAATGTGGAGTTGGATCGCTGCGTGTGTTGAATAACTGCGACCGACTGCGAATAACTTAAGTGGACTGGAGGACGCCCCCCTACTTGAAGGCATTGACCTGTCAATACAATTATGAAGTCTATGCTCAACATTTTTTGAGACTTGCTCATTTTCTACATATTTCTCCAAGTTGTGATGCAGGAATGTGAGTATGTTCACCTTTTCTGGGTTAATATATTGCTACTACTATTAGTATTAATTAGTTGAATATTAACGGAGACTGAGCGTGTATGACTCGTATCATTATTTACACATTATACACTCTCGCATACACCTCCTCTCAACACAGAAAGTCACCAGAGAAAAAAATACCACTGGCTGTATTTTGAAAATGCTATTTTTGAACAGATGTTTACAATGGCGGAAGACTTAACAAAAGTAAGCTTAAAGTAAGGAAATAATTTAGCCATCTTTGTATGCTACCTAGCCACAATAATAGCCTTGTTAACAAGCTTACGTTATAGAATTTGTTTTACCATCGCTAGACACACGAAACACGCTGGAGTGAACTCTCATATGTGGTAGGAAACGTTCATGACAGTGTTTACTTACCTTAAATTTTGTGTAAAGTGACGAATGAGGTCACGTAAATGTGAAATTATGTTGGAAGTGTTGCCCTCACGTTGTATGTCCTTCCCCCTTAGCCGCGGCCGTCTGTTTCTTTTCGGTAGTCGAAATACTAATACCCAATACTAATACCATACTTGCGACCCTCTTTTTTGAGATGGGAAAAATGGTGATATCACATAATCAGAAAATACAAGCAGTACAAGCTATTTGTGCGAATACGACACAAAGAACTTTGACTCATCTGCGTAATTTACATAGCCCACTTTTATTCAGATGCAGTGGTGTAGATTTCAAGACCCCCTTTTTACTGGCAAATAGTCCACGGTGTTAGTCCACTTTTTGTCAATGGGAATAGACTCGCAGTGGATAGGATACACCATAGTCGATAGAAAATGATAGCTGGATGGCTATCAGTTCACTAAAAAGGCCAAATCTATGTCCTGAACAGAAATATGACAGCTACATGTGTGGTTGTTTGTGTCAGCGCTAGGGGTGTGACAACATATAGAAATGGTGATATATCGTGATACTTTGTATCCCAAAAGGTTATCGATATACTCCTGCCAAGAATCGAGATATCGTTTTAAAAAGGTGTCAAAAAAAAAAAAAAAAAAAAAAGGAACTAACAAGTCGCTACCAAAATCTTCCACCATAATAGTGTCTCAGTTAACTCTAAGGCTGCATTGACGGTGCCTGACGCCCAATCCATTTAGACTGGGAACTAGGGCTGCAGCTATCGAATATTTTAGTAATCAAGTAATCGACTGAAAATTCTATCGATTAATCGAGTAATCGGATAAAACATTTTTTTTTTTAGGTAAAGAGCAATTATACATATAGATGAGAAAACAAGACATTTCATGTAATATTGAACCATTTTCAGTCAATCATTGTCTTTATTTTCAATGTACATTGTTGAAAACAGCCAACAATTGCATCTCAAATGTGACTAAAAAAAAAGACTAGTTCACTGCTTTCACTCCAAAAACTTTTAGATCTTATAAAAAATATATATTTCTTACCTAAAAATGTCATGACGCTTGATAACACACATGACTTAAAAGTTAGGTGTTTTTCCTACGTGTTTTAAATTGAATTTCCACTTGTGTCAAGCTATAAGTTCTAGTTAAGTTTTAAGTTAGTCTAAACTGTAAGTCTTTATTTGCCTGGTACACTAGACTCACCGCTGTTCCAGCTATTGAGTCTGGCCACCATTCAGCGGATACAATTTCCAGGGCGGAGCAAGCCACAGCAAACAGACAGCGGAGTGGACCAATCAGTGACGGGCAGACGTCACGTTAGTAAAACGACGAGGGACTTGCGCGCGGAAGTAAACATACGAGGAGAGCGGAGTTTATTCAACATGGCTAGCGCGAGACAGACTGTTGTCAATGACTCGTGTCGATGTGTTTTTGGCAATTTAAAACTGATTTTACCGCGGATTGGAACATATTCTCGGCTCTCCTGTTCACCATCTGTGTTTTTGTGGAGACGACTTCCGACGCGCAAGAGTGACGTTGCTCGTTGAGAACACGTCACGCAAATAAACAAATCTGATTTGTCGATTGATTTTGTACTTGCTCGAGAGGCCGTTAATGGGCTGGTTCCCAGACTTTTCTCTCAGTGTTTGAAAAATACAGGGAGAACAGTCTGGCCGTGCCAGGCAAAGTCTTTATAGGATTTTGAGTTTTTGCGGTGTTCAAAATAAATGCTGTGCTGTATTGGAGCACATTAGGCACCAGTACTACTTGGTGTTTTATCCAGCAATTACTACTGAGCTAAAATTGACAGCATTATTATGTTTTTATTTTACACCCTAATCACTCTACAGCACTGTTTTCACAGATTAAATAAAGCCTGTATGTAAGAGTTAGCCACGCATCGACAGTGGTCATAATTAATAGAAACCTAGCCCTCCGCAGGGATAACGTTAGTGAGCGAGTGACAGTAACGTTAATTTTATTTATGAACGCTCAGAAGTGTACTGCTTTAAGATGGCGGCTGTTTCATTAACGCCGCCGAGTTGGTCATTTCACATCTAGTTCTACGTACATGTGATATCTATGACACGAATCAGACGCTACCTGCTAGGCTGCTACCACCGTAGCAACATGCGGGCGTAGTTTTTAGCAATGCCGGCGCAGTTCGCAACGGCTGTCGGCTGCAGTAAGGTATTTTTTTTATTGCTTCTTCCTCTACGCACGTGACGTCAGCGCGTTGTCCCGCATTAAAAGTAGTCCGGGCAAAACGTGATGCTTAGAGCTGGCAAAATTAACGATTCCTCAAGGTGAATAAAATTACTCGGATCAGTTTTTAAACTCGAGTTACTCGAGTATTCGTTTCAGCTCTACAGGGAACGTTTGTTCATTCGAAACCAGAGCATTCACAGTCATTCTGTCCGATTTTCAGGGCATTTACAGGTCACTTGCTGTTCATTTTACGACATTTACAGGCCATTTCCTGTTGAGTTTGAGTCACTGCCTATTCATTTGGGTGATTACCAGGTCACTTCCTGTTCTGTAACTCAAAATAAACCGGAAGTGACCCATAAAATACCCCCAAATCAACAGGAAGTAACTGAAAATCAAAAGGAAATGACCTTAAATGGCCCAAAATTACCTCATTGCCTGGCATTGGCTGTCACTGACGGCCATAGACGTTCAATCCGTTTGAAGTGGGAGGGATGGCAGCGAATGAACGAATATTTATTCGCTGCCACCCTTCCAGTTCAAATGGATTGGACGTCTACTAGTGATAAACTCATTCCAATTCACAGCAGAAGCTTGTTTTTCATTTTTTTTTTTCCCAATGTATCGCCATCTCGTCATATCATCATTATCGTGAGCTTTGTATCGCAAATCGTATCGTATCGTGAGGTAACAAGAGGTTCCCACTCCTAGTCAGTGCTGTGACAAATACTACAGGAGGGTTACAGGTGGCTGCACTTCCATTACAAAAACTAAGTGTAGAGCCTTGGCAATTTTTCTCGGAAAGTTATTTTTTTCCGCTATCGTTCAGGCCTATCCCTAACAGAGCTATTCAAGTTATCTGGTGAAAATTCTTCTAGTTTTAATTAGAGCTGTCCCGACTAGTCGACATAGTCGACGTCATCGATGACGTAAATCCGTCGACGAGCACAACATCCCGTTGACGGTTAATGAAGGGTTAAAAAAAAAAATATGCGCGGAAAGTTCAGAATGTCGGATGCTCTGTATGCAAGCGGGGAAAGCGGCACAAAGCCAAAAAAGCGCACCAGAGTGTCCAAAACATTGAATTATTTCAAAGAAATAAAGGAGGGTACACTCTTGTGTCCTGTCTCTTCACTGTCTCTTCACGTGCTTGGCTGCACGTCGGCCGTGAATTAGTGTTGTATCGGTCGCGAACGATTCGTTCTTTTAGAACGAATTGTTTGGGTGAACGAGACCGAACTAATCACCATCTGCACTGATTCGTTCTATGAAGTTGGTGGCGCTTGTTCGCTGCGTGGGAGGGCGTTGAGCAAGCGGCAGCGTCTTCTGACATCGCACACGACCAATCAGACGCCAGCCTCATCGCGGGCAGGGGAGGGAGCGGAAACAGAATCATGGCGTATGTCACTCATTTCCACGTGTGGCCAATAAGCAGCCAGCGTGCAGGCAGGGGGGAAAGACTGAGTTTTGTCACTTCCCGTTCAGTGATTCGGTCCTCCGGTTCCTGACCTAGCTTGCTGCTAACTTGACTTTCCAGTAATGACTATGCGGTGAACGAGTCATAAAATGAAAGGAAACGACTTTGTCACATATTTGTTAACGTGGAGCCTATCAAATGCTGCTCAAAAAGACAAAAACACCACACAAATCTAGCGAGCATGGTTTAGTGTTCTACTTTTCTCAACAGACTCGGGACTGTGCCTATGACGATATACTATCAAATTTACAGTAATTTAAAACACGCGTAGCTGCGAGGCAAGCAAAACCTGAGCTGCGGTCGCGTGACGGCAGTGAAGCGGGCAGAGAACTGTCACTATATGGAGGCTTCATGGCAGCGATATGTACCTCATATGTGCACAGAAAAAAAATAATATTTAGTATGATCACCATAATACTGATTTGCAATGAAACTGTATATACATGTCAATTTTTTCCGAGTGTTTTTTTTTTTTTTTTTTCGTGTCAGAGGGTGTCGGTTGGTTTGACAAATTATGTCAATCCGTCCATCATGTGCTACTCAAGCGCCCCAAAAACAAAGCGCGCGGACACGGGAGATGTCGCAATATGTCTACATTTTTCTTAACAGACTAATGAGAGTAGAAAGGCGAAATCATAAGGCAAACAATTATTTCTCGTCAGCATTTGACGATCTGAGATGCGGGGACGACAGGGGAGCTGACCGGATTATTTTATTTATTAATACCAGTGCAAAAATTCAAAACGATCATCTTAATAATAAAAAACAAAAATACAACAGAGCGAGAGGTTAATATGATGTGTTGGCCGTTCCATAATTAGAAATTAAACTTTCGATTTATTTTTATTTTCGTGACAGCAGGCATGCCGCGTTGGCTGTTAGCAGCAGCATTGTATATGTGAGCAAGATCATGCTAAAGAAAGTCCGTGCGCCCCCGACCCCAAACCCCGACTTCCCCCTCAAAAGGAAAATGTTTAACCGTGTCCTAATTCGAAATGCAAGCACGAGCCATGACTTTGAGCCCATAAAACTAGGACAGACGACGCGGAAGTTCTCCCTCGCTTTTGCAGCAGCGGGAGGGAGACGAGGCTGTCTCTGAGAGCAGAATGATATCGCCTGTCACTCATTTCTGAAACTACGACGAGTGGTCAATGTGCAAGAGAGGGAGGGACCAAGCAATGTCACTTCCCGTTCAGTTATACTGCGAAGCGGTCTTTGGTGATTCGTTCGGCAACGTCACTTCCCGTTCACTAACCGAACGATTCATTTGGGTGGGGAGGGAGATGAGGGGGGCGAACGATTCGTTGAACGATTCGTTTGAACGAATCGTTTTACTGAACGAACCGGAATGGATTCGTTTACTCAAGTGAACGACAGATCCCGTCACTACCGTGAATAAACACCTCAAACGCCGTCCCCGTTTGTAAAATTTTTTTTTTTTTCATTTTTTGTACACCAGAGGGTGCTGTCGCTTTACTAAATAATAATGTTTCATTGACAATGGGCCTATAAGTGCTATTAGTATTGCCAACTGAAAGGTTTATTTCATGTTATGATTTATTTTATGGTATAGAAAATTATATAACGTTAAAAGGTCATAAATGTATACAGTATATACAGTGATTGCACTCAAGGAAGAGATTGTCAATGATAATAAATTAAGGTAAAGGCAATTCATATAGGCAATTCATTGATATATAAATAAGGTTTAAAAGGAAAAAGGTGAAAAGTTTTCGTTAATTTCTAATTTTGTTGTTTTATTTGTGTGCACCATAGCTCTTACAGTGTGATTACATCAAGGATGGAATAAAAGTTGTAAACCATGAGTTTAAGAGACCATCTTTTCAATCGGGATGCTACACTAGTCAATTCTATCAGCATTTGAAGTCATTGTTTATTTGTGATTTATTATTGTTATTTACGTGTTTATTTGTACTTTAGTAAATAATTTAAGTGTTCCAATATGTTTTTTGTAAATTGATAAGCGTCAACAAAAATTTCATTGCTAAATTAATAAACAAAAACAAAAAATATATTTTTTAATTATTATATTAGTCGACTAATCGTAAAAATAGTCGGCTGACTAATCGGGAGAAAATTAGTCGTTTGGGACAGCCCTAGTTTTAATATCGCAAAACCCTCAAAAAAATCGCAATGATAATCTTTTTCCAATATTGTTCAGGCCTAACGCACACACTTGTTTTACACCTGCCACCGCACTTACGCACTTAGACAGTAGTGTCGTGGCCTCTCCAGACTTGTTGGACACTGCAATATTGTGATACCCCCTTGGTGAGACTGACAGGTGTGTGTGTGTGCGTGTATGTGTGTATGTAAGTGCCCCGTCATGGCATTTACGAGTTCTGGACAGCTGAAGTGCACGGCGAGATCTCTATTTAGCGCTCGCAGCTAATTATCATACATACATGCCAAGCCAGCGGCGAATACATGCAATTACCACCAGCGGGCCGCCCATGTCATTTAGCCACTTGCTAACTTTACACTCCAAATCCCCAAAGGTGACTTGTGGGCTTAAACAGCTCCCTGCTGCCCTTTTAACACTTGCGCAGCCACATAACAGTCCCGGCAACAGCAGACAGACGCTTTCATCTTGGGGCCAAGGCAACTTTTTCCAGCGGTCGTCATATGAACGGTGGCAACATGATCGTCGGCTCCACAAGAGGCCGTGTCATAGTTGTTGAGTGGAAGAATTTGCATCAACAGGATTTGATTTCTTTCTGAAACGCCCAAAGATGGAGTTCAAGCGCTCCATGTCGAAATAGATAAAAGTCTGATTATCGGATCTCTCTAAAAGATTATCCTAAGCTATTATCCTTTGGCGCGAGGTGTGTCAAAAGACATTTTACCCCCTGATCTGCTAAGAGAGCAGTTTGGCCTGACAATCATGAATTTAAAAAACCCTTGGTTTTTGTTGGAAAATCTTATTGTTAATGCAAAATTTGCCAATTTGATGAACAGTAGTTTTTTCCCTTTGGTGTATTGTACCTGGAACAAATTTCATTGCTCTGAAATAATGAGCAATTACACTAAATGGATATTCTATTCTATTCTATTCTATACGCCTCACAACAGCAATATGCAGTGTAATTTATTTGACATTTTATTTTAGGCATATTCCGATCCCATAGTTTTGCATGAAATCTGATACCGAGTCCAGATCAGATACCTCTGACATGTATTGATTGGTAAAAAAAAATTGAACATAGCTATCCCAACATTAAAGCCATAAAAAAGCAGTAGCATAGCAGGGGTTTCAACGGAGCCAAAAGAATATTTACAAATCTCTTTTTAAGTCTGTTATGCAGCACATTAAAAGGTTACAAATTCTGCTCAACTATGTTGTTTTACATGAATAAAAAAATTAAGTTTCTTGCCGAAACTCCCCGACGTGAAGGTCGCCACGGAGCCAGAAATTTTATTTATTTATTTATTTTCTTTCATTTTTGGGGGGGTGTCAAACCTCTTAAATTACTGAAACGCAAAGAAAACTGTTTTATCAGTTTTTTCTCTAACACATACAAAAACTGATTTTCATTCAAAATTGTATTTTTTTCAATGATCTTAAATTACTGAAACGCAAAGAAAACTGTTTTATCAGTTTTTTTTCTAACACATACAAAAACTGATTTTCATTCAAAATTGTATTTTTTTCAATGATTTTCAAATAAAAGTTGACAAAAACAGCAGTAACCCCAACCTCCATCTCCTAATTTTTTATTTTCCCTCATTTCCTCACATACTAAATGCCAAATCTCAATTTTAACTACTTAAGAACAGAGGATGTATATTAGAATTGTAGTTAATGTAAATATTTACTTTTTTTAATAATTAAGATATAGGTAACATACATTCAGAAAAATAAGTACAAATTACTTGTATTATGCAGAGTGAAATAGAATATATTTTGAAGATCGCGCAAACATTGACTTTTTTAAATCATAAGGAAATGAATAAGTAGCCTAACGTGAATGAACAAATATAAGTCCAAAGTGCACATTGACAGCCAAGACGTTCTGAAGCTCCCCATCATAGCAAATAAAACAAAATATGATGAACAAGACTCCTCAACTCTTTCGTTGTTCTTAAAGATTTGATCCATTTTATGTTGCTTTGCCCTTTTTTTGTCGCATCAATTCAACAACTTTTTTTTTTTTTGCTGTTCCAGAAAACATGCACATTTGAACCAATCAGAGTTAACTATCTCTGCTGATCACATCAGTATGTCAGCCAATTGAACGGATAAATAAGTCTGGGCGTTTTGCTTCGCTGCGTGTATTCGCACATTGACGTGACTCATCATCGTCAGACTCGGATAACTGCAGGAAACCTCCATGCCGTCCGTGGAATAAAATAAATACCATATTGGCCTGAATATAAGACGGTGTTTTTTTGCATTGAAATAAGACTGAAAAAGTGGGGGTCGTCTTATATTCGCGGTCTAGAAATTATACCCATTCACGACGCTAGATGGCGCCAGATATCATTGAAGCGATGTTCTGTCGTGACAGATCTCCGCTACTCTCAAGTTTAACCAGTTTGCATTATTTTATCGCAATGTTTTTCCTTATTCAGATTTGTTTCAAGACTACAGTTACAGTTAGACTTCACTTTGATGGTTAATGCAGTTATTGCAATTTTGTTGTTTTATCACAATAGATTGGTTTATTTACATTTCAAAAACCAGAAGCCATTCATTTACAAATGTGATTGTACTTTAGTTTACATATTTAAATGTTCAGATATTAAGATTTGAATTAGGCAAAATAACATGCTTTTTCTCTCAAATATATTGTTATAATCATTTGTTTCAGATGTACTGTAATTATTTTCTGTATAAAAATTAATTTGGTGTTCAAAAAGTCTTTTTTTCAAACTTGAGTCTTGAAAAAGAGGGAGTCGTCTTATAATCAGGGCCAGGACCGAGCCAATACGGTAATAAATATTGGTGGAAACGGATTACGCTACACAAGCACTTTATTATGCTTGTTGTTAACACTTGTGCATGTAAATCTGATGTTGGTAGATTTTCTTTTTGGAGATGAAATGCATGTGTGGCAGCTTAGCATTTTTTTTTACATAGCGTTTTGGCAGTTGCCGTCATATTCTCGGAATCAAAGCACCGTGTACCGGAGCAGCATCCCTGAATCTTATACCGGAACTGCGTTCTGGCCCTGAATCTTATACTGGAACTGCAATCCTGACCGTTCTGGCCCACTTTCACCCCTGAGTATAAGTATAATATAAACTATAAAACATACTGATATGTACTTTTTCACTGCCATTGATGGCAATAGCGAATCCAATATGATGAGGGGCTGGGCCCCACAGCCCTTTCAGTCAAAATGGATTAGATGTCCATTGCCGTCAATGACAGCCAATAAGTTTTATACCTAAGAATAAATATAAATACATTTTAAAATCCCAATCATTTTTTATCCGATTCAAATCCTCTGGAAATAACATGATGGTGCCCGAAAAAAATTCAAAATCCTTTAAAATGCCAGGAATGTTCTTTTTTGAAAATGGCAGGCATTGAATGAGGTCAATTTATTGATTCGGCTGTTACAAACAGGGCCAAAAGGAGGATGGAAATGTCAAGTCTTTATACTTTAATTAACTATCCTATACACTTACATGTTGCATTGTTTTCTCAAAGTCTACACGTTGATGAGCAGCTAATCTAAAAAAATGAGAAAAAAAAAACAATACTGTAGATCATGTGATTTAAATTGTATGCAAAAAAATGAGAATTCACAGCTTCTTAAATGTTCTTTTTCCACTCATATGCAATATAAAATATATATATAGTTCTTTTGCGTTCCAGTAAAAGTTAAATTCTGTGGGTTTGAATGTCAGTTATTTCCACTATAATTCCTAGTTGTACTTCTAATGTAATGTATTTCCTAACCAGCGCCGCTTTTAAAATAAACACCACCTTTGGGATCAGGCCTTCTCTTGTTTGCTTTGCTCTGTTATTAACATCCTACGCGTCCGCAATTGTTTTTGTGCTTCTCTGCTATTTCGGTCCGCTTTGGTTTGTTTTGGTTAGGTGGTTCGGTCAGTCCTAACTAACAGGCTTGCGTCCTTGTGTTTGGCCGCCGGCAGGTCGGTGGCGTAAGCTGAGCAGCCGGCCGTCTCTGAGCTCCGATGCCTGTGGACATGCAGCCGCACCAGGGGCTGTATCACTATGACACCTCGCCTGGACAGCCCCCCAGAGGGTAAGAAGCCTGACGCTCAAGGAGTACATACTGTTTAAAACGTAGTTTTAATGTTATCAAATAAGAAGTAGTTATCAACATGCCTTGTCCATGAATTACTTTACTAGAAAATTATAAGCAAAACATTATGGCAATTGAAATTACCAGGACCGTAAAAGATTTTAGGTATGGTGAAAATTGTTCAGAGTTCTACGCAGTTTTTATACTTAAACTGGAAAGGACTATCTATTTGTGCAATCCAAAAATCATTAAGTAGCCTCTGAATTACGTAATATAATGTATATTGCAGACTGTTCTAGATTTTTTTTTTTTTTACCAACTGAAGCTTTGAACCATAAACTGTTATTTTAAGATTAAGGTTTATATTTGTAAACATCAAATGTAAAGCTTCTTAAGGGAAGAAGGATAAAATACATGATAGTCATTCAATCTTTTCAGTGATGATATTGGTATGAATGTACAGTTCCTATTCCAAAAAAAAAAAAAAAAAAACTAAAAATGAGAGTGGATCTTTGGTAGAAGAAATGAGCCCATGGAGAAACCCATTAAGTTGCCTGAAATCAACATTTTAGAAACTGAGCACTATTTACATTTTACAATTTTACATTTGAGAAGTTTTATTCTTGTATTAAATAATGAGCTGTGATTTCAAAGATGAATACTTTCAATTTGTCAAAACATTTTTTATGGTTTTATCACGAAAGAAGAATAAAATTTATATACAACTAACCAGTGTTGTATTTGGCAGCCATTTTAATTTTCATCGTAGTCTTAGTCTTTTGGACAAAAATATTTATTCGTCTCAGTCATATTTTAGTCATTTCAAAACGTGTTCGTCTTCGTTTAGTTTTAGTCGACAATTCTCAAAATAAATTTGTCTATAAACTTCTAAAGTTTAAGTCCATGGATAAATAAATGAATAAATAAAAGGTTTCCAACAATTTCGAATGATCATGACAGACAAGCACATAACTGTAGAGTCTACAAGGACATCACCATTTTTACAATGATAATACACACTCAGCCGTTGGAGTGGGAACCTCAGGGTACCTTACGATACGATACGATCCGCGAAACAAAGCTCACGATAACGATTATCTCACGATATCACGATACAGGAATTACCAATATATTGGTCAGAAATTTGATACATGATATTCTATGATACACCTGTTGAAACGAAGAAAAAAAACAGATTTTAAAATTGAAAAAATACTGTTTAAGTAATTTATTCAACAGTGACACCTTTTCTGTGCAACATTGCTGTAAAATATAAATCTACTGCAAATTGTGTACCTGCACATATAGAGGAAAGAAACCACAACCACTTATATCTCTTGGAGAGATCATGATTAATGGCACCCTTCATTTCTTTGAAGTTTTAAATCTTTTAAAAAATGTTAACAGTGCTGGACGTGTCAGTCAGCAGTTGAGCTTGGAGTGGGGCAATGATAAAATTGGTGGGTCTTTTCTTTGGTTTGAGCACTTCCACCATCTGCTACAGCATTTGAGATGTCGAACTCAGTCAGTCACATTCTTCCTCACCTTAAAAACAACAAAATAAAACAAAAAATATTAGCTCTTTAATAGCTTTTATGTTGAAATCCTAATTTTTTTGTGTGTGTTGGAAGTATTGAGTGAATTAAAAAAATATGAATTGAATGTATAGAAATTAAAAATGCAATAATTTGCTATTTTTAATATGTAAGCTACGTTAATTATCATGCACATCACCGTATATATCTTGGAAGCTATTCAAACCAAATTTGATAGCTTACTGTATTGTATCAAAATGACAGTAATAACAGTTTGCGTAGTAAACTAGATGGAAAGTGGTTCTAGAATTATATCAAATAAATCAGTGAATTTATGTAGGCTTGTTCGATACGCATTTTCATCCAGTTTAGGGTCCTTGTTTATTTCATAACATTCAATACCAAATGTAATCAAAATAATACATTTAAATTAAAAAATTAATTACATTGCAAAACTTTCTTACCTCAAGTGATGAAAGCGACGCAGTGAAGAAATCCGATGTCCACTTCGTCACCAGCTGCCAGTGAACCTTATTTTTGTTAGACAATTCTTGCATACAGCAAACTCCTTGTTCACCTTACTTCCTTTCTTGTTGGTGTAAAATCTAAAGTGTGTCCACATGTGTGATTTGTATCAATATTTTTCTCACTTTTTCCTACACCGTTCTCACGAAGATTTTTTTTTTTTTTTTTAACCCACTTGGAGCTTCCTCTCTTCTTCTCAAGACGACTTGTGCGCACTTTACCTTTACCGCCACCCTTGAGCCCCCCTAGTGGACCGCCAAGGAATTGCTTAACAAACATTGAGCAGTTTATAGCATCCATACTCAATTGTATGGCCAGTATGTCAAACACAAGTATCGATACTTGGCGGGTGCATATCAATAACCGATCGGGTTGCAAAATATCGCGATATATCGCTGTATCAAGATATTGTCACACTCTTACTCAGCAGGAAAACAGCACATTATTTGCAATTAATTAAACTCACCTAGATGCCACGAACTGCATGTAAAATGTTTTCCAAGATGATAACGCGAACGCTATGCTAACGCTACGTGTTAGTCTAGTGTCTGATGATCACTCAGCACAGACCTTTAAAGCCTAAAGCAACATGGCATATCTAGCCAAGATAAGAAAGCAAAACTTACCAAGCAGCACCTGACACATACCTTTCACTAAATGAGCCTGGAATGGGCACATTCTTACGTGTGGTGGAGGTGCAGCACGTCACATGAGTGACACGACTAAACACTGCTAAATTCGTTCTAACTACACGTACAGTTAGAAAATATCACACATTGGGAATTTATGACTCTGCCGAATTTTCATCTCATTCTCGTGTCGTCAGACGACAACTGTCATCCATCTCGTTATGTTTTAGTCTTCCAAGACACATTTTCAGTGCGTCATTGTGACGTCATCGTCATGAAAAAATTGCTCGTTGACGAAATATTGTCGGTCTTGTCATCGTTGGCAAAAACAACACTGCAACTAAACCAGTATTTTTAAGCAGATATTGATATGCATTGACTGTACAATGGTTTCTTAAGAGAAAAAAAGACTAAAATGACTCTAACTAATCCAAAATGGTCCAGATCATATGAATAATAATTTCACCCCAAAAAACTTACCTGACAAATCTTGTGTAGTGTAAATATGTTGTTCACCCAAAAACTAATGAAGTGGCATAAGGTTTCTTAAAGAAGAGAACCCGAATCCCCATCAAATAGCCTTAAAGGTACCATATGGAGGTTTTTTTTGTGTTAATATTAAAGTTGCACCGATACTGATACCAGTATCTGCAAGGGGCGCCGATCCGGCCCGAATTTGTGGTATTGGTATCGACGAGTACCAACATGTAGGGCGCCGATATCATCTACTGGCATCACTTTAGCGCAAATGAACAGTCCTCCCCACGTGAGCCAACTTCCCAAATCCCAATGCATGACATCTGTATGTCTTTGTCTCGAAATTACCAAACGCAATTAACACTTTCGCATTCAATATTAAGGATATTCACTACACCGCATATCCGCGATGTTACGCTGCGATTCTTACATGGCATTCACCATCGATTAGCATGCTTAAGCTAACGCTTACTGTAATAGCACCGAAGGGATCAGAATGGTTAAGACCGTGAGAGACTAAGCAAACTCATGGTTTCATGATGAATAATGAGTGGCAAATTAAGAGCGCCGTACTTCAAACTCGTCCTGTTTATGAAAGTCGATTGTCATATTATGCTGGTGTTGTGCAGTAATGAGCAGAAGTGACTTCTGTGGCCAGAAAACACCCAAGCGGCGCAGCGCGCACACTAGATATCATCAGATAGCAACCTAGATGTCCTATGTTAGATCCCATGCCAACTCTCGTGCGCACACACTAGATATCATCAAATAGCAACCTAGATGTGAACATTAGATCCCATGCCATTAGCTGCGTGAGCCCGGAGCGACGCGTAGTCCATATACTACATTGATGAATTAGAAACCGCCATGACTGAATGGAAGTTAAGCAGGCCAAATCAATCCATACCAGTGATAGATAATGCTACAAATACTGTTAATTCAGCACATGTTACAGATGGACTCGGACCACAAATAGGATGTTTTGCTTATATGATAAATATAGCTGCTAAGAGGGCTGCAGCAATCAACAGTGTGCCCCAGTTTACAAACAGTAAAGATTGTTCTCAGCACTTACAGTATATACAAAATTTCTTCAGATCAGTAAGAAGTAAGCACATAAATATTTTGCACTAAAATGCTTGTTTATATGATGGCACTGTTATTTTTGCTTGTTAGCAAAAAAAATAAAAATAATAATAATAATAAAAGCAGTTGTATTTTCTGTTTCAGAGCCTTAAATGTATTGAATTGTATCGAAAATCATACAGAACCGTGACTTAACTGTATCGTTGCATCCCTTATACGTATATATATATATATATATATATATATATATATATATATATATATATATATATATATATATATATATTCTGTATATTATAGGGTTTTTTTTTTTTTTTTTTTTTTTGCAAACAGAGTGGTATTGGAATGGTTTCGGTATCGGCCGATACTGCACAGCCAGGTATCTGTATCGGTATCGGGCCCAAAAAATGGTATCGGTGCAACACTAGTTAATATTTAATACTTCATGCATGCTCCACCAGTCCTCAGGTGAGTACACAGAGCACTGACATTTATACAAGTAGTCCCCATGTTACAAACGAGTTCTGTTCCTATGCTGGCAACGTAACACGAATTTCCACGAAAGTACCCTTTAACCCTTTAAGTACCCCTAAATACCCCCCAAGTCCTAGCTAGACAGCGAACTAAGCTGACTTTATTTTGCTGCTCATGACATCAACACTTCCAGGATTAAATCAAAATGAAAATGAAAATTTAATCTGTTTCATCTTTAATAACAGCCATTCAAATTTGCGTCTATAACTAGCTGCTGATACAGAAATAACAATCCACACAAACGTTTAGCATGTATCAGTTAGCGTCTGCACATCATCAAACACAATCACATAAACTCGGCCCAAGTATTCGATCACCATTGAAAATGCACAATAAACAGTACAAAAGGTTTTATATACAGGTGTTGCTTCCGTGGATGCTTCACATGCAACAACTGTGCGCGCAGGCTTGCAGGCTTTAATTCCTCCCTCTCTCTGTCACTCGGCTGTGGTTCTTCGTTGGAATAAATGTGCTCTTCCTCGTGTGTGCGCTTGCCCGTGCGCTCTTCTTTGTGTGTGCAAATACGTTCTTCACGTATGCATTCATACTCGCATGCCTTTAGTATTACCTAAGCCTGTCGCGATATGCAATAATTCCATTTATCGCACGGTAAACAAAAATGAAGGCGGTAATTTTACCGCTGCGATTTATCGCCTTGCGTGCACGTGCATGCGCGCACGCGTACAGCAGATGTGCGGCAGACGTGCTGTTAAAAGTTCGGCTTCCTTGACTGTTTTATTGACTTCTGGATATGTTCGTTTTATACATTTGAGTTTGAGTGACCATCATTCAATGGAGAGAGGCGGGGCCAGGTGCACTGTTGGTGCACAGCAAAGAGCGAGCAGAGTGAGGAAGATAAAAATGGATGGAAAACCCTGATTTCTAAGCTAAACACCACAGCCCCGGTGTGGGAATATTTTGAATTTAAACCAAATGAAAATGGCGAGGCAACAAAAAAGAATGAACCAGTCTGCAAAATGTGTTTGGAGGTTGTTTCAACAAAGATGGCCAACAGTACAAATCTACTTGCTCATTTGAATCACCCTCTTTAGTTTTCACTGCTTGGTAAGAAAACTGCATCGCAACAAGCGGAGCCTTCCTTGTCACGTCAATCGAAAATTACAGAGGTATTAGCTTAATGTGAGAAATACAAACGAGACCGTGCAAAATGGCATTCCCTCACGAAAAGTGTAGTCTGCTAAATTGCTAAAGAAATGGGACGTTTTTACCTCAGTTTAATGTTGTTTGATACTTACTGAAGCCAAATTTTTGTTACTGCTACTAATTACTCTATTTTTCTCTGTTGTTGTTCAAGTGCAATTGTTTGTGTTACTACAACTTAATAACTAAAACATTTAGGCACAGAGGTATAAAGTGGAATTGTATTTTTTTCTTGAAAAAGACATTTATTCTGTGTTTATTGTTGTCGTTTACTTAAAAGAGACATGGTCTATTTTTAGTTGTGATTTCTTAAAAAGTATTTTTTAATTTAAGAGTAAACATTTATTGTGTTTAGATGGGTGTACTTGATCTATGAATATATACTGTATTCTCACTGTGTTATTGTAAATTGGTTAAAAAAAATTTGGGGGGGGGTCAATAATATCGCATATAGTGTCACAAAACAAAAGTCAACATTATTAAAAAAAAAAAAAAAAGAAAGAAAGAAAGAGACTCCAGCATTGTTAGGTGTAAAATTTTTAGTAAAGCAAAATGACATAAGTCGGGTACGTCATAACCCGAGGACTACCGGAATATATCTATAGTTATGTACTTTATTTATATGTAACCGCCCCAAAAGGCGCATTTTCCTCCCATCAATGGCGAATGCTCAGGCCGAACACTGGGCGAACACAAGCCTGTGCACATCCACGTGTGTCTATGCAGCAGCAGCCCTGTTGAACTAAGCCTCAGTCCATTTTACACTTTGCAAAAACACTTTTCTAACCCACTTAAAACTTGCTAGTAAGAGTAAACAATCACGATTGCTATTTTTACGTTTTTGGTGCTGATGTGATGGGCCAAACACTCGTTGCTTTATGTTCATGCTCGCACAAGCATGCGCGCCATGCACGAGCTTAACACGTTGGCAGTTACACTTTAGGCCGGAGGTGGCAGTCTCCATATAGCCTTTTTAAAGTCTTCAATGATGGTGACACCTCAGTAGACACTCACAACCTGCTTCTGTTTGCTTTCTGCTGCAATTGTTGTGGAGCGTGCTCAGCTTCATACCCCCGCTTTTCGCTCTCTGGAGCAAGGCCGCCTCCCCTCCCTGGTTAGCCATGCCACCCAGGTTGCGGGGCGGATTCGGGCTCTCTGACAGCTGCTAATTACAGGCTGACCGGCCCCCGCTGCGCTCTGCATGACTGCCTCGCAGCCCCACTCAGGTTACCGTATTGAGCCAACGGACCGGGCCGTAGAGGAAGGTGGAGGAGATAGAAGGAGATAGGCGAGGGTGGGAATCGGAGGGGGCAGGGGGAGAAACTGAGAAACTCAGCAGATTGAATGAAGAGAAAAGTGGAGCTTGGTTGCAATTCTAGGGTTAGGGTGGGGGGGCATTCATGGATTAGAGAGCACAGATTAAGCTTCAGTGGTGAATACATCTGAAAGGCTGAAAGAGAGAATTAGGAAAAGGTGGATGGATGGACAAGAGGGACAAAAATAGGCACGTTTGTTTGACTCGATGGTGAAATTTAAGAGAGACTGGAAAGTTCTGTTCCCAAAATGGGATGGGAAATACCCAAAGGGCTTCTTTCTATCAGGCAGAAGCAAAACAATGACAGCCTGCCCTCTAGTGTGGGAAGAGAGGCATTACAGCTAAGATGGCCTTACTTCTTCAGCTCTTTGGTAGGATGATGTTCATCTTTCCATTTTATACAAACCATTTGCCCTTGAGTGTGAGAGATTTTGCCAATGTTTATTATTTGTTCAACCTGGAAGATGTCAGCGCTCTAATCCATCCATTGAACTAATTCCATGATATTCTGGATTGTTTCATAGTTTACTGCCACAAGACCAGTCTCCATACTGTGAAGTCCCCTCATTGCGAGCACCGTTACTCAACGGCCCTCCTCAGGACTGCAGAACCATTTACAATCCAATGACTTCCACTATGGGTCACGGATCGGCACCAGTGCAGAGCATCAGTCACTGTCACTTGGACCAATACATGAGGCCTCCCCAGGCTCCACCGCCCCTCGGGATGATGGGACACAGAAGCATGACGTCCACGGAAGGTCAGTGTGATTATTCGCCCAGGTTTTGTATTGTTTTTGTAAAATATTAAAAGCCAACATCTAAAACTTATACGATCATCATAACCGACTTTATTAATATCTATCTAAAACCAACACTGCAGGGATTTTTCCCACCAACGGTTGGAATATAAATGTCAAAGTACATATTGCACATCATCAGCACTTTATTTCTTAGAACTCCCGTCTATCGATGACCGTGTTTTAGTCCTGTATCGGTGGAACACCACAAGAATGTCCCAAGTTTGATTTCTCCCGCTATGGAATGACTAAATGCTAGACCAGCGGTTGGCAAACTGGTCCTCAAGTGGGTCCTGGTCGTTGTTCCAACTGATCCATCACAGACAGTTTAACCAATGAGGTTTCTGCTGAAACAAAAAAGCACCTGACTGCAGTTAACTTATTGCGCTTGCAAGACACCAGATTGGTGAAAAGGTGTGTTGGAACGGAAACCCGCACCCGCTTCGGCCCTTTGTGGAATTCTTTGCCCACCCCTGTGCTAGACACTTGTGTGAGTGTTGGTAACCTGAACTCTGGCTATTTTCACAGGCAACAACGCCCCCTACTGCAACCAGAACAACATGATGTCTTCCCATCCCAACTTCTGCCAGTCAAACTCTGATCAGATTAGCTCGGGTGATGGTAAGAAACCCAAAACAATGACGACATTAAAAAGGGCCATTATTAGCGGATTTTTTTTATAACAATGCCACTTTGGAGCAGGTTCAAGATTCTCTACACCGCGCTCAATGCTGAAATTGAGCAAGAAACGAGCGCTGTCCATCTCGCCGCTGTCTGACCCTAGCGTGGACCTGCAGACGGTCATTCGGACTTCGCCCAACTCTCTTGTGGCCTTTGTAAATGCTCGCTGTACGCCCAACGGGAACGGCGGCAGCTCGTACGGGCATCTGTCTGTAAGCTCCATGAGGTTAGACGCAACATATCATATGCTGATTTAATGTATTGCATGTAAATATACATTGTAAATATTCTCTCTTGAAAAGTGGGGCCAGGAACACTTTACAATAGTCAATCATTTTTGTGCACCCCTGTAATGGTGTACCACTATAGCTTGGTATTGTGTGATGAAAACTGCACTTTTAACCAGTTGTGTGAATGTGTTTTTTCCCATCATTCTGCAACCCCCTGCAGCCCATCACTAGGCTATTCCAGTAGCATGAACTGCCAATCAAGGCCTCAGGGCTCCATGTATGGGGGAGTAGGCGGGAGTACAACGCACACACCAGGCCCGTGCCAGGCTTCTCGGCTTCCCGCACACAACCCTCGTCTCCACGTGCCGCCTAAACATGGACAAGTAAGACTTGCCCTTTTATCTTCGCTCAGCCTGAGCGACAAGCATATAGCGTTCGTTTAAATGTGCGTATTTGATGTACTTTGTAGCTAAAAACCGAGCCGGGGCTGGGAGTGGGGATGGATGCCATGACTATGAAAAACTTGGAGGAGAGATCTGAGGGAGATTTGGCCAGCCCTTCATCCACCGGTACTCAGGTACCAGAACAAGTTAGCATCTTTTGAACCAGTCAACCAAGTCAAGTTTTCTGTTATGAACTTACACAAGAAGACAAATGAACATACAAAACACCCTTTGCTATGAAGTACAGTTCAATGGCGTAGCGCAAGCAACACGTCACTTCTGCTCATTAATATTCATGACATTAGCTACTGTTGCTAAGTGGGGGACACACCACCGTTTGTCCCTAATAGGAAATGAATGAAAATCGTGTACAAAGGAGATGTTTACAGAGCTAAACCTACCAATTCTCTCCGAAAATGATGTCCCTGGTGCCAAATTCACTGGCAAAGATGTGGAAAAACATAAAAATGTTCAGTTAAAGAGATGGCTTGAATGTCGAAGGCTGAAAAAGACGGAAAAAAACTAGCCGACCTAAGCATAGCCTTAGCTTTTTTATCGACGCGACTTACAATGACATTCTCCTGTTTCAACAAGCTATCCTTTACCACCAGGCCTGTCTTTTTTATATATGATATCCTCTGGTTGTCCTGTGTCTCTAACCGTTCTTGGGGGTAATTTAGTTAGTTTTGTGTAGCGATCGCAAATGTTACTCAGTGACAGCCAACGAAAACTTTTAATTTTTTCATTGATAACAAATTTTTATTCTATAACTTATTTACACTTCCCCCTTACTAAAGTTTTTTATTTTATTTTATATAACAGAAAAGGTAACTGGCAGTCAAATACCATTTTAATTATTTTCAGGTCATTCATTGCCAGACAGAAGCAGCACGGCACAACGTTACGCTAAAAAATAAGTTAAAAATATCAAAATGGCTTACCTCTTTGTCCTATGAAGAAGCATGCCAATCAAACAAAATGTTTACTGCATATGAAATGTGAATGGCTTCACCCTGGCTTCACCTAGCTGGCGTTAAAACGTCCGCACAAGTTGATTCATTTGTCACATTTTTTCCTCTGTGTTTTTGGTTTCGGGAAACGTATGAAGAAAACATCCTTAATGTCTAGAGTTGTTTCTACAAGTTCCAAAAAAGCAATGCGTGATCAGCTTGTTCGTTTTTGAAAGATTACCGGAGAAAAGTAGCAGAATTAACATTGCTTCTATGCGAGGGCGGGTCTATAATGTCCCACTTCTACTTTACTTCCGCTTTAGGATCTGAAGTCACGATCTAAAAATAGCATGCGTGCGGTACGCCATTACAACCACTATCGTGGCAATGACAATGGCAATGGCAATGTCATCAATATGAGCGTGATAAGTTTTTGGATAGACACATTTTGATTGAGCAGTTTTCGTAACAATCTTGTTTTGTTTATTTGTTTTTTTAATGTTTTTGATTTTCAAATTCTGTGGTGTCCCCTGCCTACTGCCCGTACTTTACTGGGATAGGCTCCGGCACCTCCGCGACCCTCGTGAGGAAAAAGCGGCATGGAAAATGAATGAATGAATGAATTCTGTATTGCAGTCAATAGTTTCAAATTTTCTCAATATTTGTACTATGTATAACTACTTTTTATCAATATTTAAATATAGGTTTTAATACTTTTAATATTCTTAAAAGTTTCATACGTATTAGGGGTGCAAGATATCCATTTTCTGACACCGATATCGATAACTTCCTGCTCCTCAAGGCTGATACCGATACGATAACCGATAATATATACAGTGATACCTCAGCTCACGAACGCTTAAACTCACGAACTTTTCGCCTCAAGAACATTAAATTCGCGAGCATATAGTCTCTGCTGACGAACTAGTTTTCGGCGGACGAACCAATTCACGCGGTCGAAAAGCGCCACGAGAAGCTGACGCACGCTCACGGCGTCCCAGTTCGTCCCCTCACTTTCGTTGAGTGCGGACGTGGTTTGTGTTTGATAGACATTTTGGACCATATTGAGTGTACTTTTGCTATTATGGGACCGAAAAAGAGTTACCTACAGTCCTTATGGAAGGTGACTCGTGTTACCAATTCGCCCTCGACTGGTAATTGGCGGTGCTTTCAGCTTCCCACCGTAGTGAGAAGTGGACCGGCGAGTCACGTTGGCTCGTTGTCGTCGGTTGTCTTCGGTTCGCCCGATTTCCTCTCCAGAAAGGTGGCGGCGTGCATACAAACACCCAGAGGCGTCGGATGGCTTTTTGTGGGCACTTTTATTAACAACCAAAAGCATGTGGGGGGCACAGCAGTGGAGTCTACGCTAACTGCGCACTTTGCCGGTAACACTCTCCTTCCAAACAGTAACTCCCTCCCTCCCTCCCTCCTCCTCCCACTCCATTCCATCAAGCCATCAACTACCATCACAAAGGTAAATAAAACGACTTTGTTATACAGTACAGTTTATTTCTTTAATTACAATACAATAGCACATTTATTATACATAAAATAAGGTATATTTTTGTGTAGTTTTAAGGCTTATTTAGTAGGAAATTATGTTTTATGGGGACCTGGGAACGGACTATTCTCATTTTAATGGTTTCTTATGGGAAATAAATGTTCGGAAGACGAACTTTTCGCCTTACACACACTTTCTGGGAACCAATTATGTTCGTGAGCTGAGGTATCACTGTATATCATTTTTAAATATATTCACCTGAGTTTTTGAACACCTGAAGGTCAAAAATACTTGGTGGATTCAGCATACTGTAGATTTGCCTTTGACCTAACCAGAATTTTCATGATGAAATGAACATTATATTAATGAACTAACCAAAGACAAGAACAATTTTGACTTAAAATAAAGTGCTAATTTTTTCAATATAATTAGAGGCATTCACAATCAATCAGTCAATATAATTGACAATGTGTTCCCCTGAACAATGAGCACTGAACTAAAAAAAACAACCTAACAGTTATTGTGCTTTATCAGCAGATAAAACATTTGGTTTTGTGGTCTTGGTCCATGAAACAACTTTCTTAACCTGCCAATTATAGGACAGCAAGCCTATCAATAACCATAAGGCTTCTCAAGAACTTGTAAACATAACACTGTAAAATGGAAACATTTGCTAATTGCCATAGTAAGGTTTATCACTCAGTGATGGGAAAAATACGGCCTCCAGAACAGTAACAAAACTTTGCATACTGGCAAAACAGGAGTGGAAACAAACACACACATCCCAATCCACCAACACTGCGCCAAATATATTACATATGATCGGGCCTATTAATATTGTTATCGGATTTATTGGGATGACGTCATAATTCTGAGTATAGGACCGATAATTATTGTGCACCTCTAATACATATAATGTAAAAAAAAATTTTTTTTAATCATTTTTATCATTTTAATCATTTTAATCATTTTTTTATTAAATGAAATTTTGAAATATTTGAAAAATGTATTCAAACATTATTTATAATCCATTTCAGTACGATTTCATATATTTTAGCAATGTGTTTTCAATATTTTAATAGTTTTATCACAATGTTTGCCTTAAAAAGAATACCCATAGAAAAATCACAAAGCAATTATTAATTAAAATTAGGGCTGTCAAAATTACCGCGTTAACGTGCGGTAATTAATTTTTTAAATTAATCATGTTAAAATATTTGACGCAATTAACACACATGTCCCGCTCAGACAGTTTTCTGCCTTTTGGTAAGTTTTACAGCAAGGCTTTTTGTGCTGCAGCACAACAGCGAACTCTTGTGGTCGCTTTGCGACATGGTTTAGTTTTTTCTTGCCAGTTCATATGGCTGCACGATGTCTCGGGCTGACGCCTACGTTGTAATGTTGTGCTTATATGATCCTTGGACAAGATTTGTCCGTAAGTATGGTTGTTGTAAAGAATGTACATATTATGTTAGTAAGCGAAATGTTCTATTTTTTGTATGAGACGCTTTTTGTTTATGTTTAGTGAACCTGTATAGCGTGCTAAGCTAACGTTGTTGCTAATGCAATGCTTGTGTACTTTTTTTTTGTAGTTTTATGACGGTCTAAAGAGGACAATGGTTTGAGGCTATTTTATTAATAAATCAGATGAAAAAGGAAGAAGTCTGATTATTAAAGCGTCGTTCACTAGCTGTCTAGCTTTGGAAAAAGTAGACGCTTCGGAGTGAGGACAGCTGAGACAAACTTAAATGACAGTAGAGTGAAATGCCCACTACAGTCCTTATGTACCGTATGTTGAATGTACAGTGGGGAGAACAAGTATTTGATACACTGCCAATGAATTTTCCCATTGGCAGTGTATCAAATACTTGTTCTCCCCACTGTATATATCCATCTTGTGTCTTATCTTTCCATTCCAACAATTTATTTTACAGAATATATATAATTTACAGAAAAATATGGCATATTTTATGGTGGTTTGAATTGCGATTAATTGCGATTAATTACGATTAATTAATTTTTAAGCTGTAATTAACTCGATTAAAATTTTTAATCGTTTGACAGCCCTAATTAAAATATGAGCAGGAGAAAAATAACAAAGGAGCAAATATTAATAAGCCAATGTTAAACAATGATTTTAGACCAATTGTTGTAATAATATCCATTTCTTGCTTCAGTAATTGTTTCAACACTTAACATTGCATGTAAAATAATGCAAAAGCGTCTTTCATTGTACTGTATTTAATTACAGTATATCTATTTGGTGATGATACTGACTACCAGTTTGGTTCAATCTTAAGGTCTAAATAATAGACAATATATAGTGAGTGTATTAATGCCGTTGGATATAAATATTTTTTTGTGTTACAGTTACATCACATACCAAGAATCAAATTTCTAACAAGGGGGAAAAGGGAACTCTTCTAATATTGTTATTGTGCAATTTGCGCATTTCATTAGGATCCCCTCTTGGGTTTGCTGGATGGCAGAGACGACTTGGATAAGGAGGATGGGAAACCCGAACCTGAGACCATCTATGAAACAAACTGCCATTGGGAGAGCTGCAACAAGGAGTTTGACACGCAGGACCAACTCGTTCACGTAAGAACTAATCCGACTCAAAACAAGATTAGCTGCAAAACCAAAATCCTCACACTTTTCCCGCCTTGCTCCGACACAGCATATCAACAATGAGCACATCCACGGCGAGAAGAAGGAGTTTGTTTGCCACTGGCAAGAGTGTTCTCGTGAGCAGAGGCCCTTTAAGGCCCAGTACATGCTTGTGGTTCACATGCGCAGGCACACAGGGGAAAAGCCACACAAGTGCACTGTGAGCAAATGCAGTTTATAGTCTTGTTTTTTTTGTTTGTTTGTTTGTTTGTTTGTTTGTTTGTTTGTTTTAGCTCAGAATAAGTGCCAAAAAGCATTTTCAACTCATAATAACATCTACATTGTTGTTTCAGTTTGAAGGTTGCAACAAGGCGTACTCCCGTTTAGAGAACCTAAAGACACACTTGCGCTCTCACACTGGGGAGAAACCCTACGTGTGTGAGCATGAGGGCTGCAACAAAGCCTTCTCCAATGCCTCCGATCGGGCTAAACACCAGAATCGAACACACTCAAATGAGGTAGTGTCACAAATTTACTCTAGCACAACATTTTGAAAAGTTTGTTCTAAATCAGACTTTGCTGTGGTTCAGAAACCCTACGTTTGCAAGATTCCCGGCTGCACCAAGCGGTACACGGACCCGAGCTCGCTACGTAAACATGTAAAGACAGTACACGGTCCAGAGGCCCACATCACCAAGAAGCACCGAGGCGACACAGGCCCTAGACCGCCTGGCTCATCTATGACCCCTGGAGGTCCGGGCACTGAATTGCTGCTGGAGAAGGAGGAGAAACGCCGGGAGGACTGTAAACTAATGGCTCCCGATACTATTCTGGTGAGTGTCTTTCACTAAACTATCGTAAGACTTCAAATGCAATATAATTCAAGTAGAACTAAATAAAACAACTCAACCCGTTTCAGAAATCCCAGCCAAGCCCTGGTGGCCAGTCATCATGCAGCAGTGAACGTTCCCCTCTGGGCAGTACAAATAACAATGACAGTGGTGTGGAGATGAACCTTAATGCGGCAGGCAGCCTGGAAGACCTCACAGCCCTGGAGGATGGTGGAACAGCTGGGGCTGGCGCCGGGGAAGCAGGAAGCGGGACGGCAACAATGGGAATGTCAGCTCAGGCTCTCAAAAGGCTGGAGAACCTAAAGATTGACAAACTGAAGCAAATCAGGCGACCAGCGCCCCCTAGCCGTTGTCTCCCCAACAAGCTACCAGCGCTTCCTTGTAAGTGCTATTTCCATAAATGTTTATTGCAACCTTCGAAAAGCCAAGCGTGAGCTCAGACCCATTGAGATTGAGCCAAAAACTAAGACAAAGACAAAAACTTTGCTAAGAAACAAATGGTGAACCTGCTAACGTATCTTGTCTTAAACCTTGACTAGAGAGCATCAATATTTTTGTGTTGATCTACTATTTATGACATGCTTTTTCTCTATGCTTTTTTAGGTTCAAGTGATTCAATGGGAATGTGCGCGCCATCAACACTTCTCTCAAATCGGCGCGTCATGGAGCTGTCCAGTCATGAGCTTGGAGGCGGGACTTCTATCAGCGCCAATGCCAACGACCGGAGAGGAAGCGGGACGAGCAGCCTGAGCTCCGCCTACACAGTCAGCCGCCGTTCCTCCATGGTGTCGCCTTACTTGTCCAGCCGGCGCTCCAGTGACGTCTCTCAGATGGCCGCTGCAGGTGGATGCCACCTTCTCGGCCAAGATCAAAGCGGTGGGGATCCCCTTTCCCCGGAAACTAGTCGTAGAGGAGCTCCCTGTCCAGGAGGTGGCGCGCTGCCTGGCCTTTCCAACCTGACACCAGCCCAGCAGTACAGTCTGAAGGCCAAGTATGCTGCAGCCACCGGTGGTCCACCGCCTACTCCCTTACCTGGAATGGATCAGCCGGGCACTCCCGGCAGACGAGGAGGCATTATGAGCAACTACCAGGGGCAACCTCTGCCTCCATTCCTTCAGCAAAGTGGTACGCGTCGGCACAGTGCCAATACAGAGTACGGCACAGGTGTGATCTACCCTCACCAGGCTCCGGGTAACACAAATAGAAGGGCTAGTGACCCGGTGAGATCGATAGCAGCAGACCAGCTAGCCCTCCCAAAACGGTTCAACAGCCTCAACAATATATCCATGATGGGCCGGAGAAATGCTTTGCAACACCAAGACCACCGCAGTACTGGAATCGCACGTCATATGTATTCTCCTCGGCCCCCTAGCATTACAGAGAATGTCATGATGGAATCCATGGGTATGGACTCCCAGCTACCCCCTTTGAATGCGAGAGATCATTCCATGGTGATCCCACCTGGTGAGAGGAGCTTCATGGGATACCAGCAGCAGCAGATGGGAGGTAGCGGACCACTTTCGAACCAACTATCTCCAAGCCATGACCCTTTGGGATGCCCGGACCAAAGTTACATGAAAGGGCATTACCAGAACCAAGGAGGGGAAGTCGCTCCCAGGGTAGGTGGAAATCCTCTGGGTCTAGCGAGGCCTGTTCAACCAGACGTAATTTCTAATACACTTCTTCAACAGGCAGAGTACAGTATGAGCAACTGTCAACTCAGTCCATCAGGCCACCATTACCAGACCTTAGGTCAAGGAGTCGAGGCCAGAACTGGTCAATGGCGCGACGGCCAGAGCCACGCCCAAAGTGCTCTCCAGGACCAACGCAGCCTGCCGTATTCAGAAGCAAATATGGCGCCTCAGCAGGCACAAGTCCACTTTAACAATCAAACGGGCCTTTATAACAATGCAGAGGGAGCTCATAAACTCACCATCAAGCCTGAGCAGCAGTTCCACCCTGGCATGGGGGATGCTGATGCCTGTCAAAGTGCTAAGCTTCAGCAGCAGCAGCTCCACCTCCAGCAGGTCCAGGGTTACAATCCACAGACTGGCGCTCGAGCCATGATGAGTAACTCAAACAGTGTGACCTGTGACTATCAAGAACAGAACCAGAACTCCTTCTCCAGTGGTGGAGGCTTGAGTTTGGGATGCGCTGGTACCACTCTTTCTGAAGGCCAGAGGTCTGAAACACCCATGATGCAGGTAAAGGAGATGATGGTGAGGAACTATGTGCAGTCTCAGCAAGCCCTCATGTGGGAGCAGCAACAAGAACAGCAGCATAGTCCAGTAAAACCACCTTCACTTTCTGACAACTTGGATCTGGCCGGACAGGCATCATTAATGCAACACAGTCCCCAGAACCAAAATATGTACTCGAACCAGTCCTTCGCTTCCTATCCCAATCAGAACCTTATCATGAGCCCTCCGACACATAGCCGAGAATCCAGCTCGGCCATACTTAAAGAGCAGATGATGGGGCTCCAAGGTGCTTGCTACAGTCAGGAAATGGTGGTCCCCAGGCCCCCTCCTCAAGGACGGAAACCTCTGAGTCGCCAGAACAGCTTATCACAAGGCGGTGGAAGCTACATGGGAAGTCCACAACAACTCAGCCCGTCCCACTCAGTTTCCAGCCCAAGAAGACCCATCCGACTGCCTCCAGTCCAGCACCCACAGCAACCACAGCATGAAATGTTCTCTTCCAATAATAATGTGTACTACTCAGGCCATGTCCATATGGGCCTAGAAAAACACATCGATACCCAGAATGGACATTGTCTCCCCCAGGAACACAACATGGGAGCCAACCTAGACCCAACAGCTGCTACGAAATCTACGCCCATGGCTCCCTATTCACAATCCGGGCCCATTTCCAACGCCTTAGAAAACCTGGACCTGGATAACGCTCGCATAGACTTCACTTCCATCATTGATGATGCGGAACCCTCGTCCTTTAGCCCCTTAAACCATCCCATTCAGGGTCAAACCGGGTCTTCCTCGCAGACATCTTCACGTCTCACCACCCCACAGACCTCGGTCACCTTATCCAACATGGCGGTGGGGGATATGACGTCCATGCTCAACTCGCTCGCTGGGGAGAATAAGTACCTGAACACTTTGTCGTAGGATACTACTCCAAGCCAACAATCAAAGAACCTTGTTTTTATGTTGCCCTCTATCTACGGCTCACCAGCACATATTGGTTCAGTTTGAGGAAATATACTGTATCATGGAACTTAAAAACCAAAGGTGCCTACATTTTCCCATGCTGCCTTTTTTTGGAGGGTTACCCGTGCCATCCGACTGAATTCTTATGAGTTGCAATCATTTTAAAGGGATCCACGGATAGAAAGACTTGTAGTTCTTAAAAGATAAACATTATTATGAGTTAAAATAATTTGATATTGAAACCCCTCTTGATGTTTTCATTTTTCTACAATTTGTAAAGTTAGTTTAACTAGTAGGTCGCCATTGTTGTTGACGTAGCAAGGCGGTGACGTCACATGGTTACGCTGCCGAGCTTCCAGAGTATGACTTTAGCGACATAAACATGTCATATGTTCAACCCTTTCAATTTGAATCCAAGAGGAACAGTAATCAGCATGACAGCACTATCGAAATTTCACGAAACGTGCAGCAAAAGCACAGTGAACAGGAAAGATGGGATGAGATGAGACAAGACGAGAGTAGGGGGAAAAAACGTGTTCTGCCAAAATGTGCCACACTGGTGAAATGTCCTACAAGAGGCGAATTTGACACCCAAAGTACTACCGTGCGCTTTCAGTTTGTTTTGTTTAGATGCATACAGACAGAACATACTAAAGATGCCTTAAGAAAATACTTCAACGTAGTAATATCAAATAAGGTCGGATTAAATACGCTACGTGAATAATGTGGTCAACAGATCAACAATCTGCTTTAAAGCTACCACAAGAAAACACAATGCTTAAAGCAGGGGTGCCTAAGTCCGGTCCTCGAGAGCCCCTATCCAGCTTGTTTTCCATGTCTCCCTTCTTGAACACACCTGAATCAAATGATCAGCTCGTCAGCAAACTCTGCAGGAGCCTGATAATGATCCTGATTATTTGAGTCAGATGTGTTGGAGGAGGGAGAAATGGAAAACGAGCTGGATAGTGGCTCTCAAGGACTGGACTTGAGCACCCCTGGCTTAAAGGTATGAGACTGAAACACATGCAAGAAGTATTTTGAGGCAATGAAAAGATAATAAAAAACTCAATAAGAACATGAATAGTAAGTACTCGCTGCTTTTAACCGGTGTGCGCATGTGTTGGACGTCTCCCCGAGTAAAAGAAATTGCAGTAACCCCGTAGTGTTCGTCTAGTGACAGTGACAGACTACGTCATCGCCCCGAGCGTCCATTGCGAGTATAAAACATGCAGCACTACGTAGGTCGAAACATGAACTAAATATTATAGATTTTTAAATCAATAGCAATATTTCATGTGTTCCTAATAACATATTTTAGTAAAAGAGAACAATTGTGGCTTATTTTAGCCTATAAGTCTAAATCCGAGGTTCCCTTTAATTTTAGTGCAGCAAAAATTGCAACATCCATTTTGCTGAATATAGATGTATTTTTATACAATCAAATTCGTTACTGTATTTGAGCAAAAAGTACAACGAAATAGAAATATATGACATGATAGTGCAAACATAAGAAATGCAGAGTTAGAAGAATATTGAATATATAAATAAATGTGTCTATCTTCAGTTTCAAACTGGCAATTACAAAAAAAAAAACACCATTAAATTTACAACAAAATATTAGTACCTGTGGTTGCCAGAATTGTGCCGTTAAAAAAACGGGAAAGGCACTAAAGCTTACTGTCAAAACAATAACATACTCCCATAAAGAGAAGTTTATTTTGACTGTTGTTTTAAAGAAAACCACTGTTTAAAAAAAAACAAAAAACCTGCACTATCTTTCTCATTCTCACCTCTCTGACAGTTTGAACTCGTATCACTCTGTGGCAATCAAGCGTGCTGACTACTGAACCGATAGCCCAGACTACCTTCATCTGCCAGTACGCTGTTTTAAGTTTTCAGGGAGTAAGTACTCCTGACCTTCTAAACGCACAGCAATTATGCTTTTGTTGTCAGCACGCTCAGCCGCCAAAATGACGGTGTCGGTCTGAATTCAAGTTGAAAGCGGGTAGAACAAAAAAAAGGAGCACAGTGATGTTAGCGCAACCATCAAGACCAGTTAACATCTTGGAGTAAAAATAAATGACAATACCCTATTTTTCTAGCATAATTCTCAGTTGAAAAATATTTTAAAATTTATGGTTACTAAACCGTTTTAATATGTATTTTACGGTTTTCACATTTTTTCAATGGTAAAAGTCTGGCAACCACTGCTGCCAGAATTTGACCATGAATTAATGTGATTTTTTTTTTTTTTTAAGATATTTGTATTATTTCCCCAACAGGGCATTCCAATGGCAACAATGGTGACTAGAAGGATATGATGTATATAACCTATACATACACACAGTATATGCTGTAATATGTTGTGTATACGGCATTAAGACGGAGGGCAAATCTTTTGTCTCATGATGACGCTTTTTTTTGTGATTGTTCTCATGAGTGTTATTATAATGAAGTTTTTTTTTGTGGTCGAGGACAAATACAAATCCGTATTAGTAACTAGCAATCTTAGTAGTCAGCACCAGTGGCCCAGTAGTATTTCAACACTGTGTATAATACACTTATAGCCTATCACAAAGACACTCAGGTTACTTTTTTTATGTCTTGGAATTGCATTTCTTAAAAGAGAGTTTGCACTCTACAAGTTTACTTTTAAGTGTTCCGAGAGTAACTGTTTTGCCTCAATTGCGAGAGTGCAACGATTCTGCCGTTGATTTTGTTCTAGTGGACATGCCTTTGACAATATTTTAATTGGTTTGTATGTCTAAAAATATGAACTGAACGTGAGAAAGGCTCTGTGAACATTTTGCTCCGCCTTCTTCCCACATTCCAAAACCAAGTATGTTAGGTTCATTGGAGACTCTAAATAAGGGATGGGCAAATATTCCACAAGGGGCTGCAGTGGGCGCGGGTGTTCGTTGCAACCCATCAAGAGGACACTTTTTCACCAATATGGTGTCTTACAAGTGCAATCAGTTCATTGCAGTCAGGTACTTTTTGTTTCCCCGGACCTGTCATTGGTTAAACTGCCTGTGCTGGATCAGTTGTAACAAAGACCAGGACCCACTGCTGCCCTTGAGGACGGGTTTCCCCACCCCAGCTCTAAATTGTCCATATAAGAGTGAATTTAAGTGGAAATGGTTTGTTTTATTGTGTGACCAGTCATTGTGGACCATGCTTCTCTCACCAAAAGTCAGCTGGATTAACACTACAATTTTAATGGAAACACAGTGCATTGAGGTACGCATTTGCCAATCCGGAAATGCATCACTGACCGTAGACTGCATTAGTTTCACTGCAATAACAAAACAATAGCAATGCAGACTTCAAAGGCGACACACACCATTGAAGAGCTACCAAAGACCATTTTAATGCCCGAGAGACATGTTACTTAAAACACTAACAACAATAAAACATTGACTGATAGTGCTGTTCATTGGAATGTACATTGAACTTAATACTAAATGCTGCCTTCATCATGTGCATGTGTGTTTTGTTTTTATCCTTTCTTTGGGACTTTTTTGCTGGCAAAAGAATATCACTTTTAGCAAATGTAAAAGCTATGAGAGTACGTAGCAATAACTCTATAATAGATTTTAAAGTCAAGTGTTATATTTTCTGTACAATTTTTCTACATTTTTTTTGTTTCTTTTATACAAATGTGCTATATTTTACAGGTATGAATAAAGATGTTCCGTTTGCAATGAATGAAGCATTTCTGGACAACTTTATGTTATTTGCATTTTTCTGATGATACATATTTCTGATGAAAGAATGTCACACCTACGTCATTGACCAAGATAACCCAAAACATAAAATTTAGTAATTTGACTTATTCACTGTCATTGACGGCGATAGACGTCCAATCCATTTTGACCGGGAGAAGCTGACAGCAAAACATCGCTTCCAAGCCTCCCAGTGAAAATGGATTAGACGTTTATCGCAGTCAATGGCAGCAGACGAGTTCATTTAGAAAACTGGAGGAACACTCAGAGAGACCAGACCACCGCATAGGCAGACAAATTCAAAGCATCGCCGGTATGAAACAAGTACTGTAAAAGCAAAATTCCTTTTCTGACCTTTTTGTGACCTTTGACCTGATAACCCCAAAATGTGCTTACCTCTTCCATTTCATATCAAAAACATCCTGCAAGTTCGATAATAATCCCTTTGTTTGTTCTTAAGTTATCACCAAATTCCTTTTCTGACCTCTGTGACCTTTGACCTTGTTAGCCCACAATGTAATCACCTTTTAAGTTTCGATTTCAAACATATACTGCACATTTGATCGTAATCCCTATGTTCATTGTTGAGTTATCTCGACATACCTTTTCTGACCTGTGTGACCTTTGACCTGATAACCCCACAATGTACATAGCTCTTCCATTTCATATCACAAACATCCTGCAAGTTTGATAATAATCCATTTGTTTGTTCTTAAACTATCGAGAAATTTTCTGATTCCTGTGACCTTTGACCTTATCATCCCAAAATGTAATCACATTTTAAGTTTCAATTTCTAACGTATACTGCATATTTTATAGTAATCCCTATGTTCGTTCTTGAGTTATCTCGGCATTCCTTTTCTGACCTATGTGACCTTTGTCCTGATAATCCCAAAATGTACTTAACTCTTCAATTTCTTATCACAAACATCCTGCATTTTGATAATAATCCCTTTGCTTGTTCTTAAATTATCGCCAAATTCCTTTCCTGACCTCTGTGATCTTTGACCTTATTACCCCAAAATATAATCACATTTTCAATTTCAAACATATACTGCAAATTTGATAATGATCCCTATGTTAGTTCTTGAGTTATCTCAACAGTCCTTTTCTTACCTATGTGACTTTTGACCTCATTTCCTCACAATTTAATCGCCTCTTTCATTTCATATGGACATTTCACATATTACAGAGATATAAGCAATGGAATACATAATCTCCAGATTTTTCACTAACTGGTGGGGGTAAAAAATAGATTTAAAAAAAAATGTCTTTAGTTGCCTAAATAAAAAAGATAAAACTGGTACTATTTTCTTTTTTTTATGTTTATTCATTGTTTATTGAAAACAAAAAAAAACAATTTTAAAAAATTGTTTTGAACGCTATTTTAATTATTATTTGTCAACTGATATTGGGGGGCCATAACTCGATTTACTGTGTGGTCAACGTAAAAACAGATATGACTCGTCTATCACGGCCAATGGCACCTAATGAGTTTAAAAAATGGAACTGGTTTTTACTTGAGAAAATGAAACATTTCATGGTTCCGTTTAAATGATTGAACACAATGGCACTTATCTTCCACTAGAGGGAAGTACAACACGACCCTATTCTATTTCTGTACTTGTAAACCAATTCTGCACACTCACCATCAAGTTATTAATTCACATCCTGTGTAATTTTGCTCCCACTTTGTTCAAAGCTAAACTGGAAGTCACGTGATTGAACCCACTAAATATGACGGTGACGTAAGAGGTCGAGACGGACTTAGTGCGGTCACAACTGGCTGAGAAAGAGGGGGGGGGGGGGGAGACAGTGTTTTTACAAATCGCGCTTGTACAATATTATATCGACATCTCTGCTATAAAAAGCTCAGCTGGGCAGTCGCGAGTGGAAATGGGAGTAATGTTCGCAGAGGCTCCCAGAGCCTCGCGAGGCCCGTCCAAGTGAAGTCATGTTTTCAGTATTTGAGACCACATCATCATATCCTATGATTAGTGCGAGAGCTATTTGAGCACTCAGTGTTTTCACTTCACTTTGACGTGATGACAAATTACACACAGGCCTTACGCATTAGAAAAACAACAACACTGTCGTCCTCCCTACAAAGGGTTTCATCTGGGTGCATAAAGGTCAATCAAAATTGCACACTAGGGAAAAAACATTTATTTTGGATGGCAAATGACAGATGGGGCACTAAAATTAGTAAATTTTGGTTTCAAGGTATGAATACTGTACATGTACAGTGTATACATATACTATGTACGTACAGTACATACTATATTCATCACTATTAGTACTGCTCGGCCTACAACCCGTGGCTCCAGACCTGCTAGTTGTTCTTTATTACTTTGGAAAACAATGAATATTTGATTTAAAATATGGTTTTAAAATAGATGATGAAACCATCGCATTCAACATTTATGAATTTGCATTTTTGGTAAACTGCTGGTGGATTATATATTTACTTTATTGGCGCTGTTATTTTATTTGAAATTCAGTTTCCAACAAGTCTTTTTCCAGAGTTCAAAATGGTTTTATTACATGCAGGAATACAATTTTGTGTTCTCTCTTCATTAGATATTAGAGTCAAATAGGTACAGGTTGTCCCCGGGTTACAACGTACTCGATTTACACGATTTCGACTTTACGACGCCGGAGTCTCATCCGCCGTTTTGTCTCCAGTCGTTTTTTTGGTTTTTAGTCGCATAAACAGTACCTTATTGTACCTCAGAGCATCTTATTTTTTACTTTACTTTATGATGTGTTCTGTCCTCAATAAATGTGAAGTTGTTCAGCTTTACAGACATCTTCCTTCACTTTTGACAATTTATAAAGCTGTAACACACACAAGGGTGTAGATTTGCATAGGGACGATAGGGACATGACACTATCAACTTTTCAGGATGCTCAAATTGTCCCCACCAACTTTTAAGCATCCTTATTGGCATTATATCATGTGCTCAGTTATATAGGTAATTTAGATTGTCTTTCCATATGTTGTATGGATAGAATTGACCCTACCATTATTAAGTGAATTACTTTCATTATGTTCAGGCTGACATTTATCCCCTTTTCACTTGCTGAATGTGTCAGTCCATTTTTTTCCCCTCAAACACACGTTGATTGGCTGGTGACATGGCCCCCCCACACACACACGCACTCACAGCCTAGAAAGAAATCCAACATGTCGACAACATGCCGCCCCCTTCGACGAGGAGGGATATTAGAATTTTACTTCGGCCAGCAGCAGCAGCAACCACTGTAAGTAATGTAAAAAGACGTCAATGTTGTGGAGGTGGGGAACACACCACTAATTTTGCTACTGAAAATCTGACCTGCATCAGAGTTAGCATAACATTAAACTGTATGAATTTGCTAACCTGCAAAACTCGAGTAGGAAGCTGCTTAGAGAAAAGTGTACTTCAGTATGTTTTCTACTGTTAACGTTAATTGTGAGAAATGTAGTGAACCGAGGTTTAACCCCTGCTCTCCACTTGTCATTTTTGGTTTATTTATGTAGTCTTAAAGCAGCCTAAAGAAGCTTTCATTTTCTATTCAGTTTGGTTGTGTTTGTGGACAAAAGCAGTAGTGTTTTAATTGAAGGAAGGTTCCATTTTTATTTTGGTATTCCCTAACAGGCGTTTTTTAAGTTGTATTTATTTAGACTGACAATGCTGAGCGGGTTTAAGACAATTGTTTATTTTTTCATTCCTGGATAGTTAAGAGATTATTTTGTATGTTAATATAATTTAAATTCTGTTCAAATATTGCAATTTAAATATGCTAAACAAAACAAAAAAATCCAGACATTTATTCCGGAAGTTTTCAAAAGTTTTCCCAAAAAAAAAAAAGAAAGGTTTGAATCGCGATGTGTATCACTTGAACTAATACATATGAAAGTTTGTATGAGTCAATACAGATTAATTTTGCATTGGTCGTTTAGCCTAACAATTAATTAGGTTCATATTCGTCAGAAATGTATCCCTGTCCCCCATTCACCCAATCTATTTGGTTTTATTAATTTCCCGTCTCCAGCAAAAAGGGTACACGCAGGTTATGCTGTTATATCGTCCCTACCAATGTTCAGACCAAACCTACGCCCTTGAACACACATATTTGCAGTTATGTTCAAAACGACACACATTTTAAGAATAAAACACTTGACACAAAACAATTGGTGTTCAAACGTCCATCTAGTCTGATCAATATGTAAATTTAGTGGATTAAATTAGCCTAATTTACCTTACAAAAGTCTGCTAGCTTAAATGCTATAAATGCTAATGTATTTACAATTCACATATGAAATCGCTCACACGTAACGTCACAAACTGTAGCTGTAAACTTCATTACAAATACATACACAAACATATATTAGCTGAAACAACTTACAGCCTTATATGGGCTAAACCAGAGTGCAACTGTCCTTTATCCATGTCAGACAAGAGTCTGCTCCCCAGTCATAAGGCGACAGCCCAGCCAGACCCAACGGTGCCACCAGAGGCCAGTGTATACTCCATCATTAAACCAAATACAATACTTTTGGACTTTCTGTGTAGTTATTTTGTGGTTAATTCAGACTTGCGTGGAAATTCGGTTTACGTCGCCAGCGTAGGAACGGAACTCGTTCGTAACCCAGGGACAACCTGTATTGTGGTTTTTTCATGGCTAATATTTTCATTGTCAAAATGGCTCATTCCAATAGGTTATCCATGTGCTCCCGCCAGGAATTGAATGATCATTTTAAAAAGATGTCACTCGTATTTAATAAAGGAACCAGGGGGTTAAAGTGGGCCAGTGCCCTCCGGTACCAATCTCTGCCACCTTGGAGTCGAGCCCCACCATCCCGGAGCCAACTTCCGTCTTCTTAGTCAAATAAACAAATAATTCAATTCAAACTGCCAGTAGCACCCAGAGACTGTACTAGTCCTTCTCAAGAAATTAGCATATTGTGATAAAGTTCATTATTTTCTGTAATGGTCTGATAAACATTAGACTTTCATATATTTTAGATTCATTACACACAACTGAAGTAGTTCAAGCCTTTTATTGTTTTAATATTGATGATTTTGGCAAAAAAGTCAAGAAAAAACAAAAATCCCTATTTAAAAAAATTAGCATATCATGAAAAGGTACTCTAAAGAAGCTACTAACCTTAACCTGAATCAAAGAATTAACTCAAAACGCCTGCGAAAGATTCCTGAGGCTTTTAAAAACTCCCAGCCTGGTTCATTTCTCAAAACCGCAATCATGGGCAAGACTGCCGACCTGACTGCTGTCCAGAAGGCCATCATTGACACCCTCAAGCAAGAGACTAAGACAAAGAAAGAAATTGCTGAGCGAATAGGCTGTTCCCAGAGTGCTGTATCAAGGCACCTCAATGGGAAGTCTGTGGGAAGGAAAAAGTGTGGCAGGTAACACTGCACAATCAGAAGAGAGGACCGCACCCTGAGAAAGATTGTGGTGAAGGGGGGCCGATTCCAGACCTTGGGGGACCTGCAGAAACAGTGGACTGAGTCTGGAGTAGAAACATCAAGAGCCACATTGCACAGCCATGTGCTGGAAATGGTAGAAGCGCCTGACCTGGGCTACAGAGAAGCAGCACTGGACTGTTGCTCAGTGGTCCAATTTACTTTTTTCAGATGAAAGCAAATTTTGCATGTCATTCGGAAATCAAGGTGCCAGAGTTTGGAGGAAGACTGGGGAGAAGGAAATACTAAAATGCCAAAAGTCCAGTGTCAAGTACCCACAGTCAATGATGGTCTGGGGTGCCATGTCAGCTGCTGGTGTTGGTCTACTGTTTTATCAAGGGCAGGGTCAATGCAGCTAGCTATCAAGATAGTTTGGGGCACTTCATGCTTCTATCTGCTGAAAAGCTTTGTGGAGATGATTTCATTTTTCAGCATGACCTGGCACCTGCTCACAGTGCCAAAACCACTGGTAAATAGTTTACTGACCATGGAATTACTGTGCTCAATTGGCCTACCAACTCTCCTGACCTGAACCCCATAGAGAAGTTGAGAGACACAAGACCCAACACTGTGGATGAGCTTAAGGCCGCTATCGAAGCATCCTGGGCCTCCATAACACCTCAGCAGTGCCACAGGCTGATTGCCTCCATGCCACGCCGCATTGAAGCAGTCATTTCTGCAAAAGGATTCGCGACCAAGTATTGAGTGCATAGCTGATATAATTAATTGAAGGTTGACTTTTTTTTGTATTAAAAAACACTTCTTTGTATTAGTCAGATGAAATATGCAAAATTTTTTAGAACGGATTTTTGGGTTTTCTTGACTTTTTTGCCAAAATCATCAATATAAAAACAATAAAAGGCTTGAACTACTTCAGTTGTGTGTGATGAATCTAAAATATATGAAAGTCTAATGTTTATCAGTGCATTACAGAAAATAATTAACTTTATCACAATATGCTAATTTTTTTAGAAGGACTACTATATAAAGGTAGGGCCGGAGACTACATATCATTTTCACATGCACAATCTGCATGAAACTCTCATAGGTAAGCGTTTACATGCTCAACAAATTAGAGCGCAGCATCACCCTCTGCTGGCCCGCCTTCTTTAATACGCAGGATCTACCGAGTCAGTTCAACCACCATTGTTCGTTTGAATTATCTATGGTTTGAATGTGTCAGCAGGAGTCTAAAACGGCGTTTAAGCCAAAGGAAGTGAATAAAGGTTTATTTATTTAGGTGAAGAACTTCTGTAATGTCGTTCGTTCATTTGACCCTCCCAGTCAAACTGAATTGGACGACTAGCACTGCCAATGGCACTCAAACAAGAGCATTAAAAGCCAGTCCTTCCAGTTTAAATGAATTGGATGTCCAGCACCATCAATGGAAGCCAATGGGTTAATAAAGTAATTTGTTTTACAAGAATGTTGCAATAACATAGTGTTGTATTTACAGAAAATCATTCATTTTCCATGCCACTTATGTTGTACCGAAATCTTTTCACAGTGAGGTAAGGAAGACACAGGTTTTTGATCGATTGTCTGCGCAAAAAACATGCAAGCAACCTCAGATATACTGTCGCTTGAGCAGAGTGTGATTTAAAAAAAATAAAAAATACAAATGAACTTTCAGCCCTTTATTGGACAGGACACATATTTAATCACTTGAATACAGAAAAAATAAACACAATGAAGTCATGGTGGTAGTGGTAAGGACCATGCTTCTTAAAGGCATATGTTAAAGCAACACTAATCCATGATTGTGTAACTTCCATCTTGTTTACGGTTTACAGTCCATTGGTACCTCTACATATGAATTTAATTTGTTCCAGGACCTGGTTTGTAAGTCGAAATGGTCTTATGTCAAAGAGGATTTTCCTATAAGAATACATTGTAATTCGATTAATTCGTTCCACAGCCCAAAAACCTACGCTAAATCCTTAATAAATACTGCAGGCAGAATTATAAATAGCAGTTAAACATAGCAAAACAAATACATTATAACTACAAATCAGAATAATATAAATAATAATTGTTATCATCATTATAATAATAATAATAATTTAACGAATTGGGTTCTAATATGGCGGTTGTGTTTTGCATGCTGTTCCTGAACGCACAGTGACTGACGAGTAAGTGAGAGAGGTGCGGAAAAGTTTCTACTTTCTGTTTTTATGTTGTATTGTTGGCATCGGCTATGGCGGACAGTAGCCGTGTTGTGTTGCACAAGTTCTGATTAAAAACCTGACAAAGCTGCAGACTTCGTTGCTTATGTAACAATAATAATAATAAGTAGAGTCATCCTCGAGATTGTAGACATATTCCGGCCGTATTGTCGAGCCAGTTCACTGAAACGCTCACCACACTCATATTTTTCGTTGATTTCCTTCTTAATTTAAATGGTAAATGTTCACGTTTTACCGTTTTTCACCACCTGCACTAACTTTATAGGGACATACCATATTTTTCGGACTATACGTCACACCTGTGTATAAGTCGCACCAGCCAAAAAATGCGCAATGTAAAGGAAAAAAACATATATAATATATATAAATCGCACTGGAGTAAATGTTGCATTTTTGGGGGGAAATTTATTTGATAGAATCCAGCACCAAGAACAGACGTTATCTTAAAAAGGCAATTTAAAATACAATAGAGAACAATAGGCTGAATAGGTGTACGATATACTAACATTACATGACGCTAGAAGTTAGATCAGGCATAAAAAATCCAGACCGACCCGACCAGCCCGCGAGCATAACAGCCCGACGCAGCCCAAGCCCGATCAATTAACTTGATTTGCTTGCCTGAGCTCGAAAAAAAACCAAATTTTATGTTTTATTTGTAGCCACGAGCCCGAAAAAAAAAGAAAAAAAATTTTATGTTTTATTTGTGAGGACTCAGGAGAAGCAGGAAATGCAGGGAGGCGATGCGTGGTTGCGTTTTGTGTGATCATGTTTGTGACGATGCCGGTGCACATATGCATATTGATAAGAAATTAAAGCCTATCTTTTGTAACGAATTCTCCCAGTAAAACAAGGGTGCAAGATGGATATTCAATAAACATTTATATCTTTTATATTTGCGTGTCTGTTATAACAGGCGGATAGTGGATTTGACATTTATTTTAATCTCCTCGAGTTGGCAGGAAAAAAGCGCAAGTTTTCTCAATGTTTAAACAGTCTACATATTTTTATGATCATTATTAATGCATTTACACAATAAAATAACGCTGGAAAAGTTTGTTAAATATATTTCTCGAATGAGACCAAAGCGTCACATTCGTTTACATTCAGCGAAGCCGACGATGTTTCCGTATCTTCAACAATCAATTTGAATCCTTTCCATATCCCACTCCTACCGCAGTTGTTTGCTTTTCAATTCCCCTGTCTTTAGTTTGTTTTTCACTCCTATAGCTGCTCCATATCGAAAAGGAAATAGCAGGATGCTCGCGGAGGGGAAGATTGAAAAGAGAGCGGGGCCACTGCGTTTACGTGCGCAGGCATGCACAGCGCCTTCTCTGTTTAATCCAAATTATTTATTTTATCTAACATCCATACATCGTTTTAGTATAAATATAAAAATATATATTTATTTTTTTTAAAAGTTAGCGAGAGAAGTCGGCCCGACCCCACCCGTAAATAATCACACGTAAGTCGGTCCAGAGTATAAGACGCACCCTCTGCCACACTATGAAAAAAAACTGCGACTTATAGTCCGAAAATACATTATGTTGATTTCTCTCATTAGAAAATCCGCCATGAATCCGTCTTGCGGGAAAACAATGAAATTGTTGTATTTAGTGCATGTCGTCAAATGTCATGACCATACGCGGGGATTAAGGGGGGCCGAAAATGCCATTCCATGTAATTTGACTTTTCAATATATGAATTTAAACTTTGCCAATAAAATGTTGTCTACAAAAGTTGTAAAGCAATAAAACAAACAACAAAAATGAACGAAATGAACAAAAAAATATTTTTATAATGGGTCAAAATGATTTTTCAAATAGATCATGTGACTAGCACCTTAGAGACAGTCATTAGCTTTGCATAGCAAAAAAAAAAAATACCTGGAAACAGAAGAAACAAGATGGATATACCTAATTTTTTTCAAACCTAAGCTTTCAAAGCGACAAGAACTATTAAGCGAGAACCAAGGATTGAAGATGTGGACCATGAAACGCCGGAGAGCAGCGCTAAAATGTTGAGCGGAGTTTCAGTTTGTCCCCCTAAAGACGCTAATTGTACAACAGAGCCACAACCGGGTGTACCATATTCAGTGGATGACGATCTTGGCCAAAAGCAGCTTAATTTAGAATTCCCCTAAAAAATAATGGGAAACAAAAAACATTCATTTTCAATGTATTTTTATTAATATTACTGGCTGGAATATATAGTCAAAAGGGATGCTGTAACCTATTTTGCGTGCTGCCATTTTCAAACTCAGCGCGGTGAGGATTCGTTTCTCAAGGGTGTGAGTAACTGGGAAAATGACTTCTCAGCAGAAAAGCATGCACGCTCGCTCACACACGCACGCACACCCACACACGCATAGCTGGGATGCCTGTATTTATGAGCATGGGCTAAGCTACTAACAGAGCATATACGTATCTCAAGAGTGTAGGTTTGGTCTCAACATTGGTAGCGACGGTATTTATAACCTGCATGTACACTTTTTGCTAGGGACGGGACATTAATAAGACCAAATAGATTATTGAACGGGGTCAGAGCCACATTTCTTATGAATATGAACCTAATTAATTGATAGGCGAAATGATTAAAGCAAAATGAATCTGTATTGACTCATACTAAATTTTATGTAAATTTGGTTCACAGGATACAACGTTTGATTCAAAACTTTGTTTTCAAAAACTACTAAAAAAACATTTTGAACAAAAGGCCCTTTATTAAAGAAAAAACAAAAGACAGCTATCTAAGAATGAATCCACTTCTGGGGGACCTAGACTCAAACGAAAGTATTAGAATATAAAAGTTATTTGGGAAAAAATCATGAAAAAAAAATCTCAGATTCAGATATCCAAGAACCGATCTACATCTGAGGCCTCCAAAGTACTCTGATGAAATTCTGATGTGTGATATCATTTCACTTTTTTTTTCATGCCAGTGTCCTTCTGAAGTGGACCCATTATTGGGACTTGCCTCTGAAGCCACCGCATTGCATTACTGTAATGCACATAATGTGAACAATTATCCAAATAAGGGTTGGCTAGCTTGCCTTCGTTGTTCCGTGTGAAGGCTCTCCTGACCGCAGTAGTTTTGCAGGTTATCAAGTTCACACAGATTAATGCTACGCTAACTGTGATGCAGGTCAGACTTTTAGTAGAAAAATTAGTGGTGCCTCCCCCACCTCAACAACATTGATATCTTTTTACATTATTTACAGTGGCTTGTGCTGGCCGAAAAAAACTAATAACCCTCCTCTTTAAAGGGGATGGAGGAGGCGGCATATTGTATTTCTGTCGATGAAGTTGTGTGAGTGTGTCTGTGTGGCGTGAGGGGGGTGGCGGGGGGTCAAGTCATCAGCCAATCAAACGTGTGTATGAGGAGGAAAAAATGGACCAGCACAGTCAGCAAGTGAAAGGGATAAATGTCCATATGAAAATAATTCACTTAATAATGGTAGGGTATATTCTATCCTTACAACATATGGGAAGACTATCAAAATTACCCATATAACTGAAGTCATTGTATAATGCAAATGAGGTGGCCTAAAAATTGGTGGGGTCAATTTGAGCATCCTGAAAAGTTGGTAGTGTTATGTCCCTACCGTCCCTATGCAAACCTACGCCCTTGATATATCTTGTATGTTAACTTTATTTCTGACACTGCATTTCGGGGTCATCAACATGTTTTGCCCCCCCAACCACAAAAGTCAAACTCCGCATATGGTCGTGACAAATGACGAGTCAAATTTCATGTTGGATGTCGAAAGGATCATATGACGATGCGATCGTATATCAAGGTACCACTGTATTTGTTCTTTAGAGTATCGGGATTTCTCAATTTACTTCACAATACGCATATTTTGCCTAATTAAAAACATGTACTGAGGAAATTGTTGTGTGGAAATACTGGAACAGATTGATGTACTTTCAAGACATTTCAACATGGGAATTTAACTTGATAAATAGTACGAAAAATTGAGTTATGAACATGGCCATGGAATTCAACCCACAAATCAAGATGCATCATCGATGAAAACCCACTTTCTTGTCATATAATATGCGATTTCACAGACATGCGGATACAGAAAACGAGTCATTTTGTAGTTTGACAAAAGCAAAACAGTCTGCTAGGTTTTGTGCTATTCTTACACAGCGAACTAAGCTTAGAATCCCCTTTTTTCTTTACTGTGCAAGAGCATGCATTATTATTGGCATTGTGGCGTTGTGGCATGGCACGCTCGCCTCAGTGCAGCCACCAGGACCTGGCAGGCCTCTCCAAGGTTGACTCATTTGCTCCGAGGCGAGTGGGGGTGAAGAGGGGTAGGGGGACTTCGCGTTTAAGATGTGCAACAATTGCAAATCAGTGAACTCGAGAGGGAAGGCTGATTGGCCGCATTAAGACAAATTATATACACAGCCTGTTTGATATATGACTGAAGTTTTCCCTGCTGCTTCCAAACAGTGATGGGAAAAGACAACAGTTTACCCTGCATCCAAATGAGATAATGAGCGCGTTTGTGTCCGTTTCGTGTTACTTGCCGCCGCATATAAAGCCGCGGCGGCGTTAATGGAAAGTTGTCGACGCTCGGTTTCTTGGGAGTTACAAATGGAAATGGCCCCAAATAAGAAGGGAGCTTTTTCAAATGCAAAGAAGTGGGCAGCATAATGACTTTTCTCTTTTCTTGTCCCGCCATTCAGAGGGAGGCTTTTCTTTCCCTTTGTCACTTAGCTTTGGCATATAATTAACTCCTGCTTAATATGCTGTTTAAAGGCTCTCCTCCCTGGGCTGGAAAGCTTTGAACCCATACACCACAGGCCGGGACAAAACCCCAGTGGGACTGCTTCCTTCCATGCTCCTCCTCGTGTATGCATGCATTTCTGCCAGGGTGTGTGAGAGAACGTCAACATTTTTGCATTATTGTTTGACTAGAGCACAACATTGGAACCAGAGTTGAGATTTAACCAATAACGTCTGGGCTCGTCTGGAATATACGGCCGCGCTTTTATGTTAGTAAAACATGGCAGATCGTTTTTCGCAGTTTGGGATCAGAGCCGGATTTAGGATATTTAAGACCACGCAAAGTGAATTCATTTATTTATTTTTGAATGCATTACACATGTCTGACGATACAAAACGGTCTTAATATTTGAATGACCCGACGATGTCTTCTGTCATTTCTTTTGATTTGACATGCACGTGAAAATTTGGGATATTCGAGCTGTACAATGGTAATAATCTCAAATTAACATATACTGGTAGTGTACTAGTCATTTTTCGTCAAGACTAAAAAATATATGTCTATTATGTCATGTACCAATCAGGGGTCGCGTTAACCGAATAGTTTCCGTCGTTGACCGATTTTTTAAAACGGTGACGGAAAAAACTGATGTCCATCTGTCATTTTGACAGGTTGCAATTCACACCCCAGACCACAGGGTGGCGAGTGAGCATATTAATTAGCTATTGTCTCTCTTGAGGCATGACGTCGTTGGCCTTATTCTGAAAAATGTCAAGGCAACTGAGTATCCGAAGTTTCTTCAAAAAGCCCCAAAACGACGATGGTGTTGATAAAAGAGGTGAAAAAACAGGGACTGCACAAGCGGGCATGCAATTCAAGTCCATGCGCACAAGGAGGAAGGTGTGAGACTCCGTTCAGGCCACAGCAGGTGAACTGTTAATTTCAAAACAAAAACAACTGACTGTAGCCTACCTACTGGGGCCACAGTCATCTGTTTTTGTCACTGCGGAGAAAAAGTTACATATTCATCTGCTTGATGTGTGATGGCACGGTGTGGATTCTCTGTTAAACTTGTTCGGACAGATTATTAATTTAAGATGAATGAAAACTAAATACTATTGAATATGTTGAAGCAGTATGCAATGTTAAGAGTCTTGTTAGCTCGAATTGCTGTGTCCAGCTGCTGTAGCTCTGCTGCTCTCTATGAACTCTCTATTCAAGCCGGAACGCGCGTGGCTCTTAAGTGTCTCTGTCACGTGACTGTGCCGGTAACGCGCTCGGCCAAATGGACACACAAGTACGGAAGGTGAATTATGCCAAACAAAGGGTCACCACAATGTCATTATCATCATTTTAAAAATTTAAGTGACGGGTAAAAATAGATTATGACCCTGTCAGTCAAAATGACAGACAACAAAAAATGTCTAGCGCAACCTCAGGTACCAATGTACCAGCATATTGCCAGCATACTGCATCACACTCATGCATCATAAAGCTTCCATCACAAAGACTGCGTACTCTTTAGTTTGTCACAAAGAACAACTGAGAACGGTATATAAGGCACGAAAACATAACATTCAGTGTCAGGTCGTCAGCGATACGTTTGCATGTCAACTAGCCTTTACCGCTTGACCTGATTGTTTTCTTTGCCTGTCAACATCAATAAAATCCTGTGTCTGCGATACTCAACTGGTTCCTCCGTCTCGTACCTGACATATTAGTTTATTGACAGTATATTGTCAATATACTGGACTGTCTCAGAAAATTAGAATACACAATATTCTAATTTTTTGAGACAGTCCTGTGTATATATACAGGACTGTCTCAGGAAATTAGAATACACAATATTCTAATTTCCTGAGACAGTCAGGAAATTACACAATATTCTAATTTCCTGACTGTCTCAGGAAATTAGAATATTGTGTATTCTAATTTCCTGAGACAGTCCTGTATATATACACAGGACTGTCTCAAAAAATTAGAATATTGTGTATTCTAATTTCCTGAGACAGTCCAGTATATAATGTCTGTCTACTAGGGGTGTAACGATACAGCAATCTGGATCGATACGCCAATTGTTCAAGTTCAGAGTTCCTCCAAGGTTCAACAAGTGAATTTTAGAACATTTTAAGACCAGTTTAAGACCACTTAGAACACCATTTCAAAAACTAATTTCACATCTAACCCCCCCCACCCAATTTTTTAAAAATAAAATCAGTAACTCCCTGAATGTCAGAAAATGCATTAATTTGCATCAGCAGACAATGTGTTTCTATGCCGATCGGACATTTCTAATGACAATTGCACATAATGCAAGCTGGCTGTGAATGCTCATGTTTCAGTGCCATTCATGGCGCTACATGTTCAATCCATTTTGACTTGGACGGGTAAGTGAACGAACATTCATTCACCCTTCCAGTCAAAATGGATTGGACGTCTCGCACCATAAACGGCAGCCAGTAAGTTACCAGGAAACGACCTGGAATTGCTCTAAAATCAGTAAGCAGTGACCAGAAAGTTAAGGCTGATTAATGCTTCTGCGCAAAACCCGATTTACGACCGTACGCCGTAGCATGACATTCACCTCCACAAAATCCGGACTACGCATCAGGTCAATGCGCGTGACGTGAACGTTGAAGGACTGTGATTGGTCCGCTTAGAACGCTGTTTCCAGTTCAGCACAGCAACACCGCCGTTTTCAGACATCCACAAACACCTTCTGTGTCGCCTCCGTTTCAACATTTCTGTTAAAAACATTTGTTGTTCAATATTGATTAGCCGCAGCTGCAAATACTAAACTAAATACACGTTCCATCTCCGTTGCAAATTGTTGTCTAACCGGAAGAAAACTAAAGGAATTCGACAAGAGTCCCCCAAATCCGTACAAACACAACGCAATACCCCTCTAGTGGCTTGGTAGGGAATTACAGAGCAACGCGTTCCCTTGACGGAGAACTTTGAATGCTCATTGATGACGTAGGGTCTACGCCATTGCTATGCCGCCATCGCTACGCCGTCACCGCGAAGCAGAAGCATAAATTAGGCTTTAGGCTGTTAGATTAATCAATTTTGCGCCGAAACCAACTTTTCTGGTAAAGACGATGTTAAAAAACGTTCAAATTGGTACGTTCTCGATTTTCGATTTTCAGAACCGCCCCATTTTGGTTTATCTAAGCCGCCGTAGGTTCCTCTGCATTCCTGCTTACTCCCACGAGAGCACGCCGTCTTAAACAACAACAACAACAATTTTGCTACTTTTGCCCAGCCAACTTTGAACACAAATTGCATAACGCCATGAGTAAGTGTATTATCATGATGTACTTCAACTAATGTTGTACATGTAGAAGGATTGAAGCGGATTGTCAAATAAAACATGCAGCCTTGAAACATTCAACACGCCACCTTATTTGCTTCATTTGCACATTGTCATGTACAACACAACAACAGACAGTAATATAGCGCCACATCTGGCTGAGTGTTTATTGCAATATACTGCAAGTATAAAATTATATGCATGTGCGCGTGTCTTTGTCTGTCTGTCTCGCTATATGTACTAGTATGTCTGTCTGTCTGTCTGTCCCCCTGCCTCATTTTCCTGTTAAGATTGATGCTACTAGATTACAGTAACTAAAAGCATGCCATCATACGCAGAGATTAAGGGGGGGCCAGGGGGCGTAGCCCTCACTTGTGGCATAAGATGTCAAGGCATATTTCCAATATATGAATTTAAAATTAAGACTTTGCCGGTAGAATGTTGTCTAGAAAAGTTGTAAAGCAATAAATCAAACGACATAAATGAATGAAATGAACGAAAAAAAATATTATTATAATGGTTCGAAGTTATTTTTCAAACAGATCATGTGACTAGCACCTTAGAGACGGTCATTTGCTTTGCTTACCCCCCCCCCCCCCCAAAAAAAAAAAAACACCTGAGGACAGAAGAGACAAGATGGATATTTTTTCAAACCTATGCTTTCAAAAGCAACAACAACTACTGAGCGAGAACCAAGGATTGAAGATGTGGACCATGAAACACCAGAGGGCACCGCCAAAATGGTGAGCGGAGTTTCAGTTTGCTCCACTAAAGACGTTAACCCTAAAAAATGATGGGAAACAAAAACAAAAAAAAACGATCATTTTCAACGTATTATTGTAAAAGTTCCTGGCTGGAATATTCAGTCAAAACAGATGTGGCGTCTACTTCGCTACTTGGTACTGAATGTACAAGCATGGGCTAAGCTACTATCCGATCATGTCTTGTAAGTTAATTTTATTGCTGACACTGCGTTTTGGGGTCATCAACATTTTTGCCCCCCCACCACGAAAGTCGAAGTTCGCCTATGCATGCCATGTTGTTTTGCGTTTTAATACAAAAACATTTTCGCAAAATGCATAGGTCTTCATTTCAATTTGAATCTATATTGGCTCAATAATGTGTCTGACCTGACACCTTTTGTAAAGATGAGGTGCTCATGAACCTAAGGCATCATTCTGTTTGTTACCTTCACTGTGGTGCATATTTGTGTTTGTTTAGACAAGGTCATTGCCACCTTGCATATTTTTATTACTAAGTGACAGTTTTGCACCAATCATTAATTTACGTAAGACCAAAGAGAAATGTGACAGTACTGGACTGTCTCAGAAAATTAGAATACACAATATTCTAATTTTCTGAGACAGTCCTGTATATTGTTCTATGTAAAGGACGTCAGCCAAGGTTGGCCCCCCACATTTTTACCACGCCAAATCTGGTCCCCTTTGCAAAAAGTTTGGACACCCCTGCTTTAAATGGTGGATTAATGTACAGGACTGTCTCAGAAAATTAGAATATTGTGTATTCTAATTTTCTGAGACAGTCCAGTATATCATCCTGAGCCAGGCTGCCTACGTACTTCACCTGACGGACTTAATTGGCTAGCTGGCTAGCGGATTTACAGACTGACTGACTGACAACCTTTTCTCATGTTTGATTTTGTTTATGATGGTACTATATGCCCTTTCTTCTTTCATTATCACTTTAATTATGAACAGAACTGGAGTCTGTTGTATATATAAACTGCTCTTAATCCCAAATGATTGTTCTGTGTGTATTAACAGAGTTACATTCACTGGAACTTTCACTTCTAATAATTAAAAAAAAAAAAAAAGTCTGTATAGAAGATATTCTAAATACTTTATTTGTCATTATTTTTATTTTGCCAAGAAATTGTAATTGATATCCGAAAATTGGGTTTGAGAGAAAATAATTGGGATATTCTTTTTAGGTAAAATTGACCAGCTATACTGAAAGTGCTGATTTCCGGTCAAATTTTCCATCTTTTGGTGCAAAGTTGTAACTACATGACAAATCATATTTGCCGCCCTGGCTTGTTAAAAGTCAGCAATGTTCTTATCGCAATTTTGTGACTTTGGCGCTTAGAGGTTTAATGAGTGCGGCTAATTATGTCACTTTTGAATGGATGTAAAAGAGCCGAGCTATACATAAATGGATTTAGTGACAAAATTTGCCGGATGACACTTAATGACATCTGTCAAAAGCATTCATTAATGCGCATGATAGTGTCATGTCATAATTATGACGATCATATGAAAGTCTTATGACGCCGCTGTCAAATAAAGTGTTACATATTAACCCAAATAAATCAACAAATAAACCGCACTGGACTCTAACCCGCAGGATTCAAAATGAGGGAAAAAAGTAGTGGCTTATAGTCCAAAAATTACGGTAGTTATGTACAGTATCTGCACTTTTGTTCTAATTGCTTGTATATTGGCTGTACAGCCTTGCAAGCTATGCGGCTTCTAGATGGCGCTACCTTCCTTGCTTGTGGCAAGTTTCTGCGTTACCACCTCATTGTGATTTGCATTGTTGGGAAATGTCTGTACCACTCTCATTTGCACAAAAGAAGAACAGCAATCTGTAATTCATTTTTTGTGGTCGGGCATTGCGCCAGGAGCTGAAATCCATACTACAATACTGGGGAAATGTTGTTCTACAGCGGCGTATTTACCAGTGGACTGAACCATTCAAATTTTAAAGATGCTTTCAGGGGCCGCCATTTCACCACAGGTGAAGGAGACGGTGCATACGTGGCTTTCTGAAACTGACTTTTTTTTCTGAGGGTATGAGATACTTTTTTTTTTTTAAGGGTGCAGCAACAAAAAAGGCAAAATTATTTTGTATATTTATTGCTTTAGGTAAAATTTAATTGCTTAAATCAATTTTCCTTGACTCAAACCAAAATTGAATCGTTGCAGACATGGTAATATGGGCAAATATATTGTTGTCCGAAGAGTCAATATCATATCATATGATTATGAAATTGTCTGATTTGTTTTCGACCATTTGTGTTTGAATATCTTTGTGGGAGTGGGGTGATAAGAATTAGTCCCTGCCCACTCAACTGCTGCTTATTATGATGGTTGCAATACACCTATAAGACTTGAATGAATCAAACAGGTGGCTGAAGCACAAAAACCCACTTTGCCAATTCAGCAAGTCAATCAATAAGCGTCATCAGCACTATTTGGGTGAAAATCACACCCAGGGGGGCCACGTATGACAGACTCCCAGGACCTCTAAAGCACCTCTGCACCTTTGTGACCCTCATCTGTAGCAAAGTTTATTGCGGTCCTCCTTCCCCCCGTCTCCCCTCCTCCCTACCGTTCCTCCTAGGCGTCAACAAAAGGCCCACGGTGACCCTTCTGTCCCTCTTTTTTCAAGCAAACCCTTCTTTTTGCCCCCCCTACCTACCCTCCCTGCCACTAGGATGCTTTCTTGTCCCCAGCCGGTTAGGAAACAAACGGCTTCAATTGACAGATGCAGTAATGGTTTGTTGTGGCGGCATTCATTCAGGTAAAAATAAATGATGTAATAGAGATTTGAGGTTTTTTTTTTTCTTCCTTATTCAAACTTGCAGTATTTAGTAAAAAAAAATAAAAATAAATAAATAAAAATTTAAGTTTATTATATTCTGTTTTTTAAATTATTGGTACTTGAAGTATTAGCCAAATATAATAATATAATATATTTATACTTGCAAATAATAACTCATGTACATGTATTGTTATAAAATTCACATCTATTTTCACATAAGCCTTCTCCAGCTACTTTACGTATATATTTCTTCATTCTTTCATCGATAATATCTTTTGCAATGTTGTTTTTTAATGGGTTTAGTCAGGGGCCCCTACCTTTTTGACACTGAACTAAAAGTTTGATAAACTTCTGAAATCATAAATTTACTTAGATTACTTTTAATGATGTTGAAATTGATTATTATGTGATATGTTACAATAATGACCAAGATTTTCGAAAAGGTTGGAAACAGACCAATATGTACAACATCGCTAGGAAATTGCAATGTCACATCACTGGTGAGCTAATTTTTCCTCTATATTCTTATCTACATATTAGATTTATTTGGTTTTTATGCCAAGAGTAGCTTTATCAATTTCACAAATGAGAAGTCACAACAATAATCACAAGACTACAATATACCAATCAGACGCAAGTTTGTCGTTCTATGATCACGCCAGCCAGTTCAATCACGTGGCGTCTTTAAAGCATCGTTAAAAATAAAGTATTTGACATAGAGCACTGACCTCAACATGATTCAAAAGCAGGGATTTGAACCTCTCTCCGTCTTTATTTGGCACCAATTGACCATGGAAAACTGGAGATATGATCCTTTTAATTTCATAATAGTAACCATGAAGGAACTACAGTATTCTCTATTCAAATCAGGAACTATTATCTCCACTAGAGGGCACTCATGCTCTTTGAACGAATAATGCTTCATTTATGTCTTTTTTTTCTCGCCAGAGTTCAATGATTTTATTTTTGTATTTCTTTGGCTTGATGTGGTTATGTAATGGGTTATTGTACAGTATCATTGTAACAACAGTTCATGTAGATAAGTTTGTGCTGAGAAAAAAAAAACATTGTTTAAAAAAAAAAAAAAATCAAATTTGTAAGCACTTACTCACAATGTTACTCATTATTTGAGTATTCTTTTCACCAAATACTTTTTTACTTGTACTTGAGTAAATTTTTTGGATGACTACTTTTACTTGAGTAATATTATTTTGAAGTAATGCTACTCTTACTTAAGTACAATTTTTGGCTACTCTACCCACCTCTGCCTTTCACCCTTTTAAAGAGTGGTGGTGGTATGTTTTCATAAATACCTGGCTCAGGTGCATTATTGAACTCATAGCACGGTAAAACGCTTATAGCACGCCTGATCACAGTGAAGAGGTATTGAGTGTTTTTGCTTCAATGTTGAAATTGTAAGCTTGAATTTGAAGCACATGGAATGTATACTTGAAAAATTGCGGGGGGGGGGGGGGGGGGGGGCGGGGATTGTTGTGGTGCAGATCATGCTTGTAACAAATTTTGAGGATAGATAATATATGGCGGAAAACGCAGACAAGGCTGGAAAAGCATTTTCTGCTCTCGTACCCCTCTATAAAATAAACTGCTGTATTTTAAGCCGAAAGAACTGTTGTGTCTGATAGAACAATATGTTTATATGCTGCCATAGCAGATTCATGATGCATTAAGTCCCCAAACTATTTTTAATTTGTTTACAGCCACTTTTATTTCATCCCAGCCATAAAAAGAAGGTAAGTCATTATATTCATGATTCAAAATGTCTGTCATGTTTAGCTTAAAATCATTAATTGATGTCTAATATTTCATTGAAAAAAAAAAACACACAAAAAAAAACGACTTAAAAAAAATATTTACTCACATATTTTAAAGTTTTAAACAAATTGCGTCACAATGAAAAAATTGGCGTCTTTAAAAAAGTCATCACTTATATCACTTACCGGTAATTGTATTTTTTTCCTTACTGTCGCATTTTCCCCAATATTTTAGATGATGGATAATCGATCCAAACAAAGAAAAATTGGAAGAAAAAAAAAAACATTTAAGAGGGTAAATATATGAAAATGAAAATCTCTATTACTCCTTGATGTCTGCGATTTCTGCATTGCGACCCTTGTTATATGACCATGTTTCACCCGTAAAATCCCCCCAAAAAATCCAGCTGTGGCCATTCACAGCTGTGTCTTGACACTCAGAGATACATGCTACATGGAGTTTTTGGATCGAAATAAGGTAAGTACGCCATAAGATCTCGTTAAAATCATGACGTCTTTAATTCTGCTCTCGCGTGCTCTCACCTCCAGTTAGGGTTTTGCTGTTTATTTTTTTTAAATGCCCTCCTGTTCAAAATTTTTCTTCCCCCAGAAAACTGACATTTTAAGCTTTCCAATGATGTATCCCATGTGCAAATCGGACAATATAATAATATAATGATAAACCCATTATCTATATTTGATCGTGTGTTTTTTAAAGCCTAGGAGGGGCTTCTACGCCAGGTGTTTTCTTCTTCTTTTTATTTTGGATGTTTTTTTGAGTTGCAAAACAGATTAGGGTCGAGGTTGAAACACAATGGCCGCTCAATGCATCGCTTCCTACAGCTATCCGCGAGTGAATGGGGCGCGCGACGGGGTCCTCGTGCGCAGGTGCGACGAGCAAAGCCATAAAACACGGAGGCGAGGTGGGGAGGTATTGTGCGTATGCGTGTGGGGGGCTTTTATGGAGCTACCTACTCTCATTAACCTGCAATACGGGGGGTAAAGTCTTCTGCTTCTGTCTTGTGTGACTGTGTGCGGGTACGTGTAGTGATGAAGAGGAGGTAATACGATAATGAAGAAAAGATGAGCGTCAGTGACGTGAAGTCTGGCAATAAATTCTAATTATAACAAATATGCGGAAAGGATCACATGGGGACATGGTGGCGCCCACACATGAGCGAGAAGGGGCCACGTGGTCATGCGCATGTTCAACAGGTGGAGGTGTGCCAATTTGACACAAAGGGAAATATATATTTTAAAATAAAAAATGACAAAGATATATATTTCTTATAGCTAATAAAGTTGCCCCCACCCCCGCATGAATAGTCATACTTTTCCCCTGTTCAATCTTTTTCCCTGAAATGCCATACTGTTGAGTAAGTAAAACTGTAGTTTTAATAACTCTTAATCTGAGATTTCAATAGTAATCAATAAGTAATCATATTTGACAAAATTTTGGAAATCAAAATTAGATTTTTTTTTTTTAAAGCCTTAGTTTTGTGTGTGTGTGTGTGTGTGGGGGGGGGTGCATTTTTTAAAACAAAGTTGAACCCTTTAAAGGGCATGCATTGAACTCAAAGGCTGCTATTCAATCACTGCCAGCCTCTCAGTCAAATTGGATTGAATGTCTATCACCATCAATGGCGGTGAAAAATGATTACTTTCCAGTTGAAATAGATTTCTATAATTGACAGCCGAAATGACTGAGTTAAGGGCTACAAGCAACAAAATAATCCAAAGGTAAGAATATATTACAAAATATGAATAATATATATTAATTTTTAGACTGTTCAAACAAACTTTTAAGAACATATATATATATATATATATATATTAGGGCTGTCAAAATTAGCGCGTTAACGCGCGGTAATTAATTTTTTTAATTAATCACGTTAAAATATTTGACGCAATTAACGCACATGTCCCGCTCAGACAGTATTCTGCCTTTTGGTAAGTTTTACAGCAAGGTTTTTTGTGCTGTCTAACAGCGAACTCTTGTGGTCGCTTTGCAACATGGTTTATTGCTTTCTTGCCAGTTCAATATGGCTGCACGACGTCTTGGGCTGACGCCTACATTGTAATGTTGTGCTTATATGATCCTTGGACAAGATTTGTCCGTAAGTATGGTTGTTGTAAAGAATGTACATATTATGTTAGTAAGCGAAATGTTATATTTTTTGTATGAGACGCTTTTTGTTTATGTTTAGTGAACCTGTATAGCGTGCTAAGCTAACGTTGTTGCTAATGCATTGCTTGTGTACTTTTTTTTTGTAGTTTCACTACGGTCTAAAGAGGACAGTGGTTTGAGGCCATTTTATTAATAAATCAGATGAAAAAGGAAAAAGTCTGATTGTTAAGGCGTCGTTCACTAGCTGTCTAGCTTTGGAAAAAGTAGACGCTTCGGAGCGAGGACAGCATAGACAGATTTAATTGACAGTAGAGTGAAATGCCCACTACAGTCCTTATGTACCGTATGTTGAATGTATACAGTATATCCATCTTGTGTCTTATCTTTCCATTCCAACAAATTATTTTACAGAATATATAATTTACAGAAAAATATGGCATATGTTATAGATGGTTTGCGATTAATTGCGATTAATTACGATTAATTAATTTTTAATTAATTAATATATAAGCCATAATAATATATATATAAGCCCTAATATATATATATATATATATATATATATATATATATATATATATTAGGGCTGTCAAACGATTAAAATTTTTAATCGAGTTAATTACAGCTTAAAAATTAATTAATAGTAATTAATCGCAATTCAAACCATCTATAAAATATGCCATATTTTTCTGTAAATTATTGTTGGAATGAAAAGATAAGACACAAGACGGATATATACATTCAACATACGGTACATAAGTACTGTATTTGTTTATTATAACAACAAATCAACAAGATGGCTTTAACATTATTAACATTCTCTTAGAGCGATCCATAGATAGAAAAACTTGTAGTTCTTAAAAGATAAATGTTAGTACAAGTTATAGAAATTTTATATTAAAACCCCTCTTAATGTTATCGTTTTATTAAAATTTGTAAAAAATTCAATCAAAAAATAAACTAGTAGCTCGCCATTGTTGATGTCATTACACCAAGCTCACTCCCCAAACCTATAAAATAATTTGGACCCAAGCGCCAGCAGAGGGCGCCAAATAACAAAAAACAAGTAACAAGCGGACATTAGACTTCTGTCATATTAATCTGAGCGGGGCATGTGCGTTAATTGCGTCAAATATTTTAACGTGATTAATTTTTAAAAATTAATTACCGCCCGTTAACGCAATAATTTTGACAGGCCTAATATATATATATATATATTAGGTATGGGAACCTCTTGGTATCTCACGATACGATACGCGAAAAAAAGCTCACAATAACAATATGGCGATACAACAATTATCGATACATTGGTCAGGAAATCATTCTAGGATATTCTACAAACAACTAATAAACAGAAAAAAAAGCTTTTGCTGTGAATTGGAATGAGTTTTTTCACTAGTAGACGACCAATCCGTTTGAACTGGGAGGATGGCCGCGAAAGAACATTCGTTCATTCTCTGCCATCCTCCCACAACGCCTATGACCGGTAGTGGCAGTCAATCCCAGGCAATGAGTAATTTTGGGCCATTTAAGGTCATTTACCTTTTGATTTTCAGTTACTTCCTGTTGATTTTGCGGTATTTTATGAGTTTTTCCTGTTTGAGTTACAGAACAGGTGGTTTCGAATGAACGAACATTCCCAGTCTAAATGGATTGGGCGTCGAGCACCGTCAATGCAGCCTTGCAGTTAACTGAGACACTATTATGGTGGAAGATTTTGTTAGCAACTTGTTGGTTATTTATTTTATTTTTTTAAGACATTGACACCTTTTCAAAACGATACAGTATCTCGATTCTTAGCAGGAGCATATCGATAACCTTTTGGGATGCAAAGTATCATGATATATCACCATTTTGATATTTTGTCACACCCTATATACTGTATATACAGTATATCGTTTTTTTCTATGTACAGTGCTGGCCAAAAGTATTGGCACCCTTGCAATTCTGTCATATAATGCTCAATTTCTCCCAGAAAATGCAATTACAAATGCTTTGGTAGTAATATCTTCATTTATTTTGCTTGCAATGAAAAGTCACAAAAGAGAATGAACTTTTTTTTTTTAATTATTATCTTTCACACAAAACTCCAAAAATGGGCCAGACAAAAATATTGGCACCCTCAACCTAATACGAACAACCGCTTCTGGTATCCATCAATGAGTTTCTTTCCATGCTCTGCTGGAATTTTAGACCATTCTTTGGCCAACTGCTCCAGGTCTCTGAGATTTGAAGGGTGCCTTCTCCAAACTGCCATTTTCAGATCTCTCCACAGGTGTTCTATGGGATTCAGGTCTGGAACCATTACTGGCCAATTTCGAAGTCTCCAGTGCTTTCTCTCAAACCATTTTCTAACACTTTTTGAAGTGTTTTGGGTCATTGTCCTGCTGGAAGACCCATGACCTCTGAGAGAGACCCAGCTTTCTCCCACTGGGCCCTTCATTATGCTGCAAAATGTGTTGGTAGTCTTCAGACTTGAAATTGTTTGGATGTTAGTTGAGGTTCTTTATCCACCATTGGCATAAACTTTCATTGAAATCTCGTCTATTTTTGTTTTCTATCCAGATCTAGGGAGGTTAGCCACAGTGCCATGGGCTTTAAACTTATTGAGGACACTGCTCAAGCTAGACACAGGAACATCCAGGTCTTTGGAGATGGACTTGTAGCCTTGAGATTGCCCATACTTCCTCACAATTTGGCTTCTCAAGTCCTCAGACAGTTCTTTAGTCTTCTTTCTTTTCTACATGCTCAATGTGGTACACACAAGGACACAGGACAGAGGTTGAGTGAACTTTAATCCATTTTAACTGGCTGCAAGTGTGATTTGGTTATTGCCACCACCTGTTATGTGCCACAGCTAAGTAACATTTGCTGTTAATTACACAAATTAGAGAAGCATCACATGGTTTTTTTAAAGGGTGCCGATACTTTTGTCCAGCCCATTTTTGGAGTTTTGTGTAAAATGATAATGATTTAATTTTTTTCCCCATTCTCTTTTGTGTTTTTTCATTCCAAGTAAAATAAATAAAGATACTACTACCAACGCATTTGTAATTGCAATCATTATATTGCAGGGCTGCCAATACTTTTGGCCAGCTCTGTATATATGACATTGGATTTTTATTTTTTTTTAATATGAATGTACTTATGTAAAATAAGATTAAATTCTGTGCAGTTTTCTATTTGAATTTTCAGGTTTTCACCCCTACCCGAATGAAGAGGCACTGTTTGAGTGAGTAGTGCCATCTAGGCTAAAAGCTCAGAAGTACAGTAGAATTGTAGGCTGAATTTAAGCATCTTGTGTGGGCCATATTCAATGCGATTTTTAGAATGTGCAGCAGGCCAATAAAACTGGGCAGCGGGCAGCAGTTGGACCACTGGCCGTAGTTTGGACACCACTGATTTAAATTTTCAAACCTGAAAAAGTACCACTTCAATGAAATACTATGAATCTGTTTTCGTTGGTGTTTTCCCCTCTTATTAATGGCAGAAGTGCTTTGAGTTACAAGCATTGTTATTGGATAAAACCTTGAATATTTTGCTGGAAAATCTAAGTTTTACATGCAAATTGTATTTTTTTTTTTTTCTTAACCATACAGGGCACTCATTTAACCCACTGGCTGCCATTGAATGCCATGGACGTTCATTGAGGTCCCAATCAAAATAGATAGAGCCGTATATGGTATTGAAACATGAGCATTCTCATTTAAAATGTTTTTATATTTAATATATATATATTTATATAGTATATACATGTATAAAATACAATATATTTATTAATCAATTTAAAAACATGTATATATACAGGGTGTCCCAAAAAATGTATACATCCTTTTGCAGGTAATAACTTGACATGTTCACACTTGAACTGCATTTTCATATTTCCAGTAGCATTTGAGAATGAATTTTCTTTCTTCAAAGTTTTGTCTGGTTGTTGCTATCATTGATTCAATGGGTTTAATCAGTGTTTTTAATAACGATGTGAGAGAATAATGGCGTTTCTAACGGCGTTATTTTTTTTTCAGTAGTGAGTCCTTTTCTTTTCCTTTCGGCTTTTCCCGTCAGCGGTCGCCACAGCGAAGCAGTGTCTCCATCTAGCCCTGTCCTCTGCATCCTCTGCTCTCACACCAACTACCTTCATGTCCTCATTAACTACATCCATAAACCTCCTCTTTGGTCGTCCTCAAGACGTCCTGCATGATATATGGAAATTCAGCATCCTTTTGCCAATATACTAACTATCTCTCCTCTGAATGTGGCCAACCCATCTCAGTCTGGCTTGGTGGCTCGGAGCGTTAGCATAGCATTCACCTTTGGGTAAAACGTTAGCAACTAGTGTGGCGAGCATCATATTAAACAGTCTTGGCATTGTCCTTGGAGACACTACAAATATATATATATATATATATATATATATATATATATACACACAGTGGGGCAAATAAGTATTTAGTCAACCACCAATTGTGCAAGTTCTCCGACTTGAAAAGATTAGAGAGGCCTGTAATTGTCAACATGGGTAAAACCTCAACCATGAGAGACAGAATGTGGAAGAAAAATAAACAGAAAATCACATTGTTTGATTTTTAAAGAATTTATTTCAGAATTAGAGTGGAAAGTAACTATTTGCTCATCCAAAAAAAAAGAGCAAGATTTCTGGCTGTCAAAGAGGTCTAACTTCTTCTAACGAGGTCTAACAAGGCTGCACTCGTTACCTGTATTAATTACACCTGTTTTAACTCATTATCGGTATAAAAGACACCTGTCCACAACCTCAGTCAGTCACACTTCAAACTCCACTATGGCCAAGACCAAAGAGCTGTCGAAGGGCACCAGAGACAAAATTGTAGACCTGCACCAGGCTGGGAAGACGGAATCTGCAATTGGTAAAATGCTTGGTGTAAAGAAATCAACTGTGGGAGCAATTATTAGAAAATGGAAGACATACAAGGCCACTGATAATCTCCCTCGATCTGGGGCTCCATGCAAGATCTCACCCCGTGGTGTCAAAATGTTAACAAGAACGGTGAGCAAAAATCCCATATCCACACGGGGGGACCTAGTGGATGACCTACAGAGAGCTGGGACCACAGTAACAAAGGCTACTATCAGTAACACAATGTGCCAGTGACTCAAATCCTGCACTGCCAGACGTGTCCCCCTGCTGAAGAAAGTACACGTCCAGGCCCGTCTGCGGTTCGCTAGAGAGCATTTGGATGATCCAGAAGAGGACTGGGAGAATGTGTTATGGACAGATGAAACCAAAATAGAACTTTTTGGTAGAAACACAGGTTCTCGTGTTTGGGGGAAAATGAATACTGAATTGCATCCAAAGAACACCATACCCACTGTGAAGCATGGTCGTGGAAACATCATGCTTTGGGGCTGTTTTTCTGCAACGGGACCAGGACGACTGATCTGTGTAAAGGAAAGAATGAATGGGGCTATGTATCGAGTGATTTTGAGTGAAAATCTCCTTCCATCAGCCAGGGCATTGAAGATTAGACGTGGCTGGGTCTTTCAGCATGACAATGATCCAAACACACAGCCAGGGCAACAAAGGAGTGGCTTCGTAAGAAGCATTTCAAGGTGCTGGAGTGGCCTAGCCAGTCAGTCACCAACACCATAGAAAATCTGCAGAGGGAGTTGAAAGTCCGTGTTGCCCAACGACAGCCCCAAAACATCACTGCTGTAGAGGAGATCTACATGGAGGAATGGGCCAAAATACCAGCAACAGTGTGTGAAAAGCTTGTGAAGAGTTACAGAAAACGTTTGGCCTCTGTTATTGCCAACAAAGGGTACATAACAAAGTATTGAGATGAACTTTTGGTATTGACCAAATACTTTTTTTCCCCCCACATTCTGTCTCTCATGGTATATACGTGTATATATATATATATATATATATATATATATATAGCGGAAAACACAGACAAGACTGACAAAAAGCAGTTTCTGCTCTTACACTCCTCTTTAAAATAAACTGCTGTATTTTAAGCCAAAAGAACTGTTGTGTTTGATAGAACAATATGTCTCTATGCTGCCATAGCAGATGCATGGCGCATTAAGTCCCAGAACTATTTTTAATTTGTCCGTTTTTCCCTGGAAACCCCCATTTACAGACGTCGCGCAACCGCTTTTGTTTCAACCCAGCCAAATAAAGAAGGTAATAAATTTATTATTCTAAATGTGTGCCATTTTTAGCTTAGAATCATAAATTGATGTCTAATATTTCGTTTAAAGAAAAAAAAAACTTAAAAAATTATTCTCGCGCATATTTTAAACTTTTAAAATAATTACGTCACAATGGAAAAACTGGTGTCTGTAAATAAGTCACGGATATCTACCTCATAACTATCGCTAAATAGTATTTTTTTTGTTGTTGTTACTGTCGCATTTTCCCTGATATTTTGGATGATAAATAATCGATTCAAACAAAGAAAAATTGGGAAAGAAAAAAACGTTTAAAAGGGTAAATACATGAAAAAGAAAATCCCGACCTCTCCTTGATGTCTGCGATTTCTGCATTGCGACCCTTGTTATATTACCATGTTTCTTCTATAAAATCCCCCAAAAATCTGACTGTGGCCATTCACAGCTGTTTCTTGATACTCGGTGATATATGCTACATAGAGTTTTTGGATCGAAACAAGGTAAATACGCGATAATATCTCGTTAAAATTATAGCGTTTTAAATCATGCTCTCTCATGCTCTCACCTCTAGTTAGGGTTTTGCTGTTTAATTTTTATTTTCATTTTTAATTCCCTCCTGTTTAAATAATAATATATCACACGTGCATATCGGACAATTTTGAAATTTGGCCAAATTGGGGGTCTTAGAGTGGAACTTCAAGTCACCTGAGTGTTTTCCGCTATACATATACATATACATATATAATCGGTCATATTTAAGGTTATTTTTAACAACCAAACATAGTCACTTGCTCTATGAAGGGTTAACCCCTTCTTGCTAAATGTATCACATTTGATACACTTAGAATTTCATGATTTTGAGACTAATTAAGAATTTTGAAATATCTTTCCTCAAAAAAAAAAAATAATAATAATGGATGCAAGTCAACTCATGCATCTGCAGGTTCCATGAGAAAATTTAGCAAGGGTTATTGATATAAGAGCACTTATTATATATATATATATTTTTTTTTCTTTTTTATAAATTTGAAAAAAAGGTTTCATTAAGACCTTATTTTTCAAATGTTGAGATTCTCTGACAATTGCGTCATGTTGCAGGCATTAAAGGGTTGAATGTCTGAAATGTCAAATTTTGAATAGCTGTCCACTGTAGTGAGCACTCTACCTGAAGGGGTTAATCCGTCATCGGCTCTTAGCAAGAATTATGTTTAACATCTGCGCTGCTGATTGGCAGATCTACATTTACGGGGGTGTGGCTTAGTTAAATTAATTTAAATGACTAATGTGTTTCACACATACAGTATATTTTTTGGCCACTTGTATTGGATAACGCATAAATGTCTCACACATATATTACTATTAATTATAAATATATTTTAAAAAATTAAACAATACGCTTTGGTAATATTTTAACTCCGTACGTGTCAACCTGTGCTGATGACGTTTCAAGTACTCGTTACCCCCACCCGCGTGGAGTCCCATCACGAGCTGTGGGTGTCCCGCTGGGCGTGAATGCGATGCCTCCCTCTCCGCTCTTTCCCTCTTTTTCCCTATCTCCCCTTTCCTCTTGTATCCCGAGGCTGCCACGCCGGACGGAAAGCACCGCACTCGCGCCGCCGCTTTCCACGGGACTCCCCCCCACCCCGAGTCCCCCCTCCGCACTCGGGCCGCGACCATGACGGAGGAAAGTCGGGGCAAGAGGAGGAAACAAGCCAACCCGAGGAGAAGTCGAGGTAAGCGGCTGGGCTGGGGTGTGAATGATGGGTGCGAGTGGATGTGGATGTGGAAGGAGGATGGCATCCACACATTGATATTTGATAACTAAACGGCTTTCTAACTTTAAGTTTGCCTTCCTTTTAACTTGTTGAATGTTATTTTTTGTGCGTGCGCACCTTGTTAAAAGATGCTCGGCAATAAGTGAGTTTTAAGCAACAGTAAAAGCTGATAAATGTGACGTCAGGTGCCACTTTGGGCTTTTTTTTTTTTTTTTTTAATAACGATTTACAGCGTCATTTGTCAAATACTACTTGGACAAATCTGAGGAGTAGTTTGTCATACGTGTTGAAATACTTTTTATTGTGTTGTTGCACACACACAAGCTTGCAGACCAATGTGCATTGTCTCCTAAGTCCCCTTAGTATTTTTTATTTCTTTTTAAGTCAGAGCATCTTAGACATGATTTTGTTATGATTGAAAGCGTGACTAAAAAGGGGACTTGAAAAACAGACCGGGGTTACATTATAGGAGTCATGAGGCGACTGTCTGCACATCATACTTTTGATGGTTAAATCCATTATGGTGGTCACGCAAAGTGAAAAAAAGAAATGAATAGCGTTTCAAATTGCATTAAAAAAATAATTGCTAAGTATGGAGGGTCCCGTCTTATGTGGTTTGCTGCTAATGCGCTTCTATATTTACGCCATCGACCAGCTGATGGAGACTTAGTTCCAGTGTCTGAACATAGCGGAAGGCCCTGGAGGGCTTTCTATAACACAAATGGGCTCCATAGTTGTCATTCATACAAGCATATGTTCTGTTCAGCTAGATGCTTCTTCCACAAATTGCCTTAATGCCTTAAAAGCAATTAAAATGAGTTGCTTCATTTCTGATGAAATACAAATTAGAAGGTATTAAGTGTATGCTTGTTTGCCCTCCATCCGACACGGAACTGTCAGGCGTTTACTTCTACGCTATGGTTTATTTAGGGGTCCCTTTTTTTTCATTGTGAATGTCACCTGAGTGTGAGCATTGACACACACATAGCCACACTTACCGTGGGCAGGCAGCCACCTTTGACCCTCACGTAACAGTTTGTCGACCAACCTCACACAATTTCGCAGATCAACAACATCACAGACACGTTGAAGTTGTCATCGGACAAAAAAAAGTGAGACAGACGCAACCAATATGAAACAAGTTTGGGCAGTTATATTTAATAGGACATCTTCAAAGTATCATCAGGTCCTGTTTTACACGTATTCCCCACGGCCAGTAATCGCCTTTGCTGTCAATTGTAGGCGATATTACTGTGACGCCAGCGTGCAAATGCGTGCAGTGTTTGGAATGCGCTTGGCTGCGGGACCAGCGTTAAGGATCCTTGATAAAACCAAACGAATCTGGCAGCTCAGGAGTCTCAGGACGTCGATGCGCGGGAGCTTTTCCAAACCAGAAGAGGAGAGAAAAACTGATCTGAGGCGAGCTTTTGACTTTTTCCGAGGCGCCTATCCACTGTGCGTCTCTGTCCGCCCTCCAGTAAAACTGTCAGTGCTGAGCAATATCAAGCAACCTGGGGAAGTTAGCACTCCTTTTGTGTTTTGGCACAAGCGGTGTGGTCTGAAACGATGACTTTTAAACAATTTCGTATCCAAACCATCAAAAATTCTTTACATGAGTCACGATAATATCCATTCATCACAGAGATAATCTTGCCAGATGTCAATATAATCATCAAACACGACATTGACATGGCTCTGGAGAATAAGTCTTCAACGTCGAACATCTTAATAAATGCTAATAACCAAAGCACGATATCGGTTTACCACCGTGGCAAGGTAACTCAAATTTGTACGCAAGTTGGAAGATGACAACATTTGTCACTATTTGTCTATGCAAAATAAAATGAATATGAAACAGTCCACAGAAAAATGGTAAGGACAGTGGTTGCCGATTTTGGCTTTTTGTATCTTGTAATCCATTAGACGTTCATAAGACCGTTGTTGATATATAGGAGGGTACTTAGTTTCTGAAAGATTTCCCACCGTATGGGAGGGCATTACCAAATGTTTACATATATCAAAAAGGACATCAAAGTCTACCACTAAATTCTGCGACTATATTCATACAATTTATATGTCCACATTGTCAAGTATAATCCACCAAACCATTCTTTTTCAGGAATAATAATGTTTAAATCCCATATTCAGGATTGCTTTAATCATACGATGACTTGTAATGGCAACCTTAGATAACCTGCTCTGTTGTCGATGGACATAAAATTTAGCACTGGGAGATTGCATTTTTTGCCAAGAGTCGTACGGTCACACGAGTGCAATGTAAAGTCATGCTTCAAAAATTCTAAGAAAAATAGATGAAATGTAAAAACATAAATGACAAGAATTTTTGAGGAGGGTGGCAGGGACCCTGCCGTACAAAAAAACTACAAATGTGCCGACTGTTTCCGGCATATGTCACGTCCCCCTTTTTCCATTCGTAATAAAGATGGAAGTTGATGTGAACGCTTTCGCGCAAATTCTGCAAAGATGGCAGAGCAACAAAAGAGACAAAAGGTTTTGTCCAATGAGACAAAAAAAGAATACGGTACAAAATCAAACGTTTCTTATTGTCAACATCATCATATGCTATTGTTTAGCCACAACTGGATTCATTATCTCATTAATATTCATCCTTCACACAGCCGCTGGAAACAGAAATGTCGTTTAATCCCTCTGCAGGCGACCGGGAGATCAGGATTTTATGACACTATGGGAAACATGGGAAACACAGTCTTCCTTAAGGAAAAACACTACCACTTTTGTCCACCTGCGTTGCTAAAATTGACCAAAACTGAAAAGACCCATTGTTGCTTGAAGTCACTACTTTTGCCAATTGCAGAAAAAGCTAAAGTGCTACAAGCGTGTTGAATAAAGGCAAAAATGTGAATAAAAATAGGTACTGAAAAAGTACGTCTGTTGACCTGCTCCGATTGGTGCAGGTTGAGAATTTATTGCCTTTTTGCCTTTAATCAATGCCTTGGATGAGGAAAATTAGGCACAGTCTTTACAAATAGTGTAGTTGCCATATTTTTTTTCCACAATATCTTTATTGATTATACAGATTTTATAACAACGTGACAACACAAAAACAAAAAACAACAGTCCACAAGTCAAATAATTTCACACATTAGGATACCACAGGTGGTTGTACACCCCAGAAAAAAACACATTAAATAAACAAGAAGAGTCTGGTTGCCTTGGTTCAACGTTCACGTATTATGACCTAGGTGAAGCAAAATCGGCATAGTAACAGAAAGAGGTACCGTATTTTCCGAACTATAAGATGCACCTCAAAGCCTTCAATTTTCTCAAAAGCAGATAATGCGCCTTATAATCCGATGCGCCTTATGTAGGGGTCAATATTGGTTAATCAGCGCGTGAAATTCCCTTTAGCACAGCACCATCAAGTGAATGTATAATGCAACCCTAACCACTACTACTACTACTACTACAACTGCACCTTATAATGCGGTGCGCCCTATATATTGTATGAAAACAGTTTTATTTATTTATTTATTTATTTTTAAAACCTGTCCTGTTCAGCTGTTTGACACAGAGAATGGAAGTCTAAGTGCCCGGATTCTGAACTGTTTTAATGTTTCACATGGAGAGTCTGACATACTCCCATTGTGATCATTCAAAATACCTTTTTATTATGACAAAGCAGCGAACAGGAAGGGATTATGGGGGGACAGAAGAAAAGAAATACAAGAGAAGAAAGAAAAGAAACACATACACAAACAACAACAAGAAATACATTGAACATCTAAACTAGTTACTAATATGCTGGTGCTATCGTCAGCGAGATGTATTTCCGGTTTACACCATGTGGGGGCCAATTGGCCAGTGAAAGAGGAGAATGGGGGTGGGGGTGTCTATAAGACTATAAGCTAAGTGATTGAAAGGGGTAGAGTGTACACAAATCAGTTCTGTGATCTAGAACCCAGTAATCGTGTGAATCTCTTATGAGTGTAAGCCCGTTGGCGACCAACCCTACGCCGCCGCATCGCCAATCCCGGCACCGGAACCCCCAACCCGAGCATGCCCTACCACATCCAGCAGCACGCAAGCCCCACCGGGCGCGCGACAGCCACGCAGACGGGCGGAGAAACAGTTTTAAAATAGGCCATTCAATGATGGTGTGCCTTATGGTACGGAAAATACAGTTCATTGTTATTTTTGTTGATATTGCTGTTTTTAAATGGCTCAGTTTACAAGGCTGAAACCTTTTTCTCAAAAAGATCCAAAAATTCTGAAAAAGATTGCAACTTTTGACTCCCTCCCATAAAAATCTCTTTTTACTTTCATACTTTAGTTGGTCTTGAAAATATAAAACTTTATTCCCATAAGACTTTTAAGCGACAAAATTCATGTATATTCAAAGGTTACAAGTTGCTGATCCAAATTAGGCCTGTTCATCCTCCACTCTACTCTCCTGTTGCTTGAAAGTTTTCAGAGTGAATTAAAGGCAACACACCTCCTGTGCTCCCTTGACTTGCCCTCGGCCGCCAAAAAGTGCGCGCATCTTTTCCGCTGTCTACTCATTGAAGCCTTTGAAGCGGATGAAGGCTTGCGTTACACATTTAGCTCCTTTGTGTCGTCCATCGAAACAGCTTCACCATGTTGTTGAGCTGATTCGTCTTTTTTTTTTTTTTTAAAGGAGGGCTTTCTCTCTCCTCCCCTCAGCCGCTTTGCTCCCTCTTTTTCTTCTTTTTTCAAGTGCCAATTTATTTAAACTCCTTTCCCCTTTTCTTCTTTCTCCTTCATTGATTTCCAAACCCCAGTCTTTGTGTGCAGCTGGGGCCCAGCTGTGCGTCTTGCGACGGTGTATGAGTGTGAGTGTGCGCGTGTACATATGTGTGTTTGTGTGGCTTTTTCTGGCACATTGCTGCCACAGTGAGCATAGCACACTGTACACACAAAGGACCCAAGCCGCAAAAAAAAAAAAAAAAAAAAAAAAGAAAAAGGGGGAAAAGTTTAGAACAAGAGAGATGGACATGCTCGCACTGTAGAGGTGGGAGTGGGTTGGGTCGTTTGCATCGGTGGTCCAGGATGAGCGAGACGGCAGCAAGGAGCAATGGCACCACGGTTTATTAGCGGGAGGCGTTTTTTGGAGGGGTGTCAGACCCAGCGGGTGGGGGCACCGAAGAGAGACCGAGACGAGGATGATGACAGAAGTGGGGTGCTGATGTGGTTGACAGAGCCGGAGACGGCAAAAGCATTTACTGGGCGTGAGAAGATGGCACGAAAGAACCAATTTCCCACTGAGCAGTGTAGTTGATACAGGTTTTTACATTTTTGGTTAATAACTAATCGTCTGGTTGCTGCATGTAGCTGCCAGTGCACTTTTATCACTTATGGTTGTCTAATACCGAATAAGCACATTCATATACGAGCTGCTGGCAGTCACAACTGACATTCAAGCAGTAAACTAAACATGCTGAGTAGGGATGTCCCGGGTTTGATCACGTGGTTGGAAATCGGGCCTGATCAAGACATTTCCAGGGGATCGGAATTGGGTCCCATAAAATTTGTTTTTGAAATTGTATTACCGTAATCCATTTTTATTTATCAACTTATTGGGTGCCATTAACGGTGTTAGATGCCCAATCCATTTTGACTGAGAGGGTTGCCAGTGATCGCTCCCAGCCCCTTAGTCAAATTGGATTGCATATCTATCGTCGCCATTGGCAGTGTAGCACGATCAATGTCAGCCTTCCCATTTGAAATGTATTTGATGTCTATCGTCGTCAATGGCAGTGAGTAATAAGAAACAAAATAATCCTAATGATACTGAAACAAACTTTAAAGAGCAAAGTGTAAATGTCCAGTGACAGCAAAAAAGTCTAGGAAATCAAAACCAAGCTCAAGTTATCATATTGGAAGATTTTTTTTTTTAAATATAAGTTTATGTAAAACAAAGTATATAAACAGAATTTGTTTGCAAACCTATTTTGTACTGCATGACTGGCGAAACGAAAAAGGGATTTCTTTCCCCCCGCTCCATTGAATCCACTGTTCTGATAACAATTTCATATGGCTATAATGTTAGCCTGGTTAAAAGTGGGGATAGAAAGACATTTGGATATGCCAAGGTATCAGTTTGGGATTCAGTATCAGCAGTAGACATGTGCCTATTGCTGGTTTCAAGGTATACCGTGGTATGAAAAAGTCAAGGTTTCAAAACCGCAAAAAATTTCAGTCATACTGTCCCCCTTAGGTATTAGCTATTTTTTATGTCCCCAAAATGCAGGGAGAAATCCATCGCTTGCAGCTGCAAGGCCCAACTCTCCCCTACCAGTTGTTCGTCAGTGTCAGTGAGTCAGCTGTGCTACATGATGGCTGGAGGAGGTGAAACTCCTGAACTTTCTCCCCCCATCAAAGAAAATGAAATCGCTGGTATGGGAATACTTTGGCTACAGAAAAGTTACAGACGGCCGCGGCTTAGAGGAGGAGGGCCAACAGTCATGTTTGCGGAGGGTGGCTGCCGAGAAGGCAATACCTCCGATATGAATTCCCGTTTATACAAAATTAAAAGTTAGTAAACACTCTCATGAACGTTTCCCACCAGCTACTAGAGTTAACTCCAGTGTGTTCAGTGTCTAGCGGTGGTAAAACATGCAGTGTTTTTTTCCCTCTGGCAACTGTCTGTGTCGAGAAAGAGTGTGTGTGTATATTGTAAATATGATACGAGTCATACACATGTGCTTTTCATGGAAAATAATTACATTATTTTTGCTCTGATGGTAATAATGTTGAGCTGTGGCTGTGGGTTTATGCTTACCTAAAGGACTGCATTTCTTTACATTTTATTTAGAATATTTTGTTATTTTTTTTCCTATTTATTTTAACTTAACTTTATACTTATGTTCCAATTTGCTTAATATGCTTTGCAAAATAAATGCCTAATCACCAGATCCTCAAAATCAGCTGACTCGGGCCATTTCTAATGATTTCACAGTCAACAGTCAAGCTGATCAATCCTAGTGGACCTTCCTCGAGTGAGGGTGTCTCTGTAATGGTCGAAACAGCCAATAATCTTGGTGTACACTACTGAGACATGTTCAGCAATTGTAATATAGATTTTTTTTTTTTTTTATGTTTCACTCTTCCTTGCTCTTGTCATGTGTTTTGTGTGAAAAGCGACAAGCAACAATCTACAGTATACATACTAGTGCTGCAACGATTAATCGATTATCTCGAGTATTTGATAAGAAAAAAATATTCGAATTAAATTTTGTTGCTTCGAGTAATCGTTTAATTAAAGTGGCATTGTAATGGTTTATTTTGAAATTGTTTACATTTAGTTTTATAGATTAGGGTGGAAACACTGCCCTCTGGTCTGCCTCATTTTACATGGCTGAATCCAACTGCTCTTTGTTAAGACCAACGTAAGCTATGTTTTTGTTTGGCTAATGTTTTTTAAGGCATTCGTAATTTAGTTAAAAGGTATATTTAATCATTTTTTGTGGGAACATGAGTCTAACCATATTGGGTCATACCTAACCATATGTTAGGAGCATTGTTAAAAAAAAAAAGTTAGTATTTTATAGCATTTAAGATAGCGGACTTTTGCTATGTAAATTAGCCAATTGTTCTTTTGTTGTACATAGATTCTCATTTTTTTTATACCGTTTGAGGCCAGGTATTTTAATTTTTCATGTTCCTTATCCGATTACTCGATTATTCGAACTAACTAGTTCATCGATTAATCGACTACTAAAATAATCGATAGCTGCAGCCCTAATACATACAGTGGTATGCAAAAGGATGGGTACCCATAATAATTTTCTAGATTTTCGTTGAAAATCACTGATTGTTGAGAACAAAAAAATCAACTAAATATATAATTAAGCACATGAACACAGTAATAATTGAGAAGTGAAATGAAGTTTATAGGATAAACAGTGTGTAATTATGTTTTAAACACAAATAGGGTGGTGCATAAATTTAGGCACCGCTACAGAAAAACATGATCAATATTTAGTAGAGCCCTCTTTTGCAGAAATAAAAACCTCTAAACATTTCCTATAGCTTTCAATGAGGGTTTGGATTCAGGTTGAAGGTATTTTCGACCATTCTTCTTTACAAAGCATCTCCAGCTCAGTCGGGTTTGATGGTTGCTAAGCATGGACACCCCGCTTAAAAAAAGACCACAGAGTTTCAAAAATATTCAGGTCTGGGGACTGAGATGGCCATTCTAGAACGTTGTACTTGTTCCTCTGATGAATGCCTTAGTAGATTTGGAGCAGTGTTTAGGTTTATTGCGTCGTTACTGTAAAATATCCAGCCGCTGCGTAACTTACACTTTGTCACTGACTCTGGAACATTGTTTGCAAGAATCTTTTGGTACTGACTGGACTCCTTGCGACCTTCTACTTTAACAAGATTGCCAGTGCCTGCGCTGGACACACAGCCCCATAACATGGTGGAACCACCACCAAATTTTACTGTGGGTAGCAAGTATTTGTCTTGGAATGCGGTGCATACCACAACCTTGTTATGCCCAAATACCGTAATTTTCGGACAATAAGCCGCTACTTTTTCCCTCATTTTTAATCCTACAGCTCTTAGTCCAGTGCATCTTATTTGTTGATTTATTGGGTTAATAGGTAACACTTTATTTGACAGCGGTGTCATAAGACTGCTACAAGATAATTATGATATGACACTATCATTGCCATTGATGAATGCTTATGACAGACGTTATTAAGTGTCATCTGGCCAATAATTTCCCTAAGTACATTTATGTCCAGCTCGGATCTTTGACATCTATTTAAAATTGAGATAATTAGCCCAATGACATAGATTGACATCTGTCATAAGTATGCATTAATGCTCATGGCAGTGTCATGTCATAATTATGATGGTCTTATGACAGTTTGATGGCACCACTGTCAAATAAAGTGTTACCAAATACCATAACTAGCAATTAATGAAACAATTGGAACAGTAACTGAAGAAATAATTAGCGCAGAACATGAATTTTGATTGTTGTTTACATCGGTAGCATTGCAATCCCTACTAGGAGTCATGTTGGACAACAACAGTGTTGATAGCGAGTGGCAGCAGAGGTTGACTGTCTCCTACAAGGCAGCAGCGATGGCCAAATGAAGCTTCTTGAAGCAATGAAGCTTTGCAGCACATTGGTTCAAAGCTTCTGTGGTTCATTTGGTCTTATGACATCTTATGATGCCGCTGTCAAATGGTGTTACCGGTTAATATCTTTTGGTGTAAATTTCCGATAATACCGTGAGGACATTTGCTGCTCATAGTCCAGTGCGGCTTATCTATGAACAAATGCTGTTTTCGTGTTAAATTGGGTGAGTGGCGGCTTATAGTCAGGTGCGCCTTATAGGCCAAAAATTACGGTAACTTATGTTTTGTTTCATCAGTCCACAGAACCTTATTGCATAACAAGGCTGGTTTATCCAAATATGCTTTGACATATGTACCTCAAGCAACTGTGGCATGTGCGCAGAAAAGGCTTCTTCCGCATTACTCTCCTATATCGCATCGCCTTGTGCAAACAATGCTGAATAGTTGACCGATGCACAGTGACACCATCTGCAAGCAAGATCATATTGTAGTTCTTTGAAGATGGTCTGTGGGTTCAATTTGACTCTTCTGACCACCCTTTGCCTCTGCTTATCTGAGATTTTACTTGGCCTGCCACTCCGGACTTTAACTTGAACTGTGCCTGTGGTCTTTCATTTGCATACTCTGTTCCTCAAAGTGAAAACTGACAGCTGCAATTTCTTCGACAGCTTTTTGTTCGAATTATCTTGTCTTTCAGATCATTTGACAGTTGTTTTGAGGCTTCCATGTTTTCACTCTTCAAAGATGATGCTAAGACAACAACTTGCAATTTCCCACCTGAAATACGCTTTCTCATGAGTGGCTTCACTTGTGTACGTCGGTCAGCTTATAAACAAATTTTGAGGTCCAAAAATTAGCATAGACTTTTTAATCAATAAAAACACAAGGGTGCCCAAATTTATGCACCGGCCTATTTTTGTTTAACTATTACACACTTTCTGTTTATCCAATAAACTTAATTTCACTTCTCAAATATTACTGTGATCATCTGCTATAAGATATATTTAACTGAAAATTTTGTTCCAAACAACCAGTGATTTAAAATGACAATTTTTAAAAAGTATAAGGGGTGCCCAAACCTTTGCATACCACTGTATATAGACTCAAAGCCACAGAAACTACAATTTAGAACACAAGATTGATGACTCAACCTAGGCAAAATGCACCTCACATGAATGTTATTGTATTGTTGTTTCATAATGCCGAATCAATTTTATCTGATTAATAGAGGAGATGATCGGTAAAATACATGGTTCTTTGAATATTTGATGGCTGTAACCCTTTTCTGGGTGCAGCATTTGATTTGCTTACATTTAGAACACTGAACAAAAGATAAAGACATTGATAGTTTTCTAAAGACCAATCAAAATCCTCCAATTAAGGTCTTGTCCACATGTAGCAGGGTATTTTATTAAATGTAGATGTTTTTCTATAATTTGGCCTATCATCCACACGCAAACACATATTTATGGAATTAAAAGCGATGCTCTCAAAAACCTCCGACTAATGTGAAGTTTTGCTGACATCCATTACTGGGGTTTTGCAGTTGGAAACATGCCTGCGACAATATATGTTGTTACGTCACATATCTGACCCATGTTTACAATCCGAAACAGTCGGGTTTTGGTGCTGCTTTTTGCCCAGGCGCTTTTTTCCTTACAAGCGCAGATACTGCTCCACATTAAAGTATAATGTTAAGGATGGTTATTTTCCACTATATTGCCATTCCACGTCCTACGCAGTTTCTCCATCAACTTTCTCCATGTACGCCCTCTGGATTTGTCACTGATTCACCATGTTCATCAGTACAAAACTGAAAATTCTTCCATACCTATCTGATAAGTAGGGCTTCACTGTTAATAGTTATTTAATGGTAAAAGTTCCAAAATTCATCCAACATCTAGCAGCTTTCATTCTCTATTCGGCTTCCATTGCATACATTGCCCACTAATACAATGCAGTTGACTTTGAAGGGGAGGTGTTAGAAAATTCAGCTTGTGAACGGATAGTTAGTCTTTGGAGTGCCTTCCCACCTACTAAGTAGTAATTCACACAGTACCTTTCTATAAATATGACTGTGAGCAAGCTGTTAAAAATATTACTGGATTGCGATAAATGTTGGCAAATGTGCATATTATTACCCGAAAACTGATTTTCTCCACATAAGACTTGATAACTAGCAATCGACCACAAGACAATAGTCAAAAGTTTATGCATGTCTTGCATTTTTCTGTTTACACATACATTTAAAATGCTGTTCAACTCATTGGCTGCCATTGACGGTGCTAGACATCCAATCTTTTTTGCTCGAGAGTAAAAATGGATTAGACGTCAAGATTTCAAAAAACGCAAACATTTTCCCTAATACTGTCCCTAAGATATTAGCTATTTTTGTATGTCCCAAAAATGCATGGAGAAATCCCTCGCTTGAGGCTGCAAGGCTCAACCCTCCCCCACCGGTTGTTGCTCAGTGTCAGAGAGTCAGTTGTGCTATACTATGGCTAGAGGAGGTGAAACTCCTGAACTTTTTTCCCCGCATCGAAGAAAACGAAATCGCTGGTATGGGAATACTTCAGCTTCAGAAATGTTAGAGACGACAGGGGCTTAGAGGAGGAGGGCCAACCAACATGTAAAACATGTTTGTGAAAGGTGGCTGCTGAGGAGACAATACCTCCAATATGATTTCGCATTTATACAAAATCAAAGGTTAGTAAACACTGTCATGAATGTTTCCCACCAGCTAGGAGAGTTGAGTTTTTTTCTCTCTGGCAACTGTCTGTGTTGAGAAAGAGTGTTTGTATAATGTGAACATGATACGAGTCATATACATGTGCTTTTTATGGAAAATAATTCAATTATTTTTGTTCTGATGGTAATAATGATGAGCTGTAGCTGTGGGTTATATATATGTATTTTTTTTAACTTAATGTACTTATGTTCCAATATGTTTTGAAAAATAAAAATCCTGTTCAAAGGAAAAAAGTTTGTTTTTTTTCCTAAAAACCCAGAGATCTCAAAGTGACATATTTTATAGCTGTAATTGCCATACCGTGATACTGTGATATTTTGGTTTAACCCTTTAACACCTAAGCCTATTTTGGCCGAATTTGCATGCATTTGATGTTGCCTTTATATTTCAAAGAAAAAAATGTTTACAATGGCCAAGTTGGGTCCCTTTTTTCAGGACACCTTGAATTTCATGTCTAAACTGTTGTTTTCTTCACTTACCAATTATAATCCACATTTTGGACCCAAAAAGACAAAAAAATCCGGAAATCTTTTTTCAAAATTTGTAATGTTGATGTCCCATTGACTACCAAACATGCTCGACCAACCGTTTTGAAGCTTGATCATATTTATTCAACTTGTTAGGATAAACATTCAATGGAAAAAAAATAAGATTCAATAGTTTTATGTTTGACAATTCAACACAAACAGCAGGTATGGTCATAGACGTTTTTGGCCTTTACACATACTATGGTCAAAACAGGTTATATACTGTGCAAAATAGTAAGAAAAAAAATTATATCTATCATCTAACACAAAAAGGGTTTGGAGGATATCTCTTTGTGAAGTTAGGTGTTGTACCCATCACCTTATCAAAAGTATATACGTACATGCAATCAAGTTTCTCGAACACACATCTACATAAAAATTAAAAAGATTATAGTGAAGAAAAAATATACTATATAACATTTAAAAAAATATTTTAAAAAATATTGACAAGTAGTTTAGTTCATTCAAATTTTTCAGGCATGCGACCTAATAAAGTTTTTTTTTTTTTTTTTTTTTTTTTTGGCGCAGTCAATAAAGCTTCTTCTTGAACAGGTCACGGAGCTGCGTCACCACACACAACGTCACACAGCCTACTCTTTCACAAACAACAACAATTTCGCAAACAACATTTCTGTTCCCAGCAGCTGTGTGAATGAAGTATGAATACAAATAACGTAATGAATCCAGTTGAGGCTAAACAACAGCATATGACGGTTAGCAAACGCGTGGCTTAGTGTGGCCGAACCCCTCTAGACGAGTTCGGGTAAAGGGGGGCATCACGCCAGAGAGTGAAAGCCAGGCCAATGTTTATTCTGTATATCATGTTAGCCTGATTTTTTTTCCTCTTCAGACAAAACCTTTGTCTCTTTTGTTGCTCTGCCATCTTTGCAGATTTCGCGCAAAAGCATTCGCATCGAAGTCTGTCTTTAGGGAAAGTGACAGATTTCGTAAAGCAGTCAGCACATTTGTAGTTTTTTTTTTTTTTTTTTGCGTGAAAGGGTTACTGCCACCCTCCTCAAAGTGCCAGTGAAAGCGATACAGACCCCCTCAAGATATAAAAGAGGTGTCATTCAACTAGGTGTCAGTCGACATATCACAAATGGTATGAAAATATTTTATGAAGGTTGAAAAGTTACCTCGTGTTTTTTTTAAGTGTGCTTACAATAGTGATACTTCTGTAAACACGATGTACCATGTAACAATTTTTTTGTGTGCGTATTCTGTCAACATAAGTCAAGTTAGTTTTTTCTAATGTTACTGATGACATTAAAAGATAGATTTTGACAAGTAGCCATAGACTGGCCCATCATTATTTAGAAAAAAACAAAATCAAACACACGTGCGTTCTGACCAATAGCATTAGCAATTGTGACAGCAATATGAACAAATCTGGGCGTAGGTGGTTTCAGCTGTACACCAGGGCTATGAAAGTCTGAATTCATCGATCTGCTTGTTGGCAGCTAAACAAAGCGCGTATTTTTCTTTGCGCCAACAGTCACATGCAAAGCAAAAAAAAACATGAAACACTTAAACTCCTCCATTGAGCGTCACGTACTACTTCTTTGTCAAATTGGTTGGCAGGTTCCACTGTGTCACACTAGCAACGCAGCTGATGCCGCCGCTAGCAAATCCCGTCCAGCCAGATCGGGTTTGAGTGTTTAAAATCGTCGTGCTCCAAGCCCATCTGAGCGCTAATCTTTGTGCTTCCTCATTTGTCGTTTAGCGCCGTCTCAAGTGTCGCGCTGTTCTGCCCCGACATAGCAGTTTGATCCCGGCTCTGCGCCGCACGGACGGGGAATCCCTTGATTGAGTCCCTCTGCTATTTTTCACATGTTTATTCAATTATGTCTCATCAGTCCCATGTCTTCCTGTGCATTCCTGCTGCATGGCTGCCACACTCTCCGTCCGGTCCAAGGAGGAATTATTCGGAAAGATTTACGGTGCCAGTGCAGGATTAGTGCATGTGAAAGCAGTTTTCCCCATAATTGCCCTCTCATGACATTTTTGGAAGTTATAGTCGTACATTACATCCAAATATCAGAGTGGAATTTTGAATCTGAGATAACCGGTCACAGAAATTCATCTCGATGTCTAAATAGAGAGCACACAATAGTGAAGACATGAGGCGAACACGGCCCACGAGTTGTGCGAAGGCGAAAGCGTCGCGTCTTTCGTTTTCACATCAAAGCCTTCTTGATAGCACCAACACATCGTTTTCATTCGCATCATTGTGCTTTTCCAGAATTATTAATACTTTCTTTGTCATTGTGTTGGCACGCTCCTCGCTCATAACTTCTATTTTGAGACCCCCCCAGCCCTCGCCCCCACCTCCAGACCCTTGTTTTTGTGCAGACATCCTGGAGATTGCGTGTTTGATATGCTGCACGTGTTCTACAGAAGAAAGGCCTCAAAGTCCCCACTTCGGCCGACTGCCCCCACAATTTATAGATATGTACCGTTTTATCACGCCTCAAATTAAAATTGTAAAACACTACTCTAGCCGTCATGGATAACCCAGATAGGAGGCAAATGTGTCAAGAACTTAGAGCATGTGTTTACCATTTAATTGGAAAATGCACTAAATACCCTAAATTCAACCAGAACAATTTACATGTCACCTCTTGATACAAAAATGTTACAAGGATGACATGCCAATCTAAAAACGTTCTAATATGCCAACAAATTGTCTAAAAAGTACTCATTAAGAAATAAAAGTAATCTCAGTCAAGTTGCAGAATGTGTCAGTTTTTAAGTAGTTTAAATGTCGTAAGTAGAAAATTCCACCAAAATGTAAACGCTAGGTTAAAAAAAAGTGTTTCAAACACTCAATCCACCTCGACAGAAAATTGACACACATGACATGCCAGTTTAAAAATGTTATGATTTCACAACACATTTAAATTTTGTCAGAATTGAAAGCACTGACGGTATAATATTTTAAAAACACTTATACACAGTACAAGTCATTTCAGTTAGTCCACACGTACGATGTGTCAGTTTTGTACTGATCACAGTTTTTTTCAAGTAAACTGAATAAAAAGCAGCAACTTGCTCAAATTTATGCATGTATAATATCCAGTAAATGTAACCAAGGATAAGAATTGTGGCTTTTTATGCTAGGTCATCCACCTTTTTCTGAGTTTTGTGATTTGAAACACAGAAAATGTATTGTAACAAATTTAACCCTTTTATAGGGCAAGTGATTATTTTTGGTAATTAATTAGAAAGAAAAAAAAAAAAAAACTCATAAAGACCTGGCGCACAAATACATGGACATAGCATTTTGGGTGATGTAAGCCACAGTAATATGTAGCGTAACATTTAGGATACAAGTGTTGCTGACAAACCCAAAATGTGATACCCACATATGTGGACGCCAGGTTTCATTTCTAATTCTATATGATATTCTATATGATATGATAAATCGTTATTTTTACATATTTTTTGCATAAATTAAATGATAAATGAATAAAATGTTAATAAAAACTAAATTAAAATGAGTAAAAACAGACATATACTAAGTACACTAATGGTTACGGCCCCCGATAAAGTAAAGTTGACAAGTGACAAGTAACATCATTATTAATTTTTTTTTTGTTTGTTTTTTTTTTTTTTTTTTTTTTTTAATGGACAAACGTTTTAAATAATTAAAAAAGAATAATTGCAGTTGTATCTTATTTATCAAATATATTTTTTAAAAAGAAATTCAAATAAAAAGGTAATATTTACTTTATTTTTTTTAACTTTAAAAAGTTTTAGAATGTATAAAATAGGAGAATAATTCCCACTAACTCATTACCTGCCATTGCCAATGATAAACGTCCACTTAATCTAAATTGGAAGGACTGGCTGTGAATGCTTATGTTCAGTGCCATTGATGTCGCTCGACATCCAATCCATTTTGATTTTGACAAAACGGATTGGACGTCGATTTAGTTTGATTTTAACAAAATGGGTTGGACGTCTAACACATTCAATAGCAGCCAATCAGTCCAATGTGTGCCCTATAAAGGGTTAAAATATACAGTACATATATAAAATATAGATCTCATTTTTTATTTCATTGTTTTATCAGTTTTTAATGAATGCTTTAGATTCTATTCTTATTTCATTGTTTTATCATTCTTAATGAATGCTCTTTTCAGACATGTTTGATGACCCTCGTCCTCATCCATATCACATCTCACAACGAAGGCTTTTTACATCAGTCACCATGTGTATAAATCAGTGTTCAGACTCGTTCACACTGACAAAGTAAGACAATAAACAATAAAGAAAAATGCATGCTTTGGCAATGACCGCAAAGTTCCTAAAAAGCAAAAATGTGAGTAGTGTACTCACATTCAAAACTAAGATTTTTTTTTTTTTTTTAAACGCAAGCTTGTGTACTGTATATGGTCATTATGCTTTACTCCAGTGTCATGGTTATAATCTTGATTGATTGAAATAGCACTATGCTATAATTTGGCGAAAATGCCTCTTGTTCTGCCCCAAAATGTCTTGCGGCTTGACTGTATCATTAGTGGGACCCGTGACGATCCACTGCAGACAAAGTCCGAAAAGCATCAAGTGTATCTGCCTTATTTCCAATAACTTGGACTGACTACTTAAAACCTCCCTTTCTCACTCTCTCTTTCTCTCTGTACCTGTAATCACCTGGTACCACCTCTGCTTGACCTGCCATCCCACACGCATACACGCTCACACGCATACACCTGCAAGGGAGTGAACACATTCCAGCCTGGATAAAAACATGCAAACAGGATTTTCTTCCACCTGTAATAGATGACTAAGGGCAGTCTATCTTGAGTGTGTTTCTTCTTGTTGGCAAAAATATGAAAAGGTCTCACACTTTTATTCATCAGAGGTGCAGGCATTTGTTTTATTGCTTGGGTCATTACATTTCTCGAGTGATACCAATATAACCTATGCAACAGGGATGTCAAACTAATCTTTGTAGCGGGCAAAATCATAGTTATGGTTTCCTTTGGGGGGGACGTTATGTCAGCCAACCCATATAAATATTTAATTCATTTGGCTGCCATTGACAATGCTTGGGGCTGGCTTGGTCACTGCCAACCTTTCCAGTCAAAATGGATTGGACGGCTTGCGCTGTGTCAATGGCAGCAAAACTAGTGCTGTCACTATTAAGTAATCAATGATGAATTAGGTCGCAAATGAGTATTTTGATGGTGGAATCTTTTTTTTTTTTTTTGCCTCTAGTAGCAAATTTTTCTTTTTTTTATTTTCATTTGAAATCCCCTTTAAAGAAGGTGGACAGTATTGTCATTTTAAATTTTTTTATATTCTCTTTTTATCTTTTAATGTATTTATTTATTTTTAATTTTTAACATTTATTCATTTGCCATTTTTAACAAAAAAATTAAGTGAAAAAATCTGTAAAAAATATCTTTTTGATTCAGAAATTTAAATTTAAAATATAAGGTAAAATAAATCATACACTTCATAATATATTGACGGGGCGCGGGGCCGATAAATAGGGGGCCTGAATTGCTGGTGAGCTGACCGAGTGGAATCACAGACAAAGAGTTTTTTTCGTTGAAAATTCTTGTGAATAAATGCTTAAATCCCTGAATTCTTTATAGATATGGATGTAAAACAGTCTCGATTCTTGGTTAAAAGCAACAAACCGTGCAGTTAGCATTCATTTTATGTAAGTATGTTGAAGTACAACGCTAGCCTGTTAGTGAATGTAGCTAGCTGCCGCCTGATGTAAACAGAGTTTTTCCGGTGAAAATTATTCTGAATAAATGCTTAAATCCCCGATTTTTTATATAGCTATGGATGTAAAACAGTCTCGATTCTTGGTTCAAAACAAACAAAAAACAAAAAAAAACATACAGTTAGCATTTATTTTACGTAAATATGTCGAAGTACAATGTTAGTCTGTTAGTGAATGTAGCTAGCAGCCGCCAGATGTAAACAGCTTTTCTGGTGAAAATTCTTGTGAATAAATGCTTAAATCCCCAAATTCTTTGTAAATATGGACGTAAAACAATCTCGATTCTTGGTTCAAAGCAAAAAAACGTACAGGTAGCATTTATTTTACGTAAATGTTGCGGAATATAATGTCGATGCAGTGGCGGCTAATTTCTCCCATTGATTTTTTTCACAACTTTTTATAGTGCATGCGGCGGAAAACAGACAAGACTGAAAAAGCAGTTTCTGCTCTTGCACTCCTCTGAAACTGAAACTGCTGTATTTTAAGCCAAAACAACTGTTGTGTTTGATAGAACAATATGTCTATATGCTACCATAACAGATTCATGGCGCATTAAGCCCCCGAACTACTTTTAATTTGTCCGTTTTACCCTGAAAACCCTCTTTTACAGACGTCGCGCAACCGCTATTGTTTCAACCTAGCCATAAAAAGAAGTAATGATATTTATTATTCAAAATGTCTGTCATTTTCACCTTAGAATCATTAATTGACGTCTCATATTTAGTTTAAAAAAAGAAAATGACTTTAAAAAATTATTCACTCGCATTTTTTAAACTTTTAAACAAATTACGTCACAATGAAAAAAACGGCGTCTGTAAAAAAGTCACGGATATCTACCTCATAACTATCGCTAAATTGTATTTTTTTGTTACTGTCGCATTTCCCCCGATATGTTAGATGATAAATAATCGATCCAAACAAAGAAAAAAGAAAGAAAAAATGTTTAAAAGGGCAAATATATGAAAACAAAATCTCAACCACTCCTTGATGTCTGCAATTTCTGCATCTCGACCCTTGTTGTATTCCCATGTTTCACCAATAAAATCCCCCAAAAATCCAGCTGTGGCCATTGACAGCTGTGTCTTGGCACTCAGTGATACATGCGACATGGAGGTTTTGGATCGAAACAAGGTAAGTCCACAATAATACCTCGTTAAAGTCATGGCGTCTGTAATTCTGCTCTCGCGTGCTCTCACCTCCATATAGGGTTTTGCTGTTTAAAAAACTTTTTTTTAAAAATGCACTCCTGTCGAAAATTTTTCTTCCCCCAGAAAATTGAGATTTTAAGCTTTCCAATGATGTATGACACATGCATATCGGACAATTTTGAAATTTGGCCAAATTGGGGGTCTCAGAGCGGAACTTCAAGTCACCTGAATGTTTTCCGCCATGCATGATACGAAAAAAATCATAATTACCCTGAATCCACAAAACAATCACTCCTGAGACAATCCTTCCTGTTTGTATGCGGTACAGCTGTCGTACTTTTTCAAGAGAAATCCGGCGTTAGATCGTTGCATGCATGTGTTTGTGAATAGCTCCTCCTGGCCCCCTACTTGAATACGAGGCGCAGTGCATGACCGATCTGACCCATCAGTATATTATGAAGTCTATGAATAAATATAAACATTCTTTAGTTGTTTTTTTTTTTTTTTTGGGGGGGGGGGGGGGGGGGGTAAAAAAAAGGAAACATAATAAACTCTTATTCATGGACTACAAAAAATTTATATAAATAGTATTTTCTCGAAAAACATTAAGCAAAAAATTACTTTTGAGGGCCGTACAAAATGATGTGATGGATCTCACGCTTTAAAGTAATCATTACTTTAACTGTGACTGTGAATGAATCTATAATGTAATATTAATAATGTAATAATATCTGTAACTGCATGCGTGTGACAATGAATGACACATGACAATGTGAAATTCATTTTCTGTAGTCTTTGAATTTTCATTGAGGACAATAGAAATTATATTTCAGCGAAAAAAACATAAAAACATCATGTCTCCAGTACATGCTGCCATTGAAGATGCTTTATGTGGCAGGAGCACAAAAATCATTGTGGGATACGGCTGGCAGTGAAGTGTGCTAGCATTGCTTTGTCTAAAATCTGCGTATAAGTACATGAGAGCAGACCTTGAATTTGGACATAACTAATGTTTGCTAGAGGGATTCCCTCACCTGATCTTTTGGTCATTAACTCGTTGGCTGCCATTGACAGCGATAGACATCTTATCCATTTTGACTGGGAGGGCTGGCAGTGATCGACCGATCGCTTACTTACTCAAGTAATGATCAGATTCTGTCTTTTTGTAAAACAGCATCGCATGTTGGCAAGTTTGCTTTGGTAACGTATAGCTCGGGTTTAGCCAGAGGAGGCGTTTAATTTAAAAATGAAGCACCGGTACATGAAAATGAAAGGGCGAGGAGGCCAATAACATTTCTGAGGTTTGTACAAAATCCATTTTTTCCATTTTGTGGCAGACTTCAGTACCTCAGCAGGGGGAAGTGCATACTTGTGATTATATGGTGTGTGTGTCCAACGTTGCTGGAGGGATGGAGAGTCGGCTGGTGGGGTGGCGGAGGGGAACTGGGGGAATCACAAGACCACCGGGCAGCATATCTGACGGAGGAAACGTCATCTTTAAATGACATGCAATAATAAATTGTTGAGGTGCGACTTGGTCCAGGCGTCATACTGAGACATGGACACTTTGGTGCCACTTTCATTTCTTGGTCTGTCCCCCAACCACCTCCTTTGTGCACTTTTCTGCTTTTCATCTCTGCTCTGTTGTCATCCATTCAAATTTTGCCATCTGTATCAGCTCTCCTGGGTCTTATGGCTGTCATTATATTTCCATTTTAAACTGTTGTTTCTCCTCATTATTGACACGTTAAGCTCAGGTCTCCTCAGTCCCTGTCCCGTCTCCGTCGCTTGGCCCCCCTTCCTCTCTCCACTGTCCCACTGACATCGCACGACGCCTCCCCCGCTACCCCCTTTCCCTACCGCCGTCCCCCCCTCCCTGAAAACCACTTCAAACAGCCAACGCCATCAAAGCCCACAGGCAGCCAGCCAGCCAGCCAGCAAGGCAGCAAGTCGGCCAGCCTTCTGCTTCGATTTAAAATTACTGTCGTCCCAGTCGCGAGGCTGCTTTCCTCTTCTGATACACATCAAAGATCCTCTTAAACTTCCCTGGTTTCAAAACCTCTCTTCTTGTCGAGTCGTTCTTCGACGGAGCTTTTGTCCGTTCTCGCGCTCCCTCCATCACTTTTTTCCAGTAATGACAAGCACGCGCCGTCTTGTGAAGTTCTGCTGCCGCTGCATTTTTCTCTATGACTTTAATTAAGGTCTATTTTAGGACAATGGCGCGGCCTGTGCAACCACAATACGCATATTCAATTGTATTCAGGCAAAGTGATCAGTGTGACTAAATGTTTAACTCAATATGCAATATTATTTTCAAATCAATGCTGCGTGACCATAAAAAAATGAAAAGGGGCATGTGTTCATACTTGTTATTCACTCATACACAGCCCATTAAAGAGTCTCCGGAAAATTGAAGAGGAGGATGTCGATTTGGGGGGGATAAATGGAGGTGCACAGACGTTTCTACGAGGGCCGCTTTCAGAAAAATCTAAGATTCCAAGGGCCAATTTAAAACCACTCCACATTAATTTGTTAAGGATTTACATCAGATAGAAAAAAAAAGATCTGGTTTTGAAAATGTCTTTATTTTTAAGTATTAATTCCTTGGCTGAAAGTTGATCACTCAATGCCAAACTTCCCAGTTGAAATGGAGTTGAGGTCTATAACTTTCAATGGCAGGGAATGAATTAATAATCCAGATAATCCAAAATAATCCAGAGGTATTAACGATACTGAAAAAAATAACCAGCAAACTCAAAGTCACATCCAAGATAGCTCAATTCATCACATTGGGTTATTTTTTTTTTATATTCATTTATTTTTGTAAAACTAAATAGAGTGGTACCTCGACATATGATCGGTTCGACACAAGATCTTTTCAACATCTGACGTAAAAATTGACTCGCCATTTATTTCTACATCCGATGACAACGTCGAAATATGATGATTTATGATAGCGCCGCAGTTTGTTTTCCCGCAAGACGGACGCACGGCGGATTTTCTTGTGAGAGAAATCAGCATGGGTTCCAAGAATGTCAGTGCAGGTGGTGAAAAAAGGAAAAAGGCTTACCATTGAAATGAAGATGGAAATGATAAATATGAGCGTGTTGTGCGAGTCCATGAACTGGCTTGACAATTCGGCCGTACTGTCTACGATTTCGACGATCCTCCTCCGAGCTCCGTTTGCCAGTCTTTATAAGTGAAGGTGACAATTATGATTATTGTAAAATCGCCAGCTTTGTCAACTTTTTAATCATGTATTTCAGAACTTGTGCAACACAAAACAACTACTGTTCGCTGCAGCTGACGCTGAAAAGTGAAAGTAAAAACTCTAATGCAACTCTCACTCTGTAATGTCAGCCACGAAGTGTGTTCAGGTACACCAGGCAAAACACATCCACCACATTAGAACCCGATTCGTTACGTTATTACAGGTATTATTATTACTATAATTATATTATTATTCCAATTTTTATAATGTATATGTTTTGCTCTGCTTAATTGCTATCTGCAATAGTACCAGCAGTATGAATTAAGGATTTAGTGAATTTACAGTATATGTTTTTGGGCTGTGGAACGAATTTATGGAGTTATCATGTATTCTTCTGGGGAAATCCTGCTCGACATACGAGCATTTTGACTTACAAACAAGGTCCAGGAACGAATCAACTTCATATGTAGAGATACCACTGTACTGAAATGCTACACTGTTTTCTCCATTGATTTCAACTCGGTCGACCGATGTTCCAATGTCCAATGCTTGATTTTTTTTTTTTTCAGTTTTTAAAATTCATCCGATGTCTAAAGCTGATTTTGTGAACCGATACTTTTTTAAAAACCACATTTATTATAAAAGGCAATAAAATACTCATCATACAGTACAAGTGTAAAAGTATATTCAAAGTTATTTTTTTCTTCTGTAACACGTCCGCTAGGTAGTGCGAAATCAAAATTAACAAAGATCATCACCCAAACAGTAAACACAACATACATCCGATTATATTAGTTATATATCGGCTATACAATGAATAAATAATAAATTCAAACTACTAAGCAACATTCACTTATGAGGACAATATCCATAATAATTTGAACGACGGACAGTTTTTATTGTTGCTGCAGGCGGTATGAGCTCCTTTGCTATGGTGTGGGGTTATTTTGCACTGAGCAACTTGGTATGCCACCTTATATTATGCTAACAGTGCTTGCTGGTTTACTGATGTAACACTGACAAAACAGGATGATTGTTGGCAATATTCGGCAACTTTTCGCCCGAAAAATAAATCAACCGGCTTATCAATATGATTGGGGTCTAATGTCTTTATGTGACGTCTTAATTGATTTGGCTTCCTGCTGTCCGATGCAAACATTTTTAGACACAGTAAACAGAATGGTCTTTCCTCGTCTGCCACTGTACTACAAGTCAAAGCCAAAATCTACTACATATGCTTGGTCATATTTCCTCATCTTAGCGCTTCATATTTCCAGTGCTCTTTGCTGTGTGCTCGTTTAGTTGAAAAATATTGCGCACACTCTGAAAATGAGAGCGCCACTGCCAACCACTGATTTAATGTGCAATTACATTTCATTCTAGTGTGGCAAAAAAGTATGTTGCCTCAGGTCACATCCGCCATCCCCGACATCTCTCTGCGCCCCACTGGAGGGGGGGGGGGATTGGAGCGCAACGTAGTATTTGAGAAGTACTGGTCTAATGTTAAAACTGAGAAGTGCAACACAATGTAAGATGAATTTAAACTTTTGTGTGGACCATATTCAATTTTCTTAAAACATTTACTGCGGAACAAAAAAGACTGCAACGGGTCGCAGTTGGCATAGAGGCTGTACTTTGGACACATTTCTAGTGTTGCATCACCATGTTGTACATGTAGTACAATTGTTTTGCACATTGAGTGGAGGATTTAACAAGGCAGATGAATGGCAAGATGGAAGATATAAAACACTTGCTTGACTGTACGGCCCAATGGGGCCCTCATAAAACATTTTTTCCCCAAATTCCTACCGAAAAAAAAACAGCGAAAAACAGAAGAAATAGCTGCTTCATGCAATCAAGTGGTTAAACCTGGTGTTCTGTCAGATTAACTTACCCGTACGATAATATAGTGAATTTCCACACAGTAAATGTGAATGTAAAAGAGCTTTATCATACTTGTTAATATATACACTGCTGGCCAAAACTATTGGCACCCCAGAAATTCTGTCAGATAATGCTGAATTTCTGCAAGAAAATGATTGCAGTTACAAATGCTTTGGTAGTAATATCTTCATTTATTTTGCTTGCAATGAAAAAACACAAAAGAGAATGGGAAAAAAAAAAATCATTATCATTTTACACAAAACTCCAAAAATGGGCCGGATGTAAGTTTTGGCAAACTCCAGCCTGACTTTTTTATGTCTCTGAGTCAGAAGTGGGGTCTTCCAGGGTATCCCGCAATAGAGTCCCTGTTCATTCAGATGCTGATGGATAGTACGTGTTGACACTGTCGTACCCTCGGACTGCAGGACAGCTTCAATTTTTTTGGATGTTAGTCGAGGTTCTTTATCCACCATCTGCACAATCTTTCATTGAAATCTCTTGTCAATTTTTCTTTTCCGTCCACATCTAGGGAGGTTAGTCACAGTGCTATGGGCTTTACACTTATTGAGGACACTGCTCACACTAGACACAGGAGCATTCAGGTCTTTTGAGATGGACTTGTAGCCTTGAGATTGCCCATGCTTCCTCACAATTTTACTTCTCAAGTCCTCAGACAGTTCTTTTGTCTTCTTTCTTCTCTCCATGCTCAATGTGGTACACACAAGGACACAGGACAGAGGTTGAGTCAACTTTAATCCTTTTTTTTAACTGGCTGCAAGTGTGATCTAGTTATTGCCATCACCTATTATGTGACAGAGGTAAGTAACAGGTGCTGTTAATGATTTCAAAGGGTGCCAATACTTTTGCCCAGCCCATTTTTTAGGTTTTGTGTAAAACATGATTTTTTTCCCATTCTCTTTTGTGTTTTTTCATTGCAAGCAAAATAAATGAAGATATTGCTATCAAAGCATTTGTAATTGCAATGATTTTCTGGGAGAAATAGAGCGTTATCTGACAGAATTGTAGGCGTGCCAATTCTTTTGGCCAGCAGTGTAGATTTACTAGTAATTGTGGACTAACCATGTTTGGCGTACTTTTTTTTTTTTTTAGACATTTGATGACTATTGTTGTATTGAGTATACGTGATATTATTATGACACCATACGTGTTCCATAAATCTGCATTTTAATACGGAAATAGGTGGCGGCCGCACTATTTTATCAAATTTGGTCCAGCCTATGCCACACAAGGGTAGTACACAACTCTGTACTCTCACATCTATATTTTTACAAGTATTATAAAGCGCTTTGAGCAACAGTAAATGAGTGGAAATGCACTATAGAAGGATATGGGTACACTACTCTGACAAAATATGCTAACCTGACAGAACATCGGACACTCCGCTGGATTTTGCCGGTACTGGCATTGTTTGTGTGGCTCATTTTGTTCATGTAAAGTGTAGTGACTATTTATTTGTTACCGTATTGGCCTGAATATAAGACGGCCCTGATTATAAGATGAGCCCCTCTTTTTCAAGACTCAGTTTGAAAAAAAGACTTTTTGAACACCAAATTAATTTTTATACAGAAAATAATTATAACAACATATTTGAGAGAAAAAACATGTTATTTTGCCTCATTCAAATCTTAATATCTGAACATTTAAATATGTAAACTAAAGTGCAATCACATTCGTAAATAAATGGCTTCTGGTTTTTGAAATGTAGATAAACCAATCTATTGTGATAAAATAACAAAATTGCAACAACTGCATTAACCATCAAAGTGAACTGTAACTGTAGTCTTGAAACAAATCTGAATAAGGAAAAACACTGCAATAAAATAATGCAAACTGGTTAAACTTGAGAGTAGCTGAGATCTGTCATGACAGAACATCGCTTCAATGATATCTGGTGCCATCTAGCGTCGTGAATGGGTATAATGTCTAGACCACGAATATAAGACGACTCCCACCTTTTCAGTCTTATTTCAATGCAAAAAACATTCTTATATAAAACGTCTTATATTCGGCCCAACGCGGTATTTAGAGAAGATGAAGAAATCCAATTTGCGTAGTATGCAATCCACTCCCAGCACAACCACGGCTTTGTGAATTCAAACTTGCATTGTGGGTCATATTTCAATTTCCGAGTAAACTGAACTTCAAATGATGAATTGTGTGAACTTTGACTCACTCCCAATGCCTTCAAAAAAGCAGGCTGGCAAATGGGCAGTCAGCCAGGTTGTTTAGCTCAGTTGTCTGTGTGCCCTGCTGCCATGGTGGCAGCCTGGGTTTTATCCCTGCTTGGAGCAACTTATTATATTTAAATATGTTATAATTAGGGCTGTCAAAATTATCGCGTTAACGGGCGGTAATTAATTTTTTTAATGAATCACGTTAAAATATTTGACGCAATTAACGCACATGTCCCACTCAGACAGTATTCTGCCTTTTGGTAAGTTTTACAGCAAGGCTTTTTGTGCTGTCTAACAGTGAACTCTTGTGGTCGCTTCGTGACATGGTTTATTGTTTTCTTGCCAGTTCAATATGGCTGCACGACGTCTCAGGCTGATGCATACGTTGTAATGTTGTGCTTATATGATCCTTGGACAAGATTTGTCCGTAAGTATGGTTGTTGTAAAGAATGTACATATTATGTTAGTAAGCGAAATGTTATATTTTTTGTATGAGACGCTTTTTGTTTATGTTTAGTGAACCTGTATAGCGTGCTAAGCTAACGTTGTTGCTAATGCAATGCTTGTGTACTTTTTTTTGTAGTTTTACGACGGTCTAAAGAGGGCAATGGTTTAAGACCATTTTATTAATAAATCAGATGAAAAAGGAAGAAGTCTGATTATTAAGTCGTCGTTCACTAGCTGTCTAGCTTTGGAAAAAGTAGACGCTTCGGAGTGAGGACAGCATAGACAGATTTAAATGACAGTAGAGTGAAATGCCCACTAAAGTCCTTATGTACCGTATGTTGAATGTATATATTCATCTTGTGTCTCATCTTTCCATTTCAACAATTTATTTTACAGAATATATATATAATTTACAGAAAAATATGGCATATTATATAGATGGTTTGAATTGCGATTAATTGCGATTAATTAATTTTTAAGCTGTAATTAACTCGATTAAAAATTTTAATCGTTTGACAGCCCTAGTTATAATACATATTTACTTTAACTGAAGTCCAGTTTACTTAAGTTGTTGCATAGACTTCATAATGTATTGACGGAACACGGGGCCGATAAATAGGGGGCCTGCATTGTTGGCGAGGCAGTCAAAGCTGAACGAGTGGAATCACAGACAAAGAGCTTTTTTCGTTGAAAATTATTGTGAATGAATGTGTAAATCCCTGAATTCTTTATACATATGAACGTAAAACAGTCTCGATTCTTGGTTAAAAGCAAAAAAAACCGTACAGTTAGCATTTATTTTACGTACGTACGTCAAAGTACAATGCTAGTCTGTTAGTAAATGTAATTAGCGGGCTGCCTTATGTAAACAGTTTTTTCTGGTGAAAATTCTTGTGAACAAATGCTTAAATCCCTGAAGTCTTTACAGACCTGGACGTAAAACAGTCTCGATTCTTGGTTAAAGGCAAAAAAAAAAAAAAAAAGTGCAGTTAGCAGTTATTTTACGTAAATATTGCGAACTATGATGCCAATGCGGTAGCGGCTAATTTCTCCTGTTGATTTTTTTCACGTTTTAAAATGCATGCATAGTACGAGAAATATAATAATTACCTTGAATTCTCGAACAAATTACTCCCGAGACAATCCTTCCTGTTTGTTTGTTTTTTTCAACAGAAATCCAGCATTAGATCGCTGCGTGCATGTGTTTGTGAATAGCTGCTCTTGATGTGTGTGGCCCCCTACTTGAAGGCAAGGTGCAGTGTATGACCGATCTGACCCAGCAATACGATTATGAAGTCAATGGTTGTTGTGTTCAAACTATTTAACGGTTTAAAAAAAAAAGTCAGAAATATGTGAAATAAACTTTTTTTAAAGTTTTTATGAGAGGTATTAATTATACGATTTTGGGGGATAAAAAATTATGAGAAATCTATTTGGGAGTATTAAGTCAACATTTTTATGAAATAAGAAAACATAGTAAAATATTTATGTAAAATCAAAATTTTATGAGGAAACAGTCATAGATTGAAAAGAAGTCTGGTGCGGGGATAATGACACAATAAACAAAAAATGCAGTTTAGACCGCATTAAACAAACAATTTATAAAAGCACTTTTGTCTAAAAGTATCTGATTGAATTACAATTATTGAAAACTCTGTTTTCATGGAATTTATTTTTGTCAGACTTGTTGTGAGTGCTGCCCTAATTAATTTTGGAACGAGGTCACAAGGGTCACAACGGAAGTTGTAACTTTTATATGCAGTGTCCAACATTAGCCAGAGGATGGCATCCTATCTGTATCTGCAGCATGTCAGGAGAGTGCTTCTCCCACCCACCCTTTTATTGTCCCCTGAAACAGTCACATGAGGACTGCTCTGAATGTCCCCTTGTTCGTTTTAATGACTATCTGTTGTTGTTTGTGTCCCTGCGCACACGTGTTGTAAATAACCCACTGATGTTACACTTAATGAGCACTAAATTGTCCCTTTTAAAAGTACCGCTCTGATCCACAGATCTTCTTTAACACACTTTATTTACAAACGTTTAAAAGAGACAAAAGCCAGCGGGACACATTCTTGCGAGTGAAGGCGGCCGCTCTTGAACTAACCAAATCCCACAGTGCATTGCTGTTCATTTAATTTCAAAGAGAATTTTTTATTTAGCTTGCACCCTCTATTAAAACAACTTCAGAACCCTTTTTTTTTTTTGCTTGTCAGAGAATGTTTCAATATTCAAAGGGAAGTACCATTGTGTTTTTTTTTTTTCTCTTCTCCGGCGAACAAAATAAAGAGCCACATCAGAAAGCTGGAGCAGGCCCTGAGCATTTTCATGTGTAAAGAAAGAGGGAAAAAAACTTGAGAAGGAAAACAAATTTGGATGCCGGGTATTTATAGAGTGCTGTGTGAGAGCCTTTGCAATGACAGGAGCCTAATGAAGTGGAGCTTTGCTTTTGATTCATAGTGTGGTTTCGAGCGGGTCCCTCTGTGACTTGCTCGTGCATTCCTGGGTCGGTCCCTCGCTACACGGAAAACCAGCGCGGCCCGCAGGGCAGGGCCAAGGGCCAAGTCTCAACACTATACGCCTTTGGCCAAGCCGACCTTTTCAGTCCCGCTTTTAGAGCGGCGAGCAGACTGCGGTGGCCAGGTTTCTATTCATACGGTGCCTTCGTGGTTTTCCGTCATGTTGATATTGTTTGTATTCCAGTTGACAGAATGTGCTATTTTCAACAAGCTAACCTTTAAGCCAGACTGTCATGTTATAGGGGACTGAATTAGATAGACTTCACCGATTCACAAATTCGCATTCCTGTTGATCGTAAAATAAACCAAAGTAGCACGATCCGCTGCTTTTATCCAAATATTATCCTCCCATTTCTGGCCATCGACCAGAAGTAACAGTTGGAAGAGCTACAATTTACAATATGCTCTTCATGCTTTTTGGATGGATGTCCTTATCACAAATTTTAGCATGTGAGTCAGCTAATTTGGAGGATCTGCTGATACCGAGTCCTGATCAGATACCTGGGAAATATGTTTAAGGGAAAAGAAGAGAACATCCAAGTGTCATTTTTTCCCCAATTTGAGCAAAGCTATACCAACATTATAGCAATATAAAAAGGTTTTTATTAGTCAAGTGGTTTTCATGACGCGAGAATTAAAAAATTCAAATTTTTTTTTGCTTGCAGAATGAGTTTGCAAACAAATTATGCATGATTACTTTGTTTTCATAAATAAACATAAAAAACTTAGGTTGGTCATCCAATGTGATTAAATTAAGCTATGTAAAGTAGGTAGTGAGTTTCGAGACAGTTTTGCTTTCGGTGGACATTTTCTCTTTGTTCTGCAGTTTGTTTCAGTAGTGTGAGTATAAATTTATACATATATATATATATATATATTTATTAGGGCTGTCAAAATTATCGCGTTAACTAATCACGTTAAAGTATTTGACGCCTTAAACGCACATGCCCCGCTCAGACAGATTAAAATGACAGCACAGTGTAATGTCCACTTGTTACTTGTTTTTTTTTTTGTTTATGGGTTTCAGCACCACATGAGCTTTGTGTAATTATTGACATCAACAATGGCGAGCTACTAGTTTATTTTTTGATTGAAAATTTTACAAATTTTATCAAAACGAAAACATTAAGAGGGGTTTTAATATAAAATTTCTATAACTTGTACTAACATTCATCTTTTAAGAACTACAAGTCTTTTTATCCATGGATCGCTTTAACAGAATGTTAATAATGTTAATGCCATCTTGTTGAATTATTGTTATAGCAAACAAATACAGTACTTCTGTACCATATGTGGAATGTATATATCCGTCTTGTGTCTTATCTTTCCATTCCAACAATAATTTACAGAAAAATATGGTATATTTTATAGATGGTTTGAATTGCGATTCATTACGATTAATTAATTTTTAAGCTGTAATTAACTCGACTAAAAATTGTAATCGTTTGACAGCCCTAATATATATGTGTATATTTATAAATATATACAGTGCCTTGCAAAAGTATTCGGCCCCCTTGAACCTTGCAACCTTTCGCCACATTTCAGGCTTCAAACATAAAGATATAAAATTTTAATTTTTTGTCAAGAATCAACAACAAGTGGGACACAATCGTGAAGTGGAACAAAATTTATTGGATAATTTAAACTTTTTTAACAAATAAAAAACTGAAAAGTGGGGCGTGCAATATTATTCGGCCCCCTTGCGTTAATACTTTGTAGCGCCACCTTTTGCTCCAATTACAGCTGCAAGTCGCTTGGGGTATGTTTCTATCAGTTTTGCACATCGAGAGACTGACATTCTTGCCCATTCTTCCTTGCAAAACAGCTCGAGCTCAGTGAGGTTGGATGGAGAGTGTTTGTGAACAGCAGTCTTCAGCTCTTTCCACAGATTCTCGATTGGATTCAGGTCTGGACTTTGACTTGGCCATTCTAACACCTGGATAAGTTTATTTTTTAACCATTCCATTGTAGATTTGGCTTTATGTTTTGGATCATTGTCCTGTTGGAAGATAAATCTCCGTCCCAGTCTCAGGTCTTGTGCAGATACCAACAGGTTTTCTTCCAGAACGTTCCTGTATTTGGCTGCATCCATCTTCCCGTCAATTTTAACCATCTTCCCTGTCCCTGCTGAAGAAAAGCAGGCCCAAACCATGATGCTGCCACCACCATGTTTGACAGTGGGGATGGTGTGTTCAGGGTGATGAGCTGTGTTGCTTTTACGCCAAACATATCGTTTTGCATTATGGCCAAAAAGTTCAATTTTGGTTTCATCTGACCAGAGCACCTTCTTCCACATGTTTGGTGTGTCTCCCAGGTGGCTTGTGGCAAACTTTAAACGAGACTTTTTATGGATATCTTTGAGAAATGGCTTTCTTCTTGCCACTTTTCCATAAAGGCCAGATTTGTGCAGTGTACGACTGATTGTTGTCCTATGGACAGACTCTCCCACCTCAGCTGTAGATCTCTGCAATTCATCCAGAGTGATCATGGGCCTCTTGGCTGCATCTCTGATCAGTTTTCTCCTTGTTTGAGAAGAAAGTTTGGAAGGACGGCCGGGTCTTGGTAGATTTGCAGTGGTCTGATGCTCCTTCCATTTCAATATGATGGCTTGCACAGTGCTCCTTGAGATGTTTAAAGCTTGGGAAATCTTTTTGTATCCAAATCCGGCTTTAAACTTCTCCACAACAGTATCTCGGACCTGCCTGGTGTGTTCCTTGGTTTTCATAATGCTCTCTGCACTTTAAACAGAACCCTGAGACTATCACAGAGCAGGTGCATTTATACGGAGACTTGATTACACACAGGTGGATTCTATTTATCATCATCGGTCATTTAGGACAACATTGGATCATTCAGAGATCCTCACTGAGCTTCTGGAGTGAGTTTGCTGCACTGAAAGTAAAGGGGCCGAATAATATTGCACGCCCCACTTTTCAGTTTTTTATTTGTTAAAAAAGTTTAGATTATCCAATAAATGTTGTTCCACTTCACAATTGTGTCCCACTTGTTGTTGATTCTTGACAAAAAAAATAAATTTCATATCCTTATGTTTGAAGCCTGAAATGTGGCGAAAGGTTGCAAGATTCAAGGGGGCCGAATACTTTTGCAAGGCACTGTATATATATATATATATATATATATATATATATATATATTTTTTTTTTTTTTTTTTTTTTTTTTTTTTTGCATCATCCTTATACTTCTGGGTTATTTGTTTTGCTTGGAGACCTTTACCCATTCTCATGCTATTGACAGTTTTAGACATTTCAACTGGGAAGGCTGGTATTGAATGATCATGTTTCACTGTCATTGACGGCACAAGACGTCCACTTCAATTCGACTGGGAGGCTGGCAACGATCGTTCGATCAGCCAGTCCCTCCCAGTCAAAATGGGTTGGACGCCTACCGCCATCAATGTCAGCCAATAAGTTAATACTTAAAAATAAAAATAAGGCAATACATTATAAAAACACAATCTGTTTTATCCGATTCAGTGAGACAATATTCTAAAAAATAAAGAAAACAAGGAAGAACCTTGTTACAATTTGATAGCCATCCAAATCAAGAAAATTTAGGGAGCAGAGACGAACCTGTGTTGTAGTTTACATAAAAGGTGTACCAGGTACGAGTCAACAAGGTGGGGTGTTCTTATAAGTGCTACTGTGGTGGTCTGCAGGACAGGTAGTACATGGCTTGCAAAACCCACGGGAGCACACAGGAAGCCTTGAAAGGAAGATGTGCGACAACCACAAAGGTCGTTTGCCCACCTCTTCACTCACACCTTGACACTTGTGCTGCCAAGACAAAAACTGATTCAGTGTCTTTTAACTCTCATTGACATTTATGAACAGCTTAAGGTCACTGGTGTGACGAATGAAAGTGTCATGTACGGTACTTAAAGTACATGTGATGAACTAATATGAGCACAAGTAGATGACTCAGGGTTGACCATATACGTTAGATGATCTACATAAATTACCGTATACCAAATAAAATTAAAATATACTTTCTTCTTTCACCAGGAAGAAACATTTTAATGTTTTCCTTTTCTCTAGCAATCAGTACTACTAGAAGAACCTACTGTAGGTAGGGTTTACAAAATGCAGCTGTTTCTCCCAAAATATCTCAATGTACCCACAAAACTGAACTAATGTCAAAGTAATGAAATTGTGCATTACTGACATCTGCTGGTGGCCATCTGCCAGTAAAATTGTTTCCGAGCTTAAAATTTACAGTTGTTTCATTTACATACATCTTATAAACCTTCCATTATCATGTTTTGGAAAATAGCCAGGTTATGCAAGGCCATGCAAGCACATTTAAAAACCTGAATATGATCAATTCCCATTTTGAAAAACCCAATTACACCACCTGGGCTAACCCTTTGTTTAATACATCAGAAAAAGCGCTTTTAAAAAAATTGTTTTAGAAAGTACTAAGGTAGCAAGAATTACAAGTTTGCATTTTTTTTTTAACAGAAATGACGCAATTTGTGTGATGACATTGCCGTGTGAAATTAACTTGCCAATACAAGCCTCTACACTTAGGCTACGTTCATACTGCAGGTCTTAATGCACAAAATCCGATTTTTTGTCATGTTTTTTTTGGTGTGCCTATTCAGACTGCCTTTGTCCTTTGAGACCGTTCAAATATTATGCATGGCACTAATTCGCAGTCCGACACGCGCTGAGATAGAAGACCCGCATGCGCAGAAGCATCAAAACAAATGACTACAAATGCTGGCTGTCATCAGTCATTCCAAGGCGATCACATTTGGATTTCCAAAAAGAGGACACAAATAACAGACATAAATAATCCCCGTCCAGGCTCATATTCAAAGTTTCTGTGAATCGATAGCATGCACGCACTGTCCTTGCATGTCACACACACGTACGGACAGTTTGCCCCGACTCTCGGCCGTGTAAGCAACCTTGAAATATTGCTCATATAGAGCAGAGAGAGAACCGATCATTTTCAGGCTTATCTTCAACCCATTTTTATGTTTTTTATGACTGTTGCCAAGCCCGACCCTTCCCCAAAAGCCGTGTTCAAGGCGAGCTAGGTGCTAATGGACAGCTGACAGACGTAATTGCTGCATTAATTCCGTTTTGGGAGACTTACCAGTTCAGACCGCCGCGACAATTGGGGAAAATGTGGCCCAGATCGGAATTAAACTACATACGAAAATGACTCAGATCGGATTTGAAATGGTCCCCTTCTATGCGACTTGTCCCGTTCAGGCCGTCAATTTAATGCCTCACTCGAGTCGGAAAAACACGAAAAAATCGGATTCGTGCATTAAGACCTGTAGTATGAACGTAGCCTTATCCATGCAATCAGATAAATTGCAAATCCCTAAAAAACATTCCAGTACCTACATAATTGACAAGTATATTTATCAATGGCAGTGAATAACATAACGTTTTTACTCCCTGATGACATAAGGACTTGAATAGCAAAAAGTTGGGAAACGTGGGGGTGATTCTTTGACTCAACACTTCAGAAATACAGTGGTACCTTGACATACGATCGCTTCGACACAGGATCTTTTCGACATCCGACATATGATTTGACCCGCCATTTGTTTCTACATCCGACGACATGCTCGAAATACGACGATTTATGACAGTGCCGCAGTTTCTTTGTTTTGACAGAAGACGGACTCACAGCAGATTTTCTTGTCAGAGAAAACACGGGTTCCAAGGTTAGTGCAGGTGGTGAAAAAGGAAAGAGGTGACGCTTACCATTGAAATGAAGATGGAAATAATAGAAAAATATGAGCGTGGTGTGCGCATCCGTGAACTGGCTTGACAATACGGCCGTAGAATGTCGATCTCAATGGTCCTCCTCCGACCGCTGTTGCCAGTCTTTATAAGTTAAGGTGACAATTATTATTGTGATAACATCGCCAAAGAAATCGCCAGTTTCGTCAGATTTCTAATCATTTATTCCATCAACTTGTGCAACACAACACGCCTACTGTCCGTGGCAGTTGACGCCAGCAAAAAAAACATTAAAAGAGAAAGTAAAATCTCTACCGCACTCTATCTCAGTGTTTTTCCAACCTTTTCTGAGTCACGGCACGTTTTTACATAGGAAAAAATGTCGCTGCACACCATAAACCAAAAATTTGCCAAAATTACTATCCTGTACAGTATATTTAATTGTCCAGTAATTTCTCAATATTTATTCTAACTCAGTGTGACTTGAGCCTGTTTAGATGAACACAAAGCCGATATCCTGGCTAGAAATTGAAGAAAGACGCACACGAAGCTCTTCTTCACCAGCTCTTTGTCTCTCTGTTTTGTTGTTGTTGTTTTTTAACCGCAGTTAGGCTTGAAAAGCTCAGACTTGTCAGACAGGGGGACTTTAGCAATGTCTTTAACTGCATCAGGGCCAAGCATCTCACTGACAATTTCTTTGCAGGCAGGTAGTATTACTTTCTCTGCCACAGTGTGGGACTTTTTGAATTTAGCAATAAGTTCAGCAACAATGTAACTGGCTTGGATGGCTTTCTCATTTATCTTTGTAGTTTTCCTCAAAAAAGTTGCCTGCTTCTCTGTTTTCACGAAGGCAAAATTGTCCATAGACTTGATTTGAAGCGACGGGTGTTTCGTTTGGAGATGACGTTTAAGCTTGCTTGGCACCATGGCGGTGTTGGAGAGTTGCTTGTGTCACATTCAAGAACTGCTCAGATTTCTAGCCATCGGCCACCTTGCTGTCCTCGAGAATGTGTTGGAAAAAAACACGATTGACGGTTGTCACATATGGAAAGGACACTTATGTGTATATCGACACTTGATGAGTCTAATCCAATGATGTACAGTAGACGTGCTGGGGTCCACATTGTCGCGGACAGCAAGGTGGCTAGAAATCTGAGCAGTTCTTGAACGCAACACGAGCAATACCTCGCTCATTTGAACACAACTGAAACCTTCTACCTAGTCGTTCCTTCCTTCCTTCCTTCTTTCCTTCTGCAACTCCGCCTGACGACGTTAAAAAAAAAAAAAATGCAATATTGAATAATTTCTCGCGGCACACCTGACAATCTCTCACGGCACACGGGTTGAAAAACACTGCTCTATGCCACTGTCACGGTGCGTTCAGGTACAGTACGCAAAAACGTCCGCCACATTAGAATCCGATTCGTTACATTATTATAATATTATTCAGATTTTTATTTATACTTTATTTGTTTTGCAATGTGTAATTGCCATTTGTAATAGTACGAGCAGTATTTAATAAGGATTTAATGTCGGTTTTTGGGCTGCGGAACGAATTAATGGAATTATAATATATTCTTATGGGAAAATCCTGCACGACATACGACCATTTCGACTTACAAACAAGGTCCTGGAACGAATTCACTTCATATGTAGAGGTAACACTGTAGTACTGTACCATTCATCTGCAATGTGGCACTCGTGACTCCAAATATATTTCATGATCATCAAATTTAAGTGGTTCCCGTCATACTCCACAAGGTCTTGTCAATGGGGATGCAGGATATTAAATGTAATTTTAGCATATTAAGAAATTATAGACAATAGAAAAAGTATCATCCAGCTGTACAGTTTGATGCTTAGGGAGTGAAAATCTCCCATGGTTTGGATTCAATTCTGCATAGTTTTCTTTTAATATTGATTGATATTGACTTAAAAACACAAAACACTCTTTAAAAAAACATTTGCAAAATCTAGTTTTCACTGAACTTTTGTTGTTCAGTTGAACCTCCTTTTGTTTGCTCAATTTGAAGAAAAAAACAACACAATGCGGATTGTGTTTTTGTGTGTGTGTGTGTGTGTGTGTGTGTGTGTGTGTGTGTGTGTGTGTGTGTGCGTAGCCTTGAAAGTGCAGTAGCTCTTGCCCCACGGTGATAGTGGAGATCTCTGCGGTCGTGGTAGCGGTTCAGTATCGCCTAATGAGCGGGGACATCTAAAGTAAAGAGTGGCTTCTGCATGGTTTTTAATCTTTTTAGCTTGGTGGGAATGCGTCTGAGTCAGTTTTGGCTCACTTCTGTCTCCAACCCACCTCTGAAGTGTCACTCTCTTATCTTCTTGTCTTACTTTCTTTCTGGCTCACTAATCTTCATCTTCTCACCTCTTGTTATCGATATCGGTGGTGTAAAAGGCAATGTACAGAAGTTACCCCAAAGTGACTTATTAGCAAGCATCTCTCATAACTGGTGTGTTTTATTTTGGGTGGCCATCGCTACCTAGCCAGTAGGCTCCGGTTGGCTTGATTTGGATCCTCATGTCAACGTGTTTGTGGCTATTATGACATATCATTAGACAAGAATGTCTGTGCTTCCTCTTCTCTTGCCACAGAAATGCTCTGAAAAAAAGAGACAGCGCGCTTGAAAACATCACATTCCCACAGGTTAACGTGTCATTTTAGGCCATGTTCCTCTTAAATCGACTGTCAGGGTTCTTATGATAATCTATAAAACATGGCCGCCTTGAATTTAAATGAAGTGGCACATTCCATCGTGGGGTAACCGCCAAAGAGGAGCAAAGAGTGCATTGCCACACAAATGATAGCCTTTATGATCATAGTTTGTGTGTGTTTTTTTTTTGTGCAATGACAAAGACAGACGGTTATTTATCCTACTATTTTGTCATTGTTAATACTATTTGATAAAAACTCAAAGGAAGCGTCACTGCTAAGATGGAGATCAGGTGGGAGGTGTTTGTTCTTGGTTGTGGTCCTCGCCTGAGTCATCGCACCAATGTCAGACGGCATGTATGACTCAACGGGCGGCCGCAGTGAGTATTTCTCAATGTCATGTTCCAAAATATGTGTACAAAGATTAAAATCGTTCATTTTCCACGAGTTCACATGAATACTAAGTCATTTAACTGGTGTGAGGTGTTCTCCCGAGGACGCGCTCGTCTTGCTACGTTTTGGTTTTGTTGAGCGTGTGGGTGTCCATGGGCCTCATGTGGTGAATGATTGAGTCCAAAACAAGAGAGTTGACTTTCTACAGACGACAACGAGGTCGTCACAGTTTGCATCAAATTAAATATACATTAATTACAAGCAGGCATTATTTTAAATTATAGCATGTCATCAGGAGCTTTATTCCAACTACGATGCACATTATTGTTTGTTTTGGTTATTGCTCGAGAAGATGATGAGAGGGTTTTTTTCATCAAAGTGTTTATAAAAAACAGAATTTGAGAGGAAGATTAAAAAAATGTGCTTAAGTGTTGGGAAAAATGTGACACAAAATTGTTGATTTAAAGATTCCCTATCACCACTGTTCAAAAAGCAATTCGGTTTAATTTGTATTGTAATTATTTTAAATCTGCAACAAAAATATTGCAAAGCAATACTTTTTGATTTTTGGGATCAAAATAAAAAAAAAAGTGGGTTATATGTAAATATGTGGAGTACATATTATTTACTTGGCGCAATATAAAAACTGAGGTCAGTTGAAAGAATTCACTTGGGCTGTGTAAAATGTTTTGTTGACATTTTTTAGAGGAAAAATCATTTAAATGAACATCACGTTCAGGTCAGTTTATCTAAACTGAAACCTAACCCTATCTTACATGTAGTATGCTAATTGTTTCAAAACACTTTTTAAGGGTATATTTAAAAAAAAAATGTTACATTTTGAATTATACAAACTTAACAGTATTCTATGACGCTTGGATTTGCGACTTTTTTTTTAAACAAAATTTTTAAGTTTTCCGCTCAGCAGCATGTCTAATAAAGTTGCATAAATAATATTAAAAAAAAAAAACAAATAGCACTCCAAATTTTTTAACAGTTAACACATTTTTAAAAAAATTTAAGTATAGCTAAAATGTTAATCTTACACTCATCGTTAAGGTCACGCAAAAACAGTGCAAGAGAGTTCTCGAGGTCACCAGCATCTCTCATGTTGTCAACTATAGAAGCACGGCTTTATAGTTGTAATAAAAAACTTGAACATTATTAATTCATCTACTGTTTCTGTGTATCATATTGCCTCTGCAAAGCCCTTTGAGACAACCTTGTGATATAGGGCTATACAAATAAAATTAAAATGAAAAAAAAAAACACAAGGCAAATATTTTACAAAATATCAAATATTGACGCCAATAATCGACAAGGCCAATAATCAATCTGTCCATAGTAAAAACCACAGAAAATTTGAAAAGAAGTATCTACATGTATGACTTTATATAGAGATTTGGGTCATTTAAAAAATAAGATAGGCTTTAAAATTTTTGAAACCACAAATTTACTTAAAATAAGTATGTAATGTTAATGTTTAAAGGTGTCTGTGACAAATGGAGGCCTAGTTGTTGCCTCTTAACACCCACAAAAAAAGAAACGAGGTAATTTCTGTGTCATTATTGCCCACCACATGATTGCAATGTAAGATCACATGTGCGGATTGTAAAATAAACGGCAGTGTGTCGCGCGTTGCTGTCCAGTCGATGCCTTCCGGCTCATACACAATTCGCGCATGGAGAACTGCTTCGTGTCAGTGCAAAATCAAAATAATTTTCCTTGACCTCAAGTTAAGTTGCTTTGCTGCGGTTTTGAATTTAAAAGAAAAAGCAATTCCTCCATGGTGAATGCAAATTTTCACACTGTATTTATTTTACTGACTGGCTGGCTACGAAGAAGCAAAAAAACACGACGGATCACATGCAATCCAGATTTTTCGACCCCTGAGAGGAGAACTGTATTGAAGTTGAAAAAGTAGGCTCTTTGAGGTACATTGACATCATGTGATCAAGCTCATCAAGCATGAAACGGCAGCGTTCTTCAAGCGCGCTCTGGTTATGAGTCACGGTCTTCCCCTGCGCACTTTGTTGCATGTTAAATAGCTCTCGACTGCGTGTTGTTTAGTGTTTACCATCTTTGCACAGCCACTCTCACACTGCATGAATTGATCACCACCAACTCCTTTGTACCTTCGCACACAAACTCAAACCTCCTGCGCCGTTCAAAGTACAAACAAAAGAAGCAGCTATTTGAAGGATGCTCGCGCCATCCAAATAAATAAATCAACAAGGCAGATAATGAAAGCCATGCCGGCGCGGTGCAGCTTCAAATGGGCCGGTGTCATTCACTGTCATAGCGGGGGGAAATTAGAGCCAATTTTACACTAATCCGGAACAGACTTGTTCTCTTCTCAGGGCCTGCTGGCGTGCCCTGTCGTCGTCCTCCGGGTACGCAGTGTTGCACCTCGGGTGCATCGCTCATAAAGCGATTTTTCATTAATTTCCTGCCTCGTTACAGCAGGTTAATTTGAACCTGTGGTAGCACGAGGGCGCGGATGAACAGACGTTACATGTCAAGCGTCGTTTTCAAGAGGTTAAGTAGGGTAAATGAGAGACATATTGCTTAGAAATAACCCTGGATGACTACATTTATACACCATAGTTTTGCAACTGAACTATTTCCGGCATAAAATATAAAAGGCATAACAACACGTGGCACTCAGAATGTGAAATGTAAATTTGTTTTGCAGTTCCTTTAGGAAAAGGCTTCTATAAGTTCATTGTTCATGACTGTTTTGCAACTGGATTTTCTGTATTAAATATGAAATACATGCATTGCATTCCAGGGATCTACAGATAGAAAGGCTTGAAGTTCTTAAAAGAAAATGTTATTATCAGTTAAAATAATTTGATATTGAAACCCCTCTTGATGTTTTCGTTTTCATACAATTTGTAAAATTAGTTTAACTAGTAGGTCGCCATTGCTGTTGACGTCGCATGGCAGAGTATGACTCTAGCAACATAAATTTGTCATCTGTTCAACCCTTTCAATTCGAACCCGAGAGAAACATTAATGAGCATGACAGCTTTGTCGATATTTCACAAAAAGGCAGCATAAGCAAAATAAACAGGAAAGACGGTATGAGACGAGATTAGAATAGGAAAAAAAAAAAGTGTTCTGCCAAAATGTGCTACACTTGTGAAACGTGCTCCAAGAGGCGAATTTGACACGCAAAGTACTACTGTGCGCTTTCAGCTTGTTTTGTTCAGATGTATACAGACAGAACATACTAAAGATGCCTTAAGAAAATAAACGTAGTAATATCAAATAGATATAGACAATAGATTTATGTCTGAATTTTGGGGGCTTGGAACGGATTAGGGCATTTAAATGGTAGACGCGTCTCTACTTACAGATTTGTCAAGTTACGAAAATATTTCCAGAGCCAATTCATTCCGTAAGTAGAGGTACCACTGTATTAGGTTGATAAACATATGTCAGATCGTTGTTGAAAGTAAATATAGTTTGGTTACTATTACAAAAAATACTATTATTATTCAATATGGTTTGTAGTAAGTACACTTTGTTAACTCATTGGTTGCCAATAAATGTCCAATCCATTTTGACTGGAAGGGCTAGGCTGGCACTGACGCTTACTTTATTTCAGGCGCCACTTATTGAATGTAGCATTGTCAGAAATATGTTAACTAGGTTTAGACTTATTGCCAGTTTGGATAGAAGTAACATTTTATGAAGTCACACATATAAATGTTACATTTTAAAATAAATTTGTTGGTGGACTCATTGGCTGCCATTGACAGCAATAGATGTCCAATCCATTTGGACTGAGAAGTGCTGAGATTGATTGAACGACTTCTGCTAACCCTCCCAGTCTAAATGGATTGGACCTTTATCAGTGGCACTAAAACATGATCATTCAATGTCAGCCATTCCAGTTCAAATGGATTTGATGCCTATTGTTGTCAGTGGTAGTGAATGAGTTAAGTTGGCTACCAATGAAGGTAGAAATTGCGTAGCAGGTGTATATGCAGGCTAGGTGTTAGCATATCATAGCTGCACTTGTCTGAAAGTAGATTGAAGTTTTAACACTTAGCTTTAGCATCAAAGGTCTGCCACACGAGTCACTTAAGCAGGTTCCAAGGAAAATGGCAGGGAATTCCTCCAAAAACAAGAACAAAAAAACAAGAGGAACTAAAATATCCAATGTTAAGAAGTATTAAAGTATGACTCTTCAAACTTTTTCTATTTTGTTGTACTTCGTTATGAGAGGTTCCTTAAACTTCTATCAGGTGTGACACCTCTATTTTCCCCCTATTTCTCTTCCTGTCCTTGACTTCCTGGTTTAGGCAAGCCTGTTCTACTTTTTGCCTATTACCAGCTCTATAATACCCAACCTAAAATGAGCAATAAAACAAGTGTCGGCCACCATTGTAAATTAAATAAATAAATAAATAAATAAGCCCTTTAAATCGAAATGTTGTTACATTGCTAAGATATTAGTCACTGTACGAAAGCCTTGTCCATTTGGAATGTCGCAAGTGGTGTCAAAGGAGTTAAAATGATTGAGTTGAATAATTTTGTCTAAGAGTTGCTAGCATAAGTCATTACTATCATCTGTTGAAGTTAGCTAAGAACGAAAATAAGATAGCTAAACTAGCTAGCGCAGGGTGACCACCTTTTGATTTCCAAAAAAGAGGACACTCCGCCCGGCCTTGAAATACTTGAATTTTACTGAAAGTTCACTCAAAGATGCCGAAATCACATTAAAATATTTAAAGTGTGCCTCCTCCTTCTGGATAGAAAAATCCAGTTTTATAAAATACATACATACATATACATATATGTATACATATATATATATAAATATATATATAAATATATATATATATATATATATATATATATATATATATATATATATATATATATATATATATATATATATATATATATATATACATCAGGGACGTGCGGTGAGGTTCATGGTTGGTGAGGCACTGACTCCTTTAGTGTCAGATTTCCAAATATACAGTATAAACCAAAAAGGGTAGCTTATTCAATTGGCTACTGGTTATTTCATATCTCATCAGCATTCTTCACAAAACACGCACACACGGTACATATTATCGATACGTAAAAGTAAGAAAATAACATGCATTTGCTCTACACCCTCAATGTGTTGGTCGTCGCAATTCTATAATTCATGCAAAATAAATGAGAGTAAAGAGTGGTGTACAAAACCACAGAATTCAATTCTGACCTTTAGTGAAATATTCAGTTGTTTTTAAAACTTTTAATTCTGATACTTTAATCAATTTATTACAGATTGCTAAACAAAAAGTGTAAAAAGAAAAACAAAGAATATTTTATTTAAGGCCAAAATTTAGTTTTTAAATATTCTATTGTATTTTTCTTGGTCTAAGCTCTTTTTTTTTTTTTTTTTTTTTAAATAAGATTGAAATGAAAACTTTGTGCTCTTGCGCCTGTCCTTCACCACAAAAACCGGCGTTACTTTGGAAGGGCATAGGTTTGGTATCAACATTCGTAGGGACAATATAACAGCATAACCTGCATGTAGGTACACTTTTTGCTGGGGACGGGACATTAATTAGACCAAACAGATTGGATGAAGGGGGCAAAGGGCCACATTTCTCATGTATATGAACCTAATTAATTAATAGGCAAAATGATCAATGCAAAATAAATCCTTATCTTCTGATAATAATTTTTACATGAATTGGTTCAGATGATACACTGTTCGATTCAAACATTTGTTTTCAAAAAATACTAAAGAAACATTTTGAAAACTTCCTCAATAAATGTCTGGTTTTTATTAGCAAACATAAACATAATGAAAATAATTCACTTAATAATGGTAGGGTCAATTCTATCCTTACAACATATGGAACTATTGAAAGATCTAAATTCTCTATATAACTGAACATTATATCATGCAAAAAAGGTAAGGTTGCTTAAAAGTTGGTGGGGACAATTTTAGCATCCTGAAAAGTTGGTAGTGTTATGTCCCTACCGTCCCTATGCAAACCTACGCCCTTTTTGTAAAAGTCCTCCTTATTTTCCTTTACTTTAAAAAAAATCTCTCCGCCTCAATGGCGAGGATTGCTTCAATTAGATCGTTCTGTGTTCTATTTGACAAGCCAGAAAACACAGTGGATGTGTCCAAAAGTCTAGCTAACCTTTCATCTTTCTCAGCAAAACCATGTAATCGTTCTACATATATGCCACGTTTAGAAGAGCTTACACGCTCATCGTTACCACGAAATGTTAACTCCTGTTTAGCTAGGATGCAGGTTGCATTAATGAGGTATTTCAAACTCTTTACCTTAGCATTCTGGATGCTACCGTTGAGATTCCGCTGTTCGTCAAAGCCAAATCGATCCTTGAGCTTCCAAAAGTTTTTAAAGCAATCAGGCTTTGAATGTGAGTGGTCGAGCTCTCGTGTTTGCTGAGGCTTCGTGGTAGTTTTTTAATGTCACAATATCTCGTGTTAGTCCAGACATTGGCACAAGTTGAGAAAAAAAGGCAGGGAAAGCAGCAAAGCCGATTTTTTCGAAGGACAGCCACATAGCCAGTCTTTTTTTCGGGTGTACCAGTCCGTTTGAAAAGCGCGAGTTATCTTCTGTCCCGTAGTTTGAAGCAAACCTTTTAGCTCCGGTGTTGTGTTATCCGCGTCCACATTTAACGGAAAGTCCAGTTTCACGTACGCCCCCTTGCAGTGCGGCAGAGTACTATCTGCCGCAATCTGTGCCTTTTCACTGCGGTTTTATTTCCCATCAGCAAAACTAAATATGTCGCTAACAAACATTAAACTTTAAGGGATAAAGACATTAGCCAGACTGTGGAAAATCAGGTCAAATAAACGTATCTGGAAACATTATAATGGCGACATGCAGATGTACGGCAACCAGCACGCTCCAATTCCATGTATCAACCCAGTTTGTAATGGATTGCGCAATCAGAGGTGAGGCTGTACTCGTTGCTGCCGCACCTCTCGTTTCATTTCTTTATTTGAACAGGAAATAGGCAAATTCAGCGATTTTGACTATAAAAAATGTTTGAAATGAGTCATACATAAAGAGCAATGGACAAATATTCATATAAATTTGATGCTATAATTATTTTTTTGTCATGATGACAGGTGAGGCTCTGCCTCACCTGCCTCCCCTGACCGCACGTCACTGATATATAAACCATAGAACAATTCAAATTCTCAGAGGTTTTTCAACAGGCTTTATTCTTCCTAAAAAATAATCAAACAATAAAAATGCTATATATATAGATAAATATTAGGGGTGTAACGGTACACAAAAATCTCGGTTCGGTTCATTTTCGGTACAGTAAGAAAAACAAATGCAAAATACAAATGTGCTAATTGTTTATTACACACCGTTGTGCTTTCAACAATAGGAACATTAGCCTATAAAAAGCTAGAATTCTGCTTAAAAAGTAGCGGGTATTTAAAGATAATCCAACAACAATTTGCCTTTCAGACCCCAGGTATTGGTCAGCTTTCTTTCTGGAAGAAAGAAGAAAAAAGAAGTCCTGTGCTAAAGAGAAAAACAATCCCAATGACAAAGATACTAACATGTATTTTACAAATGAAATGCCCCAATGAATTTATTTATTTTTTCTTATGAACGGTTTTCAAAACCTTTATTGGTGGATTTTCTCAAGATAAAGCACCACATAGAAATTAATAAATTTAATTATGTAAGCAGGATCTGTCTATTATTCTTATTATTTAATTGCAGGTGTTTTAGCTCATTTCAATTAATTTTATTAAAATGGGCTATTATTTATTTTATTATGTTTTTATATTTTACAAATGTGATATAGTATTCATTTATATTGTATATTTTATGTTGTATAACCAGGGGTGCACATATTTTTTTGCCCAGGTTCTCAGAGGAGGACCTGGAGATGTGACTTGGTCCTCATTGAGCTTGAGAGCCGACCCGCCTGATGCGATAAAATTATGACAAGCTTTACTTAGACCAAATTACCTTTAATTAATTATATTAACAATTAATGCTTAATTAACATCAACTGGCACAACAAAATTGCCATTACTTTGAAGTGAAATGTAAAGAAATAAACATAAAAGCACCAATTCAAAATAAAGGGCATTATGCGGCTCCCACATTAACTCCAAGCCTTTGTAAAAGTGGGATGTCCTCCTCATAAGTCCTCATTGAACGTGCATGTTTAGCTTTGTAAAATGCGAGCAAAAACACGTTTGTCAGTGCATGGTGCTGTTCTTCATTACCTTTATTCCGCCACTTGTCCATAGGGCGAGTGGGCCCCTGTCTGACATCGATAGTTTGCCTAATTGCCACATGCTCTCTGTTTTTTTCGTGCTTTTCAAAGTTTGGATGGCTGAAATTCTTTGACCCTACATAAAATGCGCTGCTCTTATCAGCGACATTGGGATTCTCACGGCACATTTTGTACCGCATTTCCGTGCGAGCATCATTTGCTTCTAGTCATGGTACCTCCTGCAGCCACTTTTCAGCAAAGTCCTTTTTTTTCGGTAGCTCCGGTGACGTCTCTGTCGTCTGTCTGTCTTTTGACGGAGGTTGGGGGGACACCAGTTACTCAGTGGGGCCTGCCTCTTCGACATTTTGAGAAGTTATTTTCTCGTGTCCGCCGCAAATACAGTGGTCAGCCATCGGTACGCAAAAGCGTATAGAAGCCGTTGAAGGCCAGCTTGTTTGTCTACGTCCAGTACGCATGCATGCATGCGGATCACTTATGTGCACCCCTGTGTAAAAGTTCAGTTCCTATATGAATATTAGTTCCTACTTGTTTTGTTGTGGTAGGAGGGTTTTGTATTGAACACCGGGCCGTGTTGGTTATTATTATAGCAGAGAAGACAGCAGTAAATCAACAAAGACAAGTCAACTGTGCCCCAATCTACCACTCAAGAGATCTGATGGAGTCAAAAAGTAGGTTACGATTGCATATTAGTTTGAAAATCGACCGGATCCACAGTATTTTTACACGAGTGACTTCCGGTCTGCCAGAGCCTAGCTAGTAGTATTGACACAGGAGGGTCGTGTCTCGCGTCAAATAATAAACTCTGGCGTTCTTTTCCCGTGCGTCGCGTTGAGCCGCTTCTGGGACGCGTCTAACACGCGGCCGCACTGCGACTGGTGTGCATTGGCTGATTGACGTTAACGCCCGCGTTTCACTGCGTTCTCGCGGCGGCCACGTTGTCACGACGTTGACGTTTCTGGGTTATATACTGTCCTACCGTGTTCATCCTCATTATAGTAGAGAAGACGGAGTAAATATAATCTACACAAAGAAACTGTAACCCGATTGACTCACAGCCTCGAAAAGAAGTAAGGGTTACATTACGTCAGAAACTCGTTCAGTACGCCTGAGCGTTACGAACCGAGCACCAAGTACCGAAACGGTTCAATACAAATACACATACCGTTACACCCTTACTGTATATATATATATATATATATATATATATATAGATAGATAGATAGATAGATAGATAGATAGATAGATATATATATATATATACATACATACATACAGTATATATTATATATATTTGGTGTATAACAAAAGTGAGTACACCCCTGGCATTTCTGCAGATATTTAAGTATCTTTTCATGGAATAACACTGACAAAATGACACTTTGACACAATGAAAAGTAGTCTGTGTGCAGCTTATATAATAGAGTTAATTTATTTTCCCCTCAAAATAAGGCTATTAATATCCAAACCCCTGGCAACGAAAGTGAGTACACACCTTAGAAACTACATCCCTAAATGTCCAAATTGAGTACTGCTTGTCATTTTCCCTCCAAAATATCATGTGACTCGTTAGTGTTACTAGGTCCAGATGTGCATAGGGAGCAGGTGTGTTCAAATTTGTAGTGCAGCTCTCACACTCTTTCATTTTGGTCACTGAAAGTTCCAACATGACACCACATGGCAAAGAACTCTCTGAGGATCTTAAAAGATGTATTGTTGCGCTACATGAAGATGGCCAAGGCTACAAGATGATTGCCAACACCCTGAAACTGAACTGCTGCACAGTGGCTTAGAGCATTCAGCGTTTTAAAAGAGCAGGGTCCACTCAGAACAAGCCTCGGGTTGGTCGTCCAAAGAAGCTCAGCGCGTGTGCTGAGCATCACATCCAAATGCTTTCTTTGAAAGATCGTCACAGGACTTCTGTCAGCATTGGTGCAGAGATTGAAGAGGTGGGGGTCAGCCTGTTAGTGCTCAGACCATACACCGCACTCTACATCAAATTGTCACCCAAGGAGGAAGCCTCTTCTGAAGACGGTACACAAGAAAGCCCGCAAACAGTTTGCTGAAGACATGTCAACAAAACACAAGGATTACTGGAACCATGTCCTATGGTCTGATGAGACAAAGATTACTTTGTTTAGTTCCAATGGTCTCAAGCATGTGTGGCGGTGACCAGGTGAGAAGTACAAATATAAGTGTGTCATGCCTACAGTCAAGCATGGTTGTGGGAATGTCATGGTCTGGGGCTGCATGAGTGCTGCAGTTGTTGGAGAGTTACATTCCATTGAGGGAAACATGAACTCCAACATGTACTGTGAAATACTGCAGCGGAGCATGATCCCCCTGCAGTGTTCCAGCATGGCAATGACCCCAAACACACCTCCAAGTTGACCACTGCTTTACTGAAGAGGCTGTGAGTAAAGATGATGGACTGGCCACACATGTCTCCAGACTTGAACCCAATAGAACATCTTTGGGGGATCCTCAAGCGGAAGGTGGCGGTGCGCAAAGTCTCAAATATCCGGCAGCTCCGCCACGTCGTCATGGAGGAGTGGAAGAGCATTCCAGTGGCAACCTGTGAAGCTCTGGTCAAGTCCATACCCAGGAGAGTAAAGGCAGTTCTGGATAATAGTGGTGGCGACACAAAGTATTGCAGTTGACATGTTATATGTTAATACTGACAACTTTCACTAAGGGGTGTACTCACTTTTGTTGCCAGGGGGCTTAGATATTCATGGCGTTATTTTGAGAAAAAAATAAATTAACTCTATAATACGAGTATAAGCTGCACACAGACTTCTTTTTATTGTGTCAAAGTGTCATTTTGTCAGTGTTGTCCCATGAAAAGATATACTTAAATATCTGCAGAAATGCGAGGGGTGTACTCACTTTTGTGATACACTGTATGTAGAGTGCCCTCCATAATTATTGGCACCTCTGAAAAAGATGTGTTTTTTAGCTTCTAATATATTTTTTTAATTCAAATAATATGGGACCTTAATGGAAAAAAAGAGAAAAATCCAACCTTCAATACAAGTGCATTCATTCAGTGGGGAAAAAATCCCACATAAATTATTTGACATCAAATAATGTGTGTCACAATTATTAACACCCCTGGTGTTAATAGTTTGTAAAAAACCCATTTGCCAACAAAACAAGGTCTGGGCACTGAGATGGCCATGGGAGGAGCTTGATTTTGTGTCTGGTGAACCATTTCTGTGTAGATTTGGCCATATGTTTAGTGTCATTGTCTTGCTGAAAGACCCAGTGATGACCCATCTTCAGCTTTTAGGCAGAGGGCAACAGATTTTGATTTAAAATGTCCTGGTATTTCATAACATTCATGATGCCATGCACCCTAACAAGGTTCCCAGGGCCTTTGGAAGCGAAACAGCACCACAGCATCACTGACCCACCCCCATACTTCACAGTGGGTATGAGGTGCTTTTCAGCATGCGCATCTTTCGTGGCACGCCAGACCCACTTAGTGTGTTTGTTGCCAAAAAGCTCAATCTTGGTCTCATCTGACCAAAGCACACAGTCCCAGTTGAAGCCTGGGACCGTGTGTATTTTTGTGTGAGTCTGGCGGGGTCTTAGCACGTCTGCCTCACAGTTCCGAGATCAAGGGTTCAATCCCGGGCTTCGGCCTTCCTGTGTGGAGTTTGCATGTTCTCCCCGTGCCTGCGTGGGTTTCCTGCGGGAACTCCGGTTTCCTCCCACATCCCAAAAAACATGCATGGTAGGCTGATTGAACAATCTAATTTGTCCATAGGTATGAGTGTGCGTGCGAATGGTTGTATGTCTCCTTGTGCCCTGCGATTGGCTGGCAACCAGTTCAGGGTGTCCCCTGCCTACTGCCCGTAGTTAGCTGGGATAGGCTCCAGCACCTCCGCGACCCTAGTGAGGAATAAGCGGCATGGAAAATGAATGAAAATGAATGAATGCGCTTGTATTGGAGGTTGGATTTTTCTCTTTTTTTCCCCATTAAGGTTCCATATTATTTGAATAAAAAAAATATTAGAAGCTAAAAAATACATCTTTTTCAGGGGTGCCAATAATTATGGAGGTCACTGTATATATAAAATGTAGACCCATGGAAATGTAGTCGAGTCAATACACACACACATACTATAGTAGGCTATGTGCCAACTAAACATGTTTAAAAATTACTGTCAAATTGTCATTCCCACTCAATTGTTATTCTCATTCAATGTCCTAATTGCACGCAACAACAACCGAAATAAACTGAGAAACTACATTTCCCACAATGCCTAGCGCGGCTTAGCTCACTGATAGCTACCCTATTAGCGAGCACCGGTAGCCAAGGCAAAATCAAACATTGCTATAAAAGTTTACAATCATCGGCAGCGCAACGATGTGACACGAAATGGGATTTTATAGATCACGCCAGTACAAAGCTCTGACAGAAGTCAACAGTTGCTAAAAAGTTAGTTTAGCAAATGTACCTGTAGCCTGTGAGCTCCTGTCGTGACGAAGGTTTGTTTGTGAATGAGAATTGACCGTTAACGCCATGATATAGCCAGTCTGGGACTGCGCACGCTTTTGCAAATTTGTATCCAAAGTAGAAGAAAGGTATTTTCGACTTAATTACTCTTTGGGTACATGAGCATTTGATTACTGTATATACGTATTGATCGTTTAAAAAAAAAAAAAAACACAACTGGGCAGGCTCTCTGGAAACACATCACAGGCAGCACAGTACCGTAGTATTCTGGGAAAGTGTCAGTCAATTTCAACACACGCTAATTGGTCCTGTAAAAAATCATGAAAACTGTACATTTTCATGAATTTTTAAAACCCGGCTGGACGCCATGGACAGAATGTGAAAAGTGGACATGTCCGGCAAAAGAGGACGTTTGGCTAGCGGGAGCACCAAAACAGCATTGCTCATATTATTGGGTAACCACTTGTTGGTAGGCATTTTTCTATGATAACTAAATTTCTGTTCCAAGTAGGAATGTTTATATAAAAGTTGCAAGAAATGTAACTCCAGTTGACTCCCCACTTCAGACAGTAGCTTAGCGTCATCCCGGAGTGTATTTCAGTCGAGTTTAGCAGCGATTACTCGCTTGTGATTGGATATTGCCAATCAAATCAGCGACATGGAGGCCTCAGAAACAAGAGCCAACTGTTAAAATCCCAGGCATGTGTTTGTAATTGTCATTTATTGTCTTCACCATGGGAAAATGTACTGCGTCTCTGCCTGTCTGCTGCGCTCCGAGCATACGAGGATGCCATTCAAGTTGAAATGATAGTTTTACTTTACAGCACTATTTAATCTTGCCTTCTTATGGTTACATTTCAGATCACTCGCTTTTGAAGAATTTACTTCAGTCATCAGTTTAGGTGCATTTTTGCTGACAGTCTTTTTTTCTATAAGGACAGTTGTGCTCTATTTGACAAAATGTGAATATTGTATTAAAGCATAGTGAAATGCTTGACAAATGTTCAGTAATCGTTATTCCATTTCAATTAAATGCATTCTATGTGGTTAAAAATGTGGTCAGTCTGTGAACGCTTCAATGCTTTGTCGTGTAAATTCATTGCATTCCAAAATGGTGTGGGAATAAACTGTACATTGTTGTTATTATTTGAAAACATTTGTTATCGTCTTGTGGGCCAAAAGTGCATACGCATGTTAGGACTTCTAGAGCACATTTAAAAAAACAAACAAACAAATAAATAAATAAAATAATCCAACAACACAGAAATACAAAATTGAAAACAAATGATTCTATTTTTTAGGTATTGAAGAAATGTTACCCAATTCAGAATATACTAATGTTCTGTGTGTGTGTGTTTTCCCCTCATTTGGTTTCAGTTCTCTCTTATGCTGTGTGCCGCATCATATTAAGATTGATTACATAAGGTGCTAAATGCCAACCAACACCATTTACGATTTATTACATTTTACACTCACAATTTATATGAGCACAATTTACCCAAAAAATTGGTATTTAAAATACAAATATTTTTTTTCTTCGTGAATAATGAATTTTTACTGCTTAATAAAAGCTACTTCAAATTTTGAGTCTTAGATTGTTGTATCACTTTTTGTTAATGACGATTGAGTATGTTTTTTGTTCATGTTGGCCATCTATAATGACTTCTCATGTCTCTTTCTCACAGTGGACGCAGAGCAAGTGGGTTCATTGGGGTCCGAGGGTGAAGATGAGGTCAGCCTCTGGAGCCTGGAGCCCCAGGGCTATCAGGAGAGCCCGGACAAAACCAGCCGGACACCCAGCGAGGGCACGGAGGAACCCGGCAGCCCCACCCTGTCCGGGCAGCCCCATAGCCTCAGTCCGGGGAGCGGTGGCGGCGATGGCAGCAGGAAATTCTGGGCCCAGGTGGAGCCGGAATCCGAGGCCACAGATGACGCCGGCAGCGGCGCCGCCTTTGCCACCATCAGGGAGGGGGAACAGGGATCACTGAGGATGCACTGTAAGTTGACAATAAATCACATGATTTTATCTGGGCCACCATCCAGACAAGTGGGCGGATTTGTACTGTGCATGTAAATAGTGTCGCAGACACTCACAAACCAAATTAAATGGTGGTGAACTACATGTGCTTTTAAAATTCTTTTCTCTCCACCAAACATAATATTGTGAATCACAAAAAAAAAAAAACAATTTAAATTAATTAAAGGAAAAAACTGCATTTTCAAATATTTTACAGATGGATGAATAGATAAAGTACCTTAAAGGGATCCACAGATAGAAAGACTTGTAGTTCTTAAAAGATAAACATGATTTTGAGTTAAAATAATTTGATATTGAAATCCCTCTTGAAATTTTTGTATTTATACAACTTGTAAAATTAGTTTAACTAGTAGGTCGCCATTGATGTTCATGTCGGAGGGTGTTGATGTCACATGGTTATGCTGCCGGGCTTCCAGGGTATGACTCTAGCGACATAAAAATGTCATCTGTTCAACCCTTTCACAATTTGAACCCATTAATGGGCATGACAGCACTGCCGATATTCCACAGAACGAGCAGAAAAAGCAAAATGAACAGGAAAGACAGGATGAGAAGAGAGTACAGGGGAAAAGCGTACACGCAAAGTACTACCATGCACTTTCAGCTTGTTTTGTTTAGATGCATACAGACAGAACATACTAAGGATGTCTTAAGAAAATACTTAAATGTAGTAATATCAAATAAGGGTGGTTTAAATATGCTATGTGACTAATTTGGTCAACAATCTGCTTTAAAGCTACAATAAGAAAACACAATGCTAAAAAGTATGAGAGGGAAACGCATGCAAAAAGTATTTTGTGGCAATGAAAGGGTAATAAAAGACTCAATAAAAACACAAATAGTACACGCCGCTTTTAACCGATGAGCGCATGTGTTGGACATCTTGTTGCGTAGAAGGAATTGGAGTAAGCCGGTAGTGTTCGTCTAGTGACAGTGACAAACTACGTCATCACCCCGAGCGTCCATTGCGCGCTTAAAATATAGCGACCTCAATAGGTCAAAACATGTACGAAATATTATAGATTTTTAAATCAATGGCAATATTTTATGTGTTTCTAATAACATATTTTAGTAAAAGAGAACAATTGTGGGTTATTAGAGCCTACAATTTTTTAAGTCTGAGATTCCCTTTAAAGCGACTCTAAAATAATTGTCTAATATATTGAAATGTTTTATGAAAGTACCTGCCCTTTTTTATTCTTTCTCCATGCCCACAAATATTAGGAACGCTCAGCACTGATAAAAACGACCTGGAGGGTGCCACTTCCTGGTTCTAAAATACTGTAGGTCACATTAAGCATACAGTATATAAATTCAGTAAATAATTGTTTGAATACGTATGTACATGTGCATTTGCTGCGGCTTCTTAGTACAATATTTTTGTCGCACAACCAAGTTCCTGTTCACTTTTTTCTCATGCACCCCCTACACCGTTGTTTGGACGAGAGGCATTTTACTCAACTTGCCCATCTCCTGTGCGTCGCCTTCAGACTTGTACAATATTACTGCCACTATTTTTTATCAAAGTAGAAATAAGGAATATTTTTGAAACAAGAAGTCATAGCAAAAGTTTACCTCTTGACTCAAATATACCTCTCTGCATGAACACGCTGATGCGGGAGTGTGATTGTGAGTGAAAATTCTATTCTTGTCAATTGGTGAAATAGTGAAGCTTGTCGTCATTGAAGAGTGATTGTAGCCCAATGAGTCAGTCACCGCATGCATTGCCTACGCCCACGTTCTTCCCACCAACAACCCACTCCACCGATGGACAATCAGAGCAAAGTGTTGAAATTTAGATATTCAAATTGGATTTAGTCAGCTGCATATTAAGGAGAATGCAACTTATGCAGAAGCCCAAGGTAAGAGGACCAACTAAATAGCTTAAAAGAGGACCAACTAAATAGCTTGAAAAATGACATTACAGGCACTTTCAACTCAAACTGTCATTGATCCAATTCATTATGAAAACAAATGGCATCCAATACAGTACCTTATACAAAATAATGTGTAAAAAAAACCAAAAACTTGACTAACACTTTAAAGAATTGTGGGATGTTGTTGCTTGGCAGAATTCAGCACTATTAACTGCCACATCAAGACCCAAAAATAAATTTGCCATTTGCTAGCTACACCCATTCGACTGTCTGAACCAGAAAGTTGATCCAAAAACCATCAAATTAAAAAAAATAAAAATAAAGAATAAGTTATAAATAAAAAAATGTTTAGGTTTGCGTCAATCTTAATTAATTACTAATTAATTATATTTAGACTATATAAGATTAAAGTCATCAACCGTTGAAAATATATAACTTATATTATTAAAACTGTTCTTGTCAAATATTTTTTTAAACTTGGTTATTATTTTCATTATTTATTCTCTAGATCTTTCTCGTAATTTTTTGTGAATGTACATTTTATTTTGAAGCGCCTGTCAAGACACTTTAGAACATTGTTCACAAGAGATACAAATCAAAGTGGACAAAAACACAGATTAAAAGCAAAATCAAACTAACAGGTTTTCACAATATATTACAACTAGGGCTGTCAAACGATTAAAATTTTTAATTGAGTTAATTACAGCTTAAAAATTCATTAATCGTAATTAATCGCAATTCAAACCATCTACAAAATATGCCATATTTTTCTTTAAATTATTGTTGGAATGGAAAGATAGGACACAAGATGGATATATACGTTCAACATACGGACTGTATTTGTTTATTATAACAATAAATCAACAAGATGGCATTAACATTATTAACATTCTGTTAAAGCAATCCATGGATAGAAAGACTTGTAGCTCTTAAAAGAAAAATGTTAATACAAGTAATAGAAATGTTATATTAAAACCCCTCTTAATGTCTTCGTTTTAATAAAATTTGTAAAATTTTCAATCAAAAAATAAACTAGTAGCCCGCCATTGTTGATGTCAATAATTACTTACACAATGCTCATGGGTGCTGAAGCCTATAAAATCAGTCGCACCCAAGTGCCAGCAGAGGGCGGCAAAACTCCATAAAACACAATTAACAAGTGAGCGTTTCACTGTACCGTCATTTAAATCTGTCTGAGCGGGGCATCTGCGTTAATTGCGTCAAATATTTTAACGTGATTAATTTAAAAAATTAATTAACGCCCTTTAACGCGATAATTTTGACAGCCCTAATTACAACTTTATACAAATAAAATGAGAACTTTTACACAGTAATATTACAACTTAATTGTTTTAAAGTGTTTTGTATCACATCATCTAGAAGTGATGTTTTTTTTTTTAATGACATTTTTATTTGACCCATCTTTTTCCATCTTAAAGTCTCTCATTCCAACAAAAAGAAGCAAATTTAGCCCGTCCACTTGTAAGTTTTCCATATACAGTGACCCCTCGTTTTTCGGGGTTAATAGGGACCAGAACCCACCGCGATAGGTGAAAAACCGCGAAGTTTCGCATATTCCCCCCCCCCCATTTGAGTTCAATGTATTTATTCAGATTTAGCATTTGAAATAGATACATATAAGACATGCTAATAAGACATAACATATTATATATATATATATATATATATATTTTTTTTTTTTTTTTAATAAATGTTTTTTAAGCACTTCTAATGTAAAAAATGTTTCACACATGTTACTGTCCCACGGAATTATTTTTAAACAAGTTGTTTGAAAAATGGTTGTCTTTATTAAATGCTTCATTGAGTGATTCCACTCAAATCTGCTCAAGCTGCTGACGCAATGAGTTGCCACAGCACCTGTTTAACAAGTTAAACGATTGATGCATGTGGCGCTTTGAAGTTCGAGTCTCTGGCAAGATGAAACCTTAACCGTCTGTCAATCATTGTTAACTTTAATAAGCAATTCCAGTGCACTGCTTGACGAACAAAGAGCAGGGAGAGGGAGCGAGGGAGAGTGAGACTACATGATCGGCTCGGGACAGCTCATCTGTAATTTTTTTTAAATTGAAAAAAAATCCACGATGGACTGAGAATGCGAAGTTTGATGTTCAAAGTACCAAGGGATCACTGTATAAGTTCATTATTTTGCTTACAAATCCTACTAAATAATAGAAAAAAACAAACGTAGAACAAACAAAAGCTGGCTCCATATGAAGGCATTTTTTCTTATTATTATTTTGGAAATTGTAAGATAACTTCTGATTGATATCGCTGTCAAGTCAGGAAAGCGTACAAAACAATGTCTGACTCTCCACATTGGATCAGAAATCTTCCATCCATCCTATTTGCATATCTTGTCCTCATTCAGAGTAAAAGGTAAGCTCGGGTCTTACAGAAAACCGTGTATTCACATTGCTTTTGGAATCCGCGACCTCTTGACTGTGAGGCGTGTGCTCAACACTTGCAAACCTTGCCAGATATCTCGCTTTGTTTGTATGAACATATCCATTAAGTGTCCTTGGGAGCGGTGACGCGCATCCCGAGAGGAGAAAGCCACATGTCCACGGAGGGCCGACGGCGCCTCCTATCTCCAACCTCCAGCCAGTCGTCTTTGCTCGCAGCCCACTTAGAGGAGGATTTTTCAAATGTTTACAGATGTTGGCAAATTTGGAAATGTTTTTTTATGTGGCGTGGGGACCGAGCCCGTGCGGTCGGGCGCTGTAAAAACTCCGCCGTGCCTTTTTGCGGGGGCAAGGCCAAAATCACACGAGCGGCCGGGCTAAGTGCCCGTTAAATCGGCGGGCTGCGTGAGCCTTTCATCTAGTCGGATTTGAAAAGGGAAAGGCCTTGCGTTGCAGCCACAACGTCACCTCTTTGACGCGTGGAAAGAGTGTGACACCGCCTTTTGTCAAGCTTTTGATGCCGTACTGTATGGCATAATAATACATAGTACATTTCTATGAAAGACAATTTGGGTCACAATGCAATTTAACTTTGAGAATAAGTTGATGTAAAAGTGTAATTTTACATGCACAAATGTAGAGCTTGTCATGTTAACCCTATATGGGGCACTCATTGAGCTCTCAGCCAGTCAAGTTGGATGTTGAGTTAAATACTGATATTTAACACCCCCACACACACACAAAAAATCTACTTTAGAGTGTTATTTTGGATGATAACAAGTTCTGTATTCATCCATTTTAAATGTATTAGTTTTTTTTTTAACCCTTTCATCCATGAATTGTCCCTCCCCCATCCCTTACAGGGCACTCATTCAAATCATTGGCTGCCATTGACGGTGCCAGATGTCCAATCTATCAAAATGGATTGGACAACTAGTGCTGTCAATGTCACTGAAACATGAGCATTCAGTCTTCCCGATTTAAATGAATTGAACATCTGCCATCATCAATGGCACACAATGAGTTTAATATTATGGGCAACAACAACAACAACAAAAAACTTGTTTGTTTGAATGTTACTTGGGGCTTTAACCAGTGTGTATTTCGGTTTTTATTTTAATTTAAATGCTGCTGTTTTGATGAACATGTTATCAATTTATAATTGTATTTATATTATGAAAAAAATAAAAAAAATAAAATGATTAATATTTTTTAAAATGATAAAATAATAATTGCTAATATGCCCTATAAAGAGTATTTTTTATTCTAATTTTATTATATGTATATCATATATATATATATATATATGGTATATAAAATTTATTTAAATTTCATCATTTCAAATGTCAAAAAAAGTCATCTGCTCTATATAGCATTAAAGGTCTTAAGTGTCAACTTGAACAACTGTCCACTGTTGACCACTTTCCCTGAAAGAGACTCTGATGATGGAGGAAGTATTCGCCGAAACATGTCAGGTATTTAAACCACCTATAACTATTGTCTGAGATAAAAGAAAAATTTGACTAACATATAAGTGTAGACAAAATGAACACAACAAAACTATTCTTATTCATTTATTCATATATACAGTAGTATGAAAAAGTATGTGAACCTTTTGGAATTTCTCACATTTATGCATAAGATCCCCATCAAATGTGATCTGATCTGTGTCAAAATCACACAGATGAAAATACAGTGTCTGCTTTAACTAAAACAACCCAAACATTTATAGGTTTTCATATTTTAATGAGGATAGTATGCAAACAATGACAGATGGGGGGGGGGGGGGGGGGGATAAGTAAGTGAACCATCACATTTAATATTTTGTGACCCCCCCCCCCCCTTGGCAGCGATAACGTCAACCAGATGCTTCCTGTTGCTGCAGATCAGTCTGGCACATCGATCAGGACTAATCTTGGCCCATTCTTCTCTACAAAACTGCTGTAGTTCAGTAAGATTTCAGGGATGTCTGGCATGAATCACTGTCTTTAGGTCATGCCACAGCATCTCAAAAGGGTTCAAGATTGGAATTTTACTTGGCCACTCCAGAACGTGTATTTTGTTCTTCTGAAACCATTCTGAAGTTGATTTACTTCTGTGTTTTGGGTTATTGTCATGTTGCAGCATCCATCCTCTTTTTAGCTTCAACTGTCTGACAGACGTCCTCAGGTTTTCCTGCAAAACATCCTGATAAACTTTTGAATTTGTTCTCCAATTGATGATTGCAAGTTGTCCAGGCCCCGAGGCAGCAAAACAGACCCAAATCATGATGCTCCCTCCACCATGCTTCACAGGGGGGATGAGTTGTTGATGTTTGTGAGCTGTTCCATTTTTCCTCCACACATGATGTCGTGTGTTATTCCCAAACAATTTAACGTTGGCTTCATCAGTCCACAAAATATTTTGCCAAAACTTCTGTGGAGTGTCCAAGTGTCTTTTTGCGAACATTAAACGAGCGACACTGCTTTTTTTAGACAGCAGTGACTTTGTGGAGTCCTACCGTCAACACCATTCTTGGCCATAGTTTTACATATAGTTGATGCGTGCACAGAGATATTGGATATTGATTTCTGTAAGTCTTTAGCAGACACTCTAGGGTTCTTTTTAATGTCTCTGAGTATTCTGCGCTGAACTCTTGGCGTCATCTTTTGTGGACGGCCACTCCTTGGGAGAAAAGCGACCATGCCAAACTCTCTCCATTTGTAGAGACCATTCTCTGACTGTCAATTGATGAACATCCAGACTTTTAGAGATGGTTTTATTTCCTTTCCCAGCTTTATACAAGACAACAATTCTTGATTGCAGGACTTCAGACAGCTCTTTTGACCGAGCCATGATGCACATCAGACAATGCTTCTCATCAAGACATTTCTTATCAGGTGTTTGTTTTATAGTGGGCAGTGATTGGGGGGCACACACCTGTCTTAAAATGTTTGTTAAAAATTGGTCTCAATTGCTGTTTAAGTCTCCTTAGGCTGAGGCTTCACTTACTTACTTTACCTCCTTCTGTCATTGTTTGAATGCTATCCTAAATAAATTATCAAAACCTATAAAGGTTTGGGTGGTTTTAGTTAAAACACACACTGCATTTTCATTTGTGTGATTTTGACAAAGATGTGATCACATTTGATAGTGATTTTATGCGGAAATGTGAGAAATTCCCAATGGGCTACATACTTTTTCATACCACTGTATACAGTACATGTATACAGCTGTTGTTGTATATGTATACAGTATATGTAAACATTTTATGCGGACATCATATTTTGGGTCATGTAGGTCACACTTGTATGCTAAATGTTAATATTGTTGCTTACATGACCCAAAATGTGACGTGCACATATGTGAATGTCACATTTCTTTATGAGGGTTTTTTTCCCCTCCAAAATACCAAAAATAGTCACTTGCCCTGTTAAGTATTAACTCATATCCTGCCATTGACAATAGATCCGTCTAAACTGAGAGGTCTGTGAAATGACAGAACTATAATGCTCGCTGTCAACTTTCCCAGTCAAAATGGATTGGCATCCAATAAGTGCCCTATAAAGAGTTAAAAACTTTTTTTTTTTCTTCAAACCCTGATTCCTAGGTTATATTACATGCATTAATAAGCAGGCTTTTCTACATACCCCTGTAGGTAGGAGCTCAGACTCAGCTCAGAATGTTGACTTAGATTACCTGGCCCATTATGAGTTCCTAGCCAAGATAAGAAAGGCCTCGACCTCCGCAAGCCTGTTGAACCACTTCGGCCGCAACGGCACGACCACCGGGAACCGTATGCAGGGCGACAGTGGGGGGACGCATGAGGAGCTGCCGCCTGCCATGTGGTCCCCGGGAGTTCAGCACCTATCGCTTGAGGGAGCAGGTCAGCAAATTAGAAAAAAACATCCAGCATTTTTTCACATTTGATTAGAAAATTTTACATACTGTATATTCCGTTTTCTTGGTACCCTAGACGCAAGGAGGCGGCTGCAGGCCTGTCCCTTTTGCCAAAGAACTTACCAACATGGAGCCTCACTGAGGGACCACATCAAATACTGCCAGGAGCGGAACCGGGCCCACATGGCGTGCCCATTCTGTGGGTACACTGCCCCCCATAGGGCGCAATTGGAACAACACTTGGCACTACACCATCAAGTGCAGGACAAGGTGAGTGTACCGCAAACGTAGCTAAAACCAAATTAAGCAAATTAAGATGACAACCTTTCATAGCGCTTGGCCTCCAAACTTCTAGAGTGCCATTGCCTTGAATCAGGCCATAGAGACCAGGAAGTTCAAATGTCTGCAGTGTGGAAAGGCCTTCAAGTACAAACATCACCTCAAAGAGCACCTCCGCATCCACAGTGGTGAGACAAAGGGCAAATGCTATAGCCCACTCTCTTGTAACCTTTTGAATACATTTTTCCAACCTTAAATATGCTCTGATTTCTGTGGTCTTTGATCTTTCAATTATGACTACAGCAACATTATGTTATTCATAAGAAATATGAAGTCGATGCACGTGATTTACTTTTACAGGCCACACAAAATGGTGAGGTGGGTTTGATCTGGCTCCCCGTGCCTTGTGTTTGACACCTGTGATGTAACTTATAGTTAAAGAACTATGGAGGTAACTTTAAGGTTTGAAGTAATCTTTTTAGCATTGTTGGTTGTCCTAAAAACCAATAAACAGTCTAACATAAGAACAGTAAAATGGGGAGAAAAGCTAACCTATGCTTATGAAAGTTTGTCAACGAGGTCTACCATAAGGAAGGGAAATTCACTGTTATTTAAAGTATCCTTCCATCCAGTACTTTTTTAGTTATCAATTTATCATCTGTGTGTCTGTCACCGGCAGGAGAAAAACCATACGAGTGTGCCAACTGCAAGAAACGCTTTTCTCACTCAGGCTCCTACAGTTCCCACCTTAGCAGCAAAAAGTGCCTTGGCAGTGGAGGAACAAGCTTTAACGGACATAGCCAAAACTCCTACCAGCACTCCTTTCTAGCATCTTCCCCCACAAAGCGGGAGAGGAACATTAAAGGCTCTCCTTCGGCGATTCAAGTGCAAGACAGTAGCAAGATTCCAAGCCAGAAACTGGAGGATCCTTCCCAACTTTCGTTCCAGGACTTTAGCTTCCGAAATTCCGAGCTAGCTTCCCTTTGCAACTCCTCAGCAGAGCTTTCGCTGAGAGCCAGCATCTTGAAAGGGACCCCCCTGTTTCCTTACCTTGAGTCTGGGTCCAAGTTTGAGCAAATGCTGCAGGAGATGCTTCACAGGGAGGTGCGGAAGTACGAGGACATTAACAGGAATGGACGAGGTCCTGACAATAAGGTGTCTCCCGAGAGAGGAGCTACAAGAGAGGAGACTGGGGATCGTCAGACAGGGGTTCTCGGTGTTACGTGTCGCTGGTGCTCTCAGGTTTTTCCCAACGTGGTGGTTCTTCTGCAGCACGAGCGCTACCACTGTAAGATGAACCGAGAACCTGTGGACGTGCCTGAGGGTCTTCACAACAAAGACCACCACTTTCCACCTTTATTCCTATCCAGGTCGGAGATCAGCAAAACAAACGACGTAACCAACGGAGCTTCTGGAAATGAATCCCCAGTGCGAAAGTGGCCTTCGGTACCTCAACAGTTTCTGGTCGCACTGCATTCATCTCACGACAATTTGGACTCTTCCAATCAGGAAAAGGGCAGTCCTAGCCGAGCTTTGGAGTTGTCGTCCCCTCACACCAGAAGAAGACTCCCATCCCTGGGTTCTCCCCTTGGACTAGACCTCAGTGGCCATCCCTCAGAACTCTCATCACCTCAGAACCATTCTCAAAATGAGCCTCTGGACCTTTCTGTGCGCAAGCAAATAGCAGACCAAAGAAATGTTAATGGCATCTCCGCCACAAGGGAGCAGACGGAAGAAAGGACCAAACAGCTGAGTCGGCAGAGTCCCAATCAACTTTCTGACCAATCCTTACAACCTCACCCTATGTACAGAGGACATGGCGCTTCCATGTTTCCGGGTTCCTTATACAATGGATTCCCCTTCTTTAGTCAGTCTGCTTTGGGCTTCACAGGACATGATGGCATTGGACATCTTCCTTTTAACCCATCACCGATCAGCCCTGGATTTCTCTCACCCTTGGCTTACATGGTGGAGGCAGAGTCGGAGGCGACATTGAAAAAACTCCACCAGGAGAGACAAGCGCTCATGGTAAGCATAAAGTGTGATTACTAGATTTTTTCCACTGATTCGGGTAAGCCCTACTATCTACTATATACTGGCTGGTGTGTAAAGTACTGATGCAGGATTAAAGTACTGTTCTAAAACTCAAGTTTGATCGATCAGTGTTTTGGAAATGAAATGTTTTGAAGGCCTTGGTCTAGTCTCCGTATCGACTCCCAAAAGTCTTAGGCCAGGTTAGTTCTGGTCATGGAAAGTCTTAATCTCTGATAGTGTGGTCTTGATTACAACACTAGACTAGAGTGTGTTCAAGTGGACCCATTTTTTTCTCAAGTTTCAACATACTAGTAGTATCAAAGAATGAGATGGGATAACTCAAACATGACCTACACTGTTTGTCCAAGCTGCTTCCGCAACAAGCCTTCTTTTCCCCAGGTTCAGAAAGGTACCAATGCTGTACCTTGTTTGGAGTAAGGTGGCTGTAAATGGACCTGTGAATTTGTTAGCTAATGATGTAGAATTCCAGGTCAGTTGAGTTCTTTCCGAAAGGAACTAGTGGGCTTCTCACGCCAGCTGTGGGAGGTCCAGTCCCTCCATCAAGTCCTAAGCCTGCTCCAGGACTCTGCGAGAAAGGTGTCTCGTGTGGGTCCTGTAAGGATAGAGTTACACCCTCCTGGAAGTTATTGATGACCCGAAAAGCTTGTCGTAATGATCGAAGTTTTTTTCATACTTGCAGGGGGAAGTTTTAAACCGTGGAGCTCTAGACTACCTCTCAATGATGGATGAAGGCTTGGAGGGTGAAGGTGGACCGGGACGCAAAAGGCTGAAGAAGACGGACGAGGGTCTTTACGCTTGCGACATCTGCGAAAAAACCTTCCAGAAAAGTAGCTCTTTGCTCAGACACAAATACGAACACACAGGTTGGTAAATATGGTATATTTCAGGGAAATATGGAGAGCCAACACTCATTTTTGTGCATTGCAGGCAAGCGTCCTTACGAATGCAAAGTGTGCAACAAGGCATTCAAGCACAAACACCACCTTATCGAGCACAGCCGCCTCCACTCAGGGGAGAAACCCTATCAATGTGACAAGTGTGGCAAGCGCTTCTCACACTCGGGATCGTACTCTCAGCACATGAACCACCGCTACGCTTACTGCAGCAAGGACCAAGACCACGACCAGGACCACAACGACCTGCCCAGGGAGCCCACCACCCTGTCTGCAGAGGACACACAAACGCAACAGTCTTTCCTCAGCGATGCCAGTCTGGACGGAGCATCCGAGGCTCTCAAAGAGGATGAAGACGACCAGGAAGAAAGAGCCGAGGAAGAGCCAATAAGCAGAGAAACACCTGAGGACCGAAGTTGCACTGGAGCAAACCACTTGGACGGGGCTGAGCTCTGGGAGTCCCAAGCTCAGGTCCAGAACGGAGACTTAGAAAAATGTGAACTTAGCCTGGATATAACAGATCTACCCCGGATACAAACCTGAAAGGTCCAAAAACCAAAGCAAAATGTACATGTCCTTTGATTTCATGTTTCCTCAACTCTGCCATTCATGGCAACAGGCGTTCAACCCATTTTAACTAGAGTAGCCAGCAGTCAATTTCGGTGCCATTGATGGTAATAGACCTTTAAGCCATTTGAAATGGAAGTGCTGGTAGCAAAGGAGTTAAAATGCCAAAGAAACCACATGGCTACAATATGAAGCCATTCAAGCTAAACATGACCAAAATATTTTATTACATTCTTGACTTTTAAGTGTAGTATTTTTTAATTCATTTTTTATAGCGCTTGTCCGTCAGAGTAGAGCTGGAGCCATTCTCAGCTGATGGACTGGTCGTCAGTCAAACGTATGGCACATAGAAAAATGACCAAATACACTCATTACTTTTCCCATTTTGTGACAAGCAAATACAAGTAAAAGCTAACACATCACAATGACTGAACGTAAAACGTGCAAAGTCATTGGTCACACCTTTTTTCTCCTCTTCCTCTTTCGCAAAGTGCCTCAGATGTGTCACACACAAAAGCATCTTATCTCCATCAACAGGTTCTGCTATGCAACTGATGTCTTCCCTGCCTTAAAATGCCTCCACACACAATGTAAACCTAAAAAGTACAGTATATATGTAACAATCAGTATTTTTGTAAAATTTTTCATATGACGTTTTTTTAATCACAATATATTTGTTTGCATGTATGTGCATATGTGTAATAAATTGTACATATACTTTAATGCCACTCTCCTGTTCTCTGTTGACTGGAGGACACTGGAGCCTTTTCCAGGGGTACACCCGGGATGGGTCACCAACCCATTACAGGACACTGTGCAGACGTGCTAACCAGCAACCAAAATATACATTAAAATTGACAAAAATGATTGTATTTATTAGGATAACGATGAGGTCCATGTGATTTCACAACACACTTCAAAACTGATCAAAGTGAATATTTAAGAGCTGCTACAACTACACTGTAGTGGACAAACACTAAAGACTATTTCACATATGTACATGTGTACACTTTGTTACAGTCATCAAAATAGGACATCCATCTGAACAGTGTACAGGAAGGAGAAGCTCCCAAGGTCCACACACATACATAACTCATACCCACAAAAGGGAACACGGTGGCCCAGTTGGCACTTGGAGTGAAGTGGTGAACACTATTGTTTGAATGGCGAAGTTATGATTTGGAAAAATATTTTTACTCTAAGTGCAGTACTGGCAATCTATAACAAGGTCTCAAACTCAAATTATAAGGGTGACGGTAAAAACTACAAGTAATCCAATCCTTTCAGTATTTATGAAAAAAAGTTGAAAAAAAGAAAATGTGTTTGACTTTTTTTTTTTACATATTCCTCATTGTCAACATGTTTAGTGGGGTTATGATGTATTTTATTCTAATTCCTTCGCATTGCATATAATTCACGTCACCGTTCACTGTACTCAACAAGAACAAAAATAGTCGGCCCACTTTTCCTGAAATTTGTTTAATTGGTCACCAACGTATTTCTTTATGGCAGGTTTTCAGACCCGAGTGACAAGTTTTCTACCACTTAGTGTAACTTTGAAGTTATGTTTCAACCAAGTGTAGCTAATTCACATTTGCTAACTTTTTAACACAGTTGAAAACAGCCTGAACAATAGACTGTAAACTTTTTTTTTTTTTTTTTTTAAATAATTGATACTGCACTACAGATATCAAGTAGGATTTGGCCTGTCACGATAGCAGTTTTTGTCAGAAAAATCATATATATGTATATAATTCATACAAAATGTTAAGCTCCATTTTAGAACTAACCCTCTCAGGAACAGTAGTCACTACAGTGGACAGCTATTCAAAAGGTTACACTAAACATCTTCAACCCTATAAGGCAAGTGACCATTTTTGGTCATTAAAAAAAAAATTAAAAATGGATAATATTTAAACATTCTATTGTTTTATATTTTTTATTATAAATTCATAAATACAAATTTGAAATGAATAAAAACAAATTTACACTGGTTCCGGCCACAAGTAACACTGTATTTTTTATTTTTATTTCATAATATTTAACTCATTGCATCCCATTTATGGTGATAGATGTCCAATTCATATAAACTGGGAAGATTGGCTGGGAAAGCTCATATTTCAATGCCATTGATGGCGCTAGCGAATTGACTGGATGTCTGGCACCGTCTTTGGCAGCCAGTGAGTTAAATGAGTGCCCAATAAGGGATACCCAAAGAAAAACAAAAGAATAATTTGTGCACAAAAGGGTTATACAATTCTTTTAAAAGTGACTAGCAATTGATTGTTTTAAGATTCGGTAAGATTTAAGTTTTTAAAAAATCATATTTAGTATAGTTGTATGTTTGTTTGTTGGTACTTGGTGTCAAATTTCTGAGAACCAGGGATAAGATACAGTGTTTGACTCAAGCATGCTAAAATGTTGCTCATTTGTTATTTACTTATTGACAGCGATAGACGTCTGAAGCATTTTGACTGGGAGGGATGGCAGTGATCGCATTCCTGTTAAAATGGACTAGGACATTCCGTGCCCAGAATGAATGAAAAAAAAAAAAGATTGATGTAATCTCACCACTGGAGGGGAAAAATGGTTCCACGAAATGAAATGAGAAGAATTTTAAATCTGAATGTTCCATTGTCTCTATGTTCAGGAGAGGTGGGGCACATGTGTTTCACAGTGGGACGGTTTTGTCGTGTTAAATCGGCTTCTTTTCGTGGCATCAAGAGAGGAACAGGAAGGTGGTCTAGTGTGGGGGGGCCTGGGGACTATTTATCACTGGCTCGGCTTCAGTCAAGGAAATATCAAGGGAGAAGTGACAGCTGCGCTCCACATCTGCAGTCAAAAGGCAAAGGCAAAAAAAGTATGGCAGCTAAAAATGGGGCTTGTTTGACTATATAACTTTTATATGGCGGCCACATGTCTCGCCCTGTTATCTCTGTGAATGGTTGTGGGGGTCCTAGTCTCATGAACAGGCAGACCTCCGGGCGAAGATGCTATCATATTCGTTGAGGATGAGCTCCACCGCCTGGTTCTGGAACACCATGTTGACCGCCATGTTGCCGTTGTCACACTCAGGACGGAGCAGAGTCGGGCCGAAGACGATACCGATGTTCTGCGTCGTCATGCGGTTGGTGTCAGAGTGCTCTAAAACGCTGTGGGATACACAAGCACACTGTTAACATTCATGAATTCTTTCACCGCCATTGACAGCGACGGAAGTCAAATCCATGTTAACGCTGAGTTAATGTTATTTCAGTCATTAATTTCTCATTTAATCCATTGTAGGGTTTCATTTATCCAAAATGTCCAACCCTTTCATGCACGATCTTTTTTTTTTTTTTTTTTTTTTTTTTAAAACCCTTACAGAACACACATTTAACTCATTGGCTGCCATTGATGCCACTAGAGCAGGGGTTTTCAACCCAGTCCTCAAGGCACACTGTGGGTCCTGGTTTTTGTTCCAGCCGATCCAGCAGAGACAGTTGAACCAATGAGGCTTCTGCTAAAACAAGCCACACCTGACTGCAATCAACTGATTGCACTTGTAAAACACCAGATTGGGGAAAAAGTGTTGTCATCTTGTTTGGTAAGAATGAAATCCTGCACCCACAGTGTGCCTTAGTGGAATAGGTTGGGAACCCCTGCACTAGAGTTCCCATCCATTTTGATAGGAAGGGGTGAATGAACCAATTTTCATCCATCTCTCCCAGTCAAAATGGATTCTTCAATCAATTCATCAATCTCATGCAATGAATTAAATCGTATGGAAAAAACATAAATCAACTTAAGTGTTACTTGGAGCAGTCTCCAGTGCGTATTTTTTTTTTTGGAAACTTTGTTTATTGGTCTCGTAAGTCTCATGACATAATGAAGTGACAACATTTCCCCACCTTTTTACCATATCAAATAAATAAATAAATAAACAAATAAATAAATGAATAAAATAAATGAAAATAAAACCCTCAACCCCCCAATACCCAAGGCACATATCTAAAAAAAAAAAAACAACAACCAAAAAAAAAAAAAAAAAAAAAAAGTATGATTATTGTTCCCCTTTAAAAAAGAAGAAAAAGGCATGATCAGGAAAAACTATATTCACATAAATTTGGGGCAAAGTTCAAACGTCCACACAAAAACAACATTTTGTGCTTTTAACGTATACCAAAAAAGGGTTCCAGACGTCCTCAAAGGTCTCAGCCGATCCACTATGTGTCAGTCTAATTTTTTCCAATTTGAGAAAATATAACTTCTCTTTGATCCAGTAAGCTTGCGTAGGTGGGACTGGAGACTTCCATCTTAAAAGTATTAACAGGTGCGTATTTCTGTTTAATTCATTTCAATTGGATTGAGTTTTTATTAAAATTTTATAGTTATTTATGGTCATAGAATATTTAGAAAATTGAATAATGATTAATGCGCGCACACACACATATATATGTATACAGTATACATATTTATATATAAGAATGGTCCCCCCCCAAAAAAATGAAAAACTGCTGCTCCACAAGGTTATATTTGTTCCTTTCTTAGACAATAACAAGCACACAAAATTGCACGTTCACAGACCTTTATTTCATGTCCACGCTTAAGCCCTCAAGTTGCCTACTAGTGACCGCTCTCTAGACATTGCCCCCAGGGTGAGGGATAACCGAAAAACAACCAAGTATAGTAAAATGAAAACATAAATACGCAGTTTGACGACCTACAGACACACAAAGAAACGTGGGGTTTATTGACCTGCAAACACACAAACAAAATGACACTAGCTGTCGTTCAGTTCTCCGACAATAGTGCAACCTTTATCGGAGTTCCGGCAGGGGTCTGACAAAATATCGAAATGGTGATATAAGGTAACTGTATGGCTGCCATTGATGGCACTCGACGCACTATCCATTAAGACTGGGTATGGCGAACGAACGTTCATTCATTCGAAACCAGAGCATTCACAGTCACTCTTTTTCTTTTTCGGGGCATTTACAGGCCACTTCCTGTTCATTTTAGGGCATTTACAGGTCACTTCCTGTTGAGTTTGTGTCACTGCCTATTCATTCTTGGGTCACTTCCTGTTGATTTTGGGTTACAGAACATAAAACTACCCAAAATCAACAAGAAGTGACTGAAAATTAACAGGTAATGATCTGAAATGGCCCAAAATGATCTCATTGCCTGGCATTGGCTGACACTGAGTAGAAGTAGGAGGGGCCCATTTGAAGAGGGCGGGGGTTCATTCGCTGCCACCCCCCCCCAGTTCAAATGTATTGGACGTCAACTAGTGATAAAGCAGGATGAATAAAGCTTGTTTTTCTGTTTATTAGTTGTTTTGTAGACTATTCTAGAATGATTTCCTAACCAATGCATCGATAATCATTGTATCGAAATCAAATTTATTTATATAGCCGTTTACAAAAACCCGAAAGGTCCTCAAAGTTCTTTACAACAAAGACAAACATGGTTCATGATTAATAAAAGGCAGGAAATATCGTGAGATCATCGTTATCGTGAGCGTTGTAGCGCAAATCGCATTTTATGGCACCAAGAGGTTGCCAGCCCCAAGTTCCAGGCAGTTTGCGCCGCATTCAGATTTTTGACGGGAGCGAAGCCTTTATGGAGGTTCTTGGAAGTCTGGAGTCCTCTCGCAAGGAAGCATTCGACGGATCGCAAAGGTTTTGGAGATATCTCAAGGTTTCCACATGTGTGGGAACATGGGAAATGGAAAACCTGTCCAGAGGGCCACCAATCAGCCACTACTTCGGATCAATTTGTCGGTTCATTGTGGGAACGCAAAAGGGAAAAACAATCATGGAGGGCTTGGACAGTATTTGCATACCAAATGACACCAAACTCCACACAGATCTCTTGTACCTAAAGACAAACAAATATAGCCTTGTGGAGGAGAAATTCAAAAACTAAAATAACCATTAGGCGATGGACCGGTATAATACAGTTGTTATATATATATTTTTAAATGATCAAAAATAGTCACTTGCTCTACAAAGAGTTGAAGGTCTTAACTGTTAAGTTTTGAAAAGCTGTCCACTGCACTGACCACTGGATTAAGTCTAAAATAGTTTAAAAATTTGTACGATTTCTGGTGAAATACTTTTTATGATTGTCGCGTCTACATGACAGTCTCATTCCACTTCCCTATATGTGCATTAAAGCGAAAACAATAAAAATAGTGTTCCACTTAAGGGTGTTCAATCTGATATAAAGTGATCACAATTTTTTCCCCCCAGTTCATGTTTTGTTTTTTTAACAGGTAGTTTTTATACAATGGCGTTTTAAACAATAGCTTTATAGTTCACCTCACCTGCAGTGTAATAATAGACCTCTTGAATACCATTAATATTTGAATCTTTTTGAGGGAATATTCAAAATCTGCCAAACTAATCAGTTGACATTTGCATTTGTTTGAATAAATATGACACGGCTGATAAACCAAAATTAATTTTTTTATTTTTCTTTTATCTTATTAGCCCCTTCCAGTATTGTGAGGTTTAACTACATTTCACAAGCCAAATGTCGAAAAAACAAATGAAGTAAAATTACATTACATAAAATCTAATAACTGTATGATAATATCAATTGTCATTTTAAAATATGCTTCTTTTAGATATTTTAGATTTAGAAATTTTGTTAAAAAGAATGGTTTCCATTCAGATGTAGAAAATGTTTCACAACAGAATTGTCAAAAACATCTAAATCACTTTGTATTCTTAATACTTTAGGTGAAATGGAACTGATTGTGTGAAATGTGTATAAAATATCGATTGAAGATCCTTAAATTTAATCGAATCGTGGCAGACTGCATTATCAGTAAATATTGTCATTGTCCTAAGAAACTATTTCACATTGTATCGTCAGTAAATTGGTGACTTACACCCTTACCAAACTGTGAGTTCCATGTTCATGTTTTTCAGCTTTTTACTAGTCGAATGTTATAATAAAAAAATCAAATATAAACCAAGTTCTGCTTCATTTTTTGTATGATTTCCTACTAAACTGCCCAGGTTTTTGTATCATGTTTGAATGCATTTGCTAGTCAGATTTCTGAAATTGTCCCCTGCAAATTTTACAATTTCATATAATTTTGTACTTAACATTGGTGCCGTGTTTCCCTCTGAGTAGCGTGTTAGTGACAGCACTTTTTACAGTCCAGATGTCCTCACATATGAGTCTAAATATGTCCGCTTCCACCTATGTTAGTACTTTTTAGTGTATGTGCGTGTGTAGGGGGGACTCAGGAATGGGTTGAAGCCACCGCACGAAGCATTCTTCTAAAAATGCTGTTCCCACCGAGCCGCAGGAGCAGCCAGCAATTGCTCAAAACTTCCACATTAAACAGGGAGAGGAGGGATAAAGGGACACAGAGGGAGGGCAGCGGCGGTGGCGGCGGATGGACGCCTCCCAGCAGACGAACCGCAAGGCTCCCATGGGACCTTCCCTTTCCAGGAGGGGCGAGCAGGGGAGGAGGATGCCAGGATAGTTTGAGATGAGGCTGATAAAAGGAAGCCCACCCACCTACCACACCCTGTCGACACTTACATATTACATATATTGCAGGGGGAAAAAAACAAACAAAAAAAACGGGTTCCTCACATCACACTCCTGTACACAGATACGAAAATGAGGGGAAGTGTGCCCTCTTGTGGCGACTTTCCAGTCCAAGAGAAGAGGTTTTTCCACATCATTTCATATTTTACAGCAGGGGTGCCCAAGTCCGATCTTTGAGAGCCCCTATCCAGCTTGTTTTCTATGTCTCCCTCCTCCAAGACACCTGAATCAAATAATCAGGATCCTTATCAGGCTCCTGCGGAGCTTGCTGATGAGCTGATCATTTGATTCAGGGAGACATGGAAAACAAGCTGGATAGGGGTTTTCGAGCACCAGACTTGGGCACCCCTGTTCTACAACATGTGATCGCGTGGCCTTCTCCTTTTACCTCCGCCAGTAGATTAAATATAAAGAGGATTATGGAGGTTATGTATTCGGTTGCAAGAATGAATAAAGGGATTATTATCAAACTTGCATGATATGTTTGTAATATAAAAGTGAATAGGATTAAATTTTAGGGTAATGAAGTCAAAGGTCAGAGAGGTTAGAAAAATGTGTTTAAGATATCTCAAGAACAAATAAAGGGGTTATCATCAAACTTGCAGGATATGAACCAGAAGAGATTACATTGATGTAATGAGGTCAAAGGGGAAAGAGGTCAGAATGGTAAATGGAGTTACAGTTGTATAGCATCATTCCACCTCTGATGGTCTCAAAGTGCTTTGACACTATATTCCCATTTCCCGACCGATGACGCAGAATCAGGAATAATGTGGGGTTCCGTTTTTGCTCAAGAATACTTGGACAAGGAATGGAAGTATGGAACCCGCGATGTCTGGTTTGATGTGATGTTTTGACGCTTCTAGTGAATTTCTTTCGTTAAATGGAATTTTGCAAAGACTTGATGACGGATCAGCATGTTTAAATAAAATCTGCATGGTAGGTGATATGGGAAGACAAAAGCCACATACATAAACACGGAGCTTTATCGGGATTTAATAATAGACATGTTAGACTTAACAGAATACGTTGATGCAGGAAATTAGCATGCTATCATGTAGGGACGGAAAGAGCAATTGCTTGTCTCCAGAGCCATGTAGCTTGACTCGCTTAACTCCAACCCTGCCTAGTTCACGCCCGCCCACCGAGTTTGATGACAGATAAAATTATTTCATGTGGTACAAGGGGAACAAGAGTGCAAGAATGAAATAAAAAGTGAAATAAATGAATGTTGAAATACATAAATAAATAAATAAATAAATAAATAAATAAAACTTGAAATAAATAAATATTGAAATAAATATATAAATTATGAAATAATAAAAATGGAAATTAATGTTGAAATAATTAAATAAAAAATTCAAATAAAATTCTAAATAAATAAAAAGTGAAATAAATACTGTAAATAAAAATGAAATAAATATAAATTGAAATAAATAAAAAGTTAAATATATATTGAAATAAATAAATACTGAAATAGAAGCCTTTTAATGACACATTTAGTAATTTATTTAATTGTGTATTTATTATTTAATTTTTGCACTCCTGGCCCTCCATATACAAGTCTGAAAGTGTCCAACCCGGGTTATTCCCAGGATATTTCCCCATGTCTGAAAGCAATGACACGGGTAAATCCCACGTCACCTTACACGGGAATTTACCGGGATATAAGTCTGAAAGGGGATAATGACACGTTGGGGCATGAGAGAAGGGCATGCCCATGCCACCAAATATGGCGATGCTTTGAACTTGGCTGCTTAAGTGGGAATCTGCTTTCTTAGAGTATTGCTATAGTTTTTACAGATTTAAACATGAATTTAAAATGATGTTATATTTACTAATCTACATTTAGTATTAATTGGCATTTTTGCCCAATTTTTCCATTCTATTTAAATGTTGTATAATTCATTGCATTCATTATTATAATCAATTACATTACATTGGCAAAGCAATTTCATTTATTTTGATAACTAAACAGCATTTTGTTCTTTACTTCTTCTATTTATATAATTACAAAGTTTTACTTTTTAACATTTTACACAATTTGGAGCATTTAAACATTTATACTGTATTTAGTCATGAACAGCATTTCGTGAATCTGTTTACATTTTACATTATCTCAATGTGAAGAGAAAAAGGATGGAGGCAACAGGGAGAACACAAAAACTCCACACTGATAGGCCCGAGACCTGAATTGAACTCACAACATCCATACTAGGAGCCGGCTGGGCTCACTTATTGTTGAATTTGTATTAATATTTTGTTGCCAAATGTATACTTCAAGTTTGCTATACTAAGTTTTTATGGTTGCATATTCTGACTCGCAAGGTGACCTGGCCAAGCAGCCCTCATCAAACATATATCAAAAGTGTTAATTTTATCTGTATATTATTTTGCCAATTTGCAGTTTGTGTTTGTTTGTTACCGTTTGAGATGTCGGCAGATGAACTGCAGCGTGTCATGGTTGGGCTGAGGCATGCTGTGTACGACGCTCTTCAGACGCTCCACTTTGTCATTGTAGTCAGTCATTTCTACAACAACAATACCGCCATTAATGAAATTTTGGTCACTTTGCTTCTTCTTGTACATTTTACCGCCATTTTACGTGAAAACTTTTATTGCAATTGTACTGAACCTTTCATAATTGTGATATTGTTGTGTACCATCCCAGTCCGTCTACTTACTGACAGTGTCCACCATGTCACTGAAGAAGCCGTAGGGCACCAGCGGCTCAGGAAGCTCACGGAAGAACAGTTTCAAAGCTCCCGTGATAACGTGGATGTCCTCCCACTCGCTCTCATCTAAGTTGAGCTTCTCCTCTGAGGGAGACCAGAGAAAGGAGAGAATTAGAGCGGAAGAGTTGCATAGGAAACAGTACCAAAATGGGGACCAACGAGGCCCAGAAATTAAGGCTTGTAGATGCTGTGCCGGTGAGAAAATAAAGATTAAGAGTGAAAGCAAGAAAATGCAAAATATTGTCACATACAATAAAGTAGTTAAATAAACAAGCAGAGTAGCTGGAGCATTTTTGTTTCGTCCACTAGGTGGCAGCTTCGGACCACTGCATGCATGTTCTCATAGCATGTATAGCAGAAAGTCCTGAGGGACAAGTAAAAAACATAAGTACTTAACAAATGTATGAGAGCACTCATACCGTTCATCTACACTTCAGGCATGATGGATTTCAAATAGGCTCCACAATTTTTTAATTGTAAATTTGAACATAAAACTATTAAAACTATAATGTTCAGGGGGGAAAAAACAATATTATTAATTTGTATTTCCATGCATTTGTTAAGTACTAAATGCTGCAGGTCCAGAAAAACCATCGGAGCTCGACACAAAACCAGGCAAAAAGAAAAAGCCCTGGTCCATTAGTGTCTACCTTGCACCAAATCTGCTGGGAACATGTAACGGCCATCAGTAGTCACCGCCCGCTCTGAAAGAATCACATGGTTACTCAGCAGACTTCCCACTTTTAGCGCATGGATAACACCATAAAATACAAGTTATAATAATAAAAGCAACAATATCTGCAATATATATTTTCACAAGAGTGCACTCTCATATGTGGTGATGTGCCTGTGTTCAGAATTAACTAATCACAAACTGTCATGTTAGGGGGCAACATTGATTAACCCCGCATCCATACATATGGGCAGTTCAAAAAAGCTTTTTCTGAGATATTTTTGCTTTCTTGTTAAAGCCTGAAAATAAAATGTTAAAACACCAATGCATATTTGAGTCTGTTCACAATCGAAGCAACATTTTCCTTAATTTATTGATGAAAAGTGTATGTGTCTTGACATTTTTCTTTTATCATAACTAGGAAGGGACAGTATATCTGTACATATTTGCCTTAAAGAAAATAAAAGTCATCTCAGAAAAGAGGGGTTATATTAGTCTGTTGATTTTTCTTGGCAACCCACCATATTTTTAGCGAATGTGATTAATTTGAGGCCATTTCTTTCTGTACCAATTGTTTGCACAAAATAACTTCATTCTTTCAATCAATGGGGACCGGGTAAGTCCCGTGGTGACTGTGTCTCCTGATGGTCGAGACGGAAACAATTATTTGTGTGTGATTTTCTTTTTTTTTTTTTTTAGCAATTTCGGGACATTTCTTAAACAATCACTTAAATAATTAAATGTGTCCTTCCTCTGGCCACGGTGCATCCTCCCACCAATTTTGACATGCGATTCATAGACTCTGAAATGCCGGTCAGACTGACAGATTTTGGTGGGTAGTATGATGGCATCAGGAATAATTAATGTCCATGGTCTAAGAAATTTCACTTATGGTACATGAGCATTTTAGCATTGCAATAGCAATACATCACAATGTGAAATAATACATTTTGGCACTACTGTCTGTACTTAAGCACAAATACTTACCGTGGTTGACCAGGTAGCGTAGTTTCTGAATGACAGCCAGGTTTCCGGAAACCCTGTAGATGCCATCAGTGTCCAGTCCTGCCACAACAAACACAACTGTAATTAATAGAGAAGAATACTCAGTGGCTTAATTATACTATAATGTGTGCATTGCTTGAGTTTTAAAAACCGAGACTGCCTCGTAAGGGACAGAAATCAAAATAGGTATTTTCTCCCACACCAGGCAGAGTCTCAGGGCATTATAAAAATTGCTCTGCAGAAAGGCATGTCATTTATATTTTATTTGGCAGCAGAACTAAAGTAGAAAGCCTCTATTTGACTGCTGGGCCGAGGGACTGCAGGTCGGATTCTGCGTGTATTTTTTTTTTTTACCTCTCTTCTCCACCGTCTCGGTGCAAAGCCTGACAAAGCGAGGCACCGTGCTCTTCTCCCGCTCACACAGCATCTCCAGACGACAGCCAAACACCTGATCTGATGTGCAGCGACAAACACCAACCCACACACACACACATTTTTTCAGAACCACTGCTGCGCTGGGAGACAATTTTTTAATGCCACAATAAGAATAGTGTATGTGGATTGATTCACCCAAACAATGACATGTAAAGTTAAGAAAATAAGTAAGTAAATAAGTAATAAGTACACTCTGCAACTTTGCAAGTTCTCCGACTTTGAAATGATGAGCAGGTTTGAAATTTTCATGGTAGATACTTGTCCACTGTGAGAGAATCTAAAATAAAAATCCAGAAGTCACAGTGTATGATTTTTAAAAACAATTGATTTGTATTATACTGCCGCAAATAAGTATTTGAACACTTGAGCTAATCAATGTTAATATTCATATGCATGTTAATATGAACTTTTTCACCAGGTTTGCACATACTGCAACAGGGCTTTTGCACCACACAGATCTTCTCCAGATCAATCAGGTTTCTGGGCTGTCACTGAGAAACACCGAGTTTGAGCTTTCTCTAAAGATGGGTTTAGGTCTAGAGACTGGCTAGGCCCCTCCAGAACCTTGAAATGCTTTTTAAGAAGCCACTCCTTGGTTATTCTGGCTCTCTGCTTCGGCCCATTGTCATGTTGGAAGACCCAGTCACGACCCATTTTCAATGCTCTAACTGAGGGGAAGGTGGTTATTCCCCAAAATCTCACAATAGATGGCCCTAGTCATCCTCTCCTTAATAGTGTAGTCGCCCCGTCCCATGCACAGGAAAACAGCTCCTAAGCTTGATGCTACCATCCCCATGCTTCACAGTAGGGATAGTGTTCTTGGGATGGTACTCGTTATTTTTCTTCCTCCAAACACTATGAGTGAAATTAAGACCAAAAACTCTCATTGTTATCTCATAAAACCACATGAATTTCTCCCATGACTCCTCTGGATCATCCAAATGATTTTAAACTATGACGTCTTAGTGTATTACCAGCAGTAACCTTGGAAATGGTGGTCCCAGCTCCTTTCAGGTCATTGACCAGCTCCTCTTGTGTAGTTCTTAGCTGTTTCCTCACCATTATTGGGATCATTGAGACCCTACGATGTAGATATTGCATGGAGCCCCAGTCCGAGACAGATTGACAGTCATGTTTAGCTTCATCCATTTTCTAATAATTGCTACAACGGTGGATCTTATATCACCAAGCTGCTTGGCAATAGCCCCGTAACCCTGTCCAGCCTTGCAGAGGTCTACAATTCTGTCACTGGTGTCTTTGGACAACTCTTTGGTCTTGACCATGTTAGGAATTGGAGCCTTCCTGATTGTATGGGATGGATAGGTTTTTATATGCAGCTAACTGCCACAAACAGGTCAAAAAGTCAGAGTCCACTCCACTTATTCGTTGAATCTTTTAAAGATGACTAACAGGTCTTTGAGGCTTACAATTTTAGCTAAAAGACAGGTATTCGAATACGTATTTGCAGCAGTACAATACAAATAAATTGTTAAAAACCACACACTGTGATTTCATTATTTTTTTTCCTTTAGATTGTCTCCCACAGTGGACAAGCACCTACCATGAAAATTTCAAACCCACACATCATTTCTAAGTGGGAGAACTTGCAAAATCGCAGGGTGTTCAAGGACAATACTTATTATATATTGTTCTTTTCGGGGTGCTAAACCAAAAACATTGAAATAAAGATTTTTATCGATCATTTGAATAAAAATGTAATTTACCATTGCCATAGCAAACAGTAATGTTCAATAAGGATTCAGCTTAATAAAATTAAAGCCTATAATTTAAAAATGAGCATTTACATGTATAGCAAAATTTGTAAACCAAGGCAAATAAAACATTGACTAGAAACACCCATTGAAAAAGATGTTGCATATAAAATTGAAAAGATTAAAACCTTCGGTGTAGTGTACCCTTTAAAAAAAAGAAAAGAAAAAAAAAACTCCCCTGGCCAACAATTTATTGGCATGGAATCAAACCTTTTCCATTCTTCGATTTTACCTTGTCAAGAGTTCTGTATAATAATTTCGGCATTAATTTAGACATTAGTTATTTTTCCTGTTAAGCCATGTTTTACTTTGGAAGGACAATACTTGCTCCCCCCCTCCCCTTTCCCTTAGCTTGAGGAGACTCGCTTTGTAACTTGCATTTAAGTTGTAACATAGACTGCTAAATAAACTCATGCTAGCCACAATTTTTTAGGTTCTTTTTAAAATCCCAAAAACAAACAAACAAACAAAACATTTCTACTAATTATTTGGGTAAAAAAATACATATAAACATGTTTTGGAAAAAGTCATTTATGGGTGGTAATTTTTCTGATTGACATTTTGCTGTCCCCCAAAATTTAAATCCACTAAAAAGGACGCCAAAAAAGGCGTTAATGTACCTTTAATGAGCCCCTTCTCCTGCAAGGCCTGTAGCGGCGGCCTCTTCAAGATGAGCTTCTTCAGCCTGGTTTTTACCCTCTTCTTCTCAGTGTTCTCCAGGTTGGATGCCGAGCGAGGGACTGCAAGGGGAGGCAAGGACGGGCAAGAGGAGAAGAAGGAGGAGGAGGTCAGTGCGGGGTGTCCTAGAAGGTGCGAGGGAATGGTAGTGAGGATGAAAAGTGGGAGTGCCGGCCGGCGCCTCAGGTGTGACGAGGCCGACGGCGGGATGAGCTGCCACGGTGGCCATGCTAAAATGTAAGCGGGCTGGATGGAGGAGAAGATGGAGGAGAGGATAGCCGGGTGTAAGAACCCTGTGTGGAGGTTGAGAGAAAGCAATAATGATGATGATGATGATGATGACGACTTAAGTAGAACTGCATGTTTAAGATTGGCCTTTTACTGTAGGCAGCCTAAACACAAATTTTGATATGACAATGTTTCGAATTTCTTGTCGGGATAATGAATGCAATAAGGATGATTAGGGGAAATGTAGAGGAGTAAAAGTGAAATTCTTAGAAAAATCAAAAGTAAACCTAGGTGAAAAATTCTGCTAAGTATTTACACTCCCTTGCATTACAAGATTGGGATGAAGTGAAGGGAAGAGGTGAAGGCGTGCAAGGCGGATGCCAAAAAAGGCAAGCGGCGGTACTTACGAGACGCTCTCCTGTCATCCTCATCGCCGCTGTGGTCCAACATTTCCACGCTCCCAGCCCTCCTCAAGGAATATAGCAAAACGTTGTCTAGTGGGTTTTCACGGTCCTGTTGAAATCAGAAAAGCGTCATTGCTAAAATGAAGCAGATTTAACATATCTCTACTGAGAATTTCTACTGCCCCTCACCAGCCTATCAATGACATTCTGGATGGTGTGGTACCATTCCTTGATCAGAGAGTCCGTCTCTGACTGTAGGAGGAATTCGTTTCCTGTCACTGTCCTCAGCTGGAAGGCACACATTTACAAACATGATGTACTGTACTACTATGTGTGAGTGAGAGGAGTGTTTTTCACAGCCGTGTATTTACCTTGAAGACATTCTTTTTGCTGGACAGCTCATTGGCCCAGTGTAGTTTGGCTCCTCTTAGGTCAACACTGCTCTCGGGGCAACTGTTTCCTGGTTTCTGGTGTCATTAATAAAACAAAAACAATTCTCATTAATAATACATATATTGTACAGAATTCCCTTTGCTGCTGTTTAGTTTGGATGTTAGAAGAGACTTTACCATGTCTATGCTACAATCATAATCATTACTTATTTTATACAAGACAACAACAAAGACATCTGCTACTACTTATTAAGTTGCTATAAAAGTAGCCATTTTTGTACACAAAAAAAGACATTATATGCTTGTGCGTAGTTTTGTTACCGAAATGTTAAGCAGATTTTCTTAAAGGAAAGCAGGTGGTAGTTTTAAAAGCAGATGTAGCCTAATTGCTTTTTTATTCATATTTACTATGGCAGTAAACTTAAACTGGCATTAAATATTAAATAGCAGTGCCACCATACTCATGTTTGCCCGTCATGTCTTTTATAACTCAACACAACAGTGTATCCTCCACAAGTCTTTTGAGAAGTCTTACCCAACTGGAAGGTGTCTGTGATTTGGGGTCTTTGAAGAAAACCAAGCTGTTTCCAACCAGCACCACCCAAGATGGACTCCAGTTTTTTCTACAATACAACACATTGGGTTCAACCAAATACCGAGCACACGTGTTTCTTTTGTGAAGCCACGTTTAGCTGCTGTTTTACCTTAAACGTAATGTTTCTGACTGTCCTGTTTGATAAGAAATGTCACTTTGCTTTGGTGGTTTATTAATCATTAGATTTTAGTTAGCGACCTGGTATCAACAGGACGTGAGCCCAAAATGCCCCAAAATCAACAGAAAGTGTCTTCGGTGTTTACCTGCAAAGCAAAGCTACCATTGCAATTTCTCCAGAAATTCCATTTTCTAGTTATTCGAGTTAATTAATTAATTTTTTATTTAATTTTTAGTCTACAGCATGTTTAATGAGTTTTCTTATTTGCAACATTCACATTACATTCCCAACACAATATGTTCAGGTACACCAGGGGTCAGGAACCTATGGCTCGCGAGCCAGATCTGGCTCTTTTGACAGCTGCATCTGGCTCGCAGACAAATCTTTAATAATTAACTCATTTGCTCCCAAACACGTATAAATATGTTCTATTTTTAATTGTTTCGGTGTCCCAAAGACGTATTTATACGTCTTTTTCTCAAAAAAGACATCTCTGGGTCGTAATTCAATTTAGCTCCAAAGCACAAAGCTGAAAATCCATTTTAAAGCAATAAAACTGGCAACTGGAGGGCAGTAGCGCATTTTGTAAGACCCGCAACCCGATTCAAAGGCAACGAACGGCCAAGCCGCTCGGCTAGGCACCGGCGGAAGACGACCGAATGGATGCCAGGCGGCGGACGACCGAGCAGAACAACCGGGACCACTATTGCAGCGGACTATGTCTTTGAGTCCGTGCTGCTCGCGAGCGTAGCCCGCAGAGACTCAAATAAATTCATCTTTATGAGACAGACGGCGATGAGGGAAAAGTTTAACCGGCTGTCGCGGCCAGAACAGCGTCATCTTTCAGTTAGTTATGTGTAAATAAATTGTTACGTTGCTATCAAAAGCTCTATTTGTCTGTTGTTTTTTATCTTATTTTGTAAAAGGAAAACATTATTCAGATGTTTGCGATGTAACTAAAGCAAAAAATAGCTGTGTATAAGTCAAAGTTATGTTTGAAATGTGTGCTTTCACAAAAAGCTCAATTTCTCCGTATTTTCATTGGAAAATTGCTCAAACTAAGCTATTTTCTAATGCTGATTTCTAAAGAATGGAAAAAGATATGAACTAACTTTTTTTTCTGCTGAAAGAAGAGAGTCTAATCTTTCTTTTGGTGGGTTCCATGTTTATATAGCAATAGAACAGAATTTTCTGTGGGCCTTGAAAATAGTCAAAATCCAGTAAAACGGCCGGGAGCGAAGGGCTTTGCTCCGGTGAAAATGGCTAGGAGTGAATGAATTAAAAACACAAAAAGTTTGTTATATTCCTTTGCGCTGTTACTGGCATCACCAAGGGGCCACTGTCCCATTTCAATACGTAGAAGTAGAAGAAGAAGAAGTGGGCGAGCGTAAGGGGAGAGAGAGAGACAGGTGTACAGAGAGAGTTGCGCGGGAGTGCTGTATTGAGTGGCTGGGTGTCCCCCACTGGTTTTTGTTTGTGTTAATAAAATCTCCGATAAAAAGCCATCCAACACGTCTATGTGTTTTTATCCACTACGCCACCTCCCCGAAGGAAGAACTGGACGTAGGAGCGACGACGAACAAGCCACGGAAATCGCCGGTCCACTCCCGACTACAGTTCGGAGTTGAGAGCACCACATTACCAAACAGTGCAGATTGGTAACAGCGCAATGCACGAAACGGCGACGGTCACCGGCGACTAGAAAGCTTGCAGTAATTTTAGTGGGAAAGTGGCAACATACATTTTGTTCTATCTATCTATCTATCTATCTATCTATCTATCTATCTATCTATCTATCTATCTATCTATCTATCTATCTATCTATCTATCTATCTATCTATCTATCTATCTATCTATCTATCTATCTATCTATCTATCTATCTATCTATCTATCTATCTATCTATCTATCTATCTATCTATCTATCTATCTATCTATCTATCTATCTATCTATCGCATAGGCAACAACGCAGATGAGGCAGAGACACTGTTCAAGTGGGGTTGCTGTATTTTGCTGTCGAAAATAGTGGCCGATGAGCGCATGTGCGTGGGATCAGCACAGAAACTCCCCTCGTTTTCAGTTTCGTTTTCTGCGTTGTTAGAAGCCCTTTTGACAAGATGGCAAAAACAAAAAAAGACAAGGAGTATCTACTTTTCAGCAGGACATAGGGACATAAATGCGGGACCGTTTTTTTCTCTCGCTTTGGATGAGTCAACAGACATAAGCTATTTATCCCAGTTCAGAGTGATTACAAGGTTTGGACTATGAAAGGGACAACAAGAGGGGAGGATTTATTCAAGTTCTTCATTGAGTTGGCTAAAGAAAAAAATCTACCGATGGATAAACTTGTTTCGGTGTGCACTGACGGTGCTCCATGCATAAGTTTTGTCAAGGCCTGCATGAAGCTCAGCCCCAGCAAGTATCAACCAGACTACAAAGCCATCAGCAAAACCATGCCGCACCAGAAGTCGCATTAATGGTAAGAAATACTCATCATTGATTTGCAACAACATAACAATGACTTATTGTACTTTAAGTGTTGAAATGAAATAAAATGCACACATTACTTGTATTTTTAGTTTTAAACCTATTATATGGCTCTCACGGAATTACATTTTAAAATATGTGGTGCTCATGCCTCTCTCAGCCAAAAAGGTTCCCGACCCGATCTTTACTGTATTACAATAAATCTCCATTATCCATCACCTGAGTTTACGACCTCCTTCTGCAATTTTTGTCTTGTTCAAGAGTCCAGCCTTCTCCAACTCCTGCAAAGGGAGACGCATCATGTAAAATGGACTTTTTTACGAGTTGTATACAAAATGTTATGGCCGTATGGCCAGTATGGCCGTCCATGATTTGGTAAGCAGGCTGAGGAAAATTCACCATTTTCAAAACCCTTTGCTCCTCCCTAACAAAATTCTGAGGTGACCCCAAGGACTAAAATCTTTATAATGAAAATAGTTTTAAGTGCACCTCAACTATTACTTCTTTATAGTACTGAGAAAACTTAATTTTCAGTGACTTTCCAATGACAGGGGAAACACTTGGGAGTTGGCACAAACTACTTCAATAGTTCCCGCTGCCCATTTGATCTGCAGAAGGGAAGAAGTCCTTGAAAAATGTACTTCAACAAAATGGGGAATAAAAGGAAATTTCATGTCAAAGTAAAAAGGTGATGATTTCCCCTCACTGGAGTGTTGCCGTCACCGTCTGGAGAGCTCTCAGGAGATGGCGGTTCAACGACAATATTGGTCACATTGCATGGGCAGTCTCGGCACTGCCGGACCAGCTGGAAGAGAAAAAAAATGGTGTCTTGTTGATGTTCAAGCTTGAATAACAAAATCTGCCTTAGGGAGCATGCTGAAGTGAAGGGATACCTTGCCGTTCTCGGGCAGGATCATAGACTGTGAGTGTGAGAGGTTTTGCTTGGTGTCATGCAGGGGTGCCGAACCGTGACACGTCGGGACGGTGGTTTCGAGAGCCATCGTGCAAATGGTGTCGGAGGAGGCAGCACGCTGCATGCTCTTCGCGAACACATGCGAGGCGCAACGAGCAAAGAAAGCAGATGTAAGAACTGTGTTATATTGTGGAAAATATTCAAACAACAAGTGGTTTGTTTTTTATTCTGTTTATTGTTGACTTTTTGCAATGAGTTGCCCCCGTAAACTTTCAGACTGGTGTGAACTCTTTAGATTTGTTTGACTTTTGGAACTGAAAGTGTGGATTGAACTCCAGTTGTACGATTTTGGCTGCTTTTCAAATGCAGTACACTTCTCACATTCAAAGGAGAGACAACAACTTTATGACGTGCATCCTTAATTTTTTTAAGGTGTAATAGTGGAGAAAATGTACGTAAAGCCAGTATTTCCAGGAAGTGGCTGCCTTTAGGGAAATGCTGGTACTATTTTAGTCAATCATATGCGATAATCAAAGATTGCCTGCCCTTACGCGAGACAAAATTAACACCTAATCAAAGTCACCACTGCTCGAGTCCATCAGCGTTCATAAGTGGGTATAACTGATGTCACAAAATGACTGCGCTCGTTAACAGTGTCATTTGTTGTGTTTAAACATATTTTTCTCTATTATCAGAGGTCTAAGAAATTTGCGATTTGCATACTTAAATACTTTGAGCAACAGTATTTCACATAAAAGTCATTACCTCCACCAATAGATCAAACCTACGGAAGGCGGAAAATTGATATTCGGTTCTATATGTTTGTTTGTATGTTTGTGCTCAAGATTGCTGAAGAATGAATAAAGGAATTCTTATCAAACTTGCTGTATATATTTGTAATAAAAAACAGAAGATATGATTGCATTTTGGAGTAATGAGGTCAAAGGTCACAGAGGTCAGAAAATAAATTTTGTGATAACTTCATAATGGATTAGCCTTACATAGGCTAATCCTAAAATTTGCAGGGTAGAAAAAAGTAGAGTGCCCACTCTACCAAATATGGTGATGCTTTGAATTTGGCTTCTTTGGCGGAAGTCTGCTTCCCAGTTAAAATGGGCAGCCCTTCCCAGTTAAAATGGATTAAACGTCTATCGGCGTCAATGGCAGCGAATAACTGAACACTTTTTATAATTGTGTAAAAACAAAAAGCAAGAGGAATTTTTCATGCCGATGCAGCCATAATTAAGTAGCTATTCCCAATTTCTTTAACCTACTTCTCTCAACAATCGAACCATACATCCCAGAAACATGCGCGTCTTCATGCGAGGGAGATTGAGCAACTAGGAGGACTTTCCAACTGAGACTTTAAACCAAATGCAGTCACACCCCACTGTGATGCAACATGTAACACAAAGAGCTGCTTGGGTAACAGCATTTTTTTTTTTTTTTAACACCATGATTTGCGATTTCACCACCTTAATATTCATAAATGCTGATCTCTTGGAAACTAAATCATGTAGCTGGCATTACTTGAATGCATTTTGTCGGAATACAGTGAAGAGACGCAGCTGTGGAAAAGCTAATAATAAGGGCTCATTGATTTTCATGAGGTGAATTCTCTCTTCAAAAGCCCACTTCTACTCCTCTCCTCACAAAAACAAAATAAAAAAGTTAAATGACGTGAAAAAAAAAAAGTTTTCTCCATATAAATTGATTAATCGCCCAACCTTAATACATTAAATGATTCATGCTAGGGCTCCAGTCACAACAGGGAGTTGGGGAAAAAAAGACCCTGCTCAAGCAGTGACAATTTCAAAAACCTTAAGAACCTCCTTTTCCATCCTGCTGTGTTGAGAGGACCAGATTGTAAAAAGCGTCAACTGTTCTTTTGTGTGCAAGGTGAAATTCAAGGTGATTACATTCCCTTTTTGCAGATTTGTGTGTTGAGAAAGACGAGAATTTCACCTGTTTCATCCGCCAACTGCTGTCTGTCTTCCTCTGGTGGCTCCCAAAAAGGAAATCGGGTGAGAGCTACAAAAAAGTAAGTTTCACTTTTAGTCCAAGCAACGACAACTGCAGAAAATGCGTTGATAAAACGCTTTAAAATAACTGCAACTAAGAGGTTGTAAGAATGGACAGGAAGGATGATTTTTTTTTTTTTTTTTAACTCGAGTCTCAAAATGTGGCGAGACCATCAGAACTCAAACACACACACAGTCAGGCCCAATGAAAGACTATTTGTGTATCAAAAGACTTACTGCAATCGTGTTCATCTCCACCATGCGTTCGAAACCCAAACTATATTGTCGCCAAGTCTTCTTGTATCACAACAACACCCTGTTTCACGCCGTATTTTTAAAAAATAAAAAAGGACAAACTGTCTCATCTTTCCTTCCTCGCTGGGCTGGCCTTACTTCCTCATTGAAGGGGGAAGCTGTTTTTATCAGTGCGTACAGTGACACGAGCAGGAAGGTGCGCACTTAGCTGTCACTATGACGCCAGGAACATTGCCCCGGCAACCGCAGCAGAACAGAGTGTTTGGTGCCAAGGCTTGACCTGAGCGGAACTTACCATTTATAATAGCATTGCAAGGTGCCAAGGGGATAACACAATTTTCTGCCAGTTGTCAATTAGTTCGTAATTTAAAGAAAAATCAACATGTCCTTTTGTTTTTTTTCCCCCAAATACTTCACAAAACGTATTCTAATGTTGTTATTTAATGTTAACCAAATTGTGAGCAGCTACACCAAGTCATTGTAGACATTATTTTGACCACCAATCGGTATCTAATGAACAAACAACCTTTGCAACTACAGAATCAAGTTATCTTATCTTTCAGTGCCACCATTACTACCCCAGCGTCATTGTGGCGAGCAATATTTCAGAATTTTAACAACATGATGATGCAATATTCCCCATTGTGAGAACTGAGAAGGCTCTTTTTTATGCATCAATGACAGAAATAGTGCCCGGCTTGTCGGGAGCGGAGAAAAGAAAGGTCTAAAAAACAACAGTTTAATGACTAGACTGTAGCCTTGATTTACTTCAAAAATCTTAGGAATGTTCCATCATAGCAAAGGGGGTTCACTCTTACTGTTTGCACCTTTTGTTTTTGAAATTGCAAAAGAAAAAAAAACATCCTTTGACTTTTCAATTAAGGAAATGTATTGAAAATTTGATGGCATTACTAATATAATATATATAAAGATGTGTGTGTCCGTGTGTGTGTGTGGGGGGGGGGGGGGGGGGGGCTGACAACCCGCTGTAACAAATCTGCAAAATTTAAATATAAATTTTATAATATAAATGTATATAAATTAGGGCTGTCAAAATTATCGCGTTAACGCGCGGTAATTATTTTTTTAAATTAATCACGTTAAAATATTTGACGCAATTAACGCACATGTCCCGCTCAGACAGTATTCTGCCTTTTGGTAAGTTTTACAGCAAGGCTTTTTGTGCTGTCTAACAGCGAACTCTTGTGGTCGCTTTGCGACATGGTTTATTGTTTTCTTGCCAGTTCAATATGGCTGCACGACGTCTCGGGCTGACGCCTACTTTGTAATGTTGTGCTTATGTGATCCTTGGACAAGATTTGTCCGTAAGTATGGTTGTTGTAAAGAATATACATATAATGTTAGTAAGCGAAATGTTATACTTTTTGTATGAGACGCTTTTTGTTTATGTTTAGTGAACCTGTATAGCTTGCTAAGCTAACGTTGTTGCTAATGCAATGCTTGTGTATTTTTTGTTGTTGTTGTAGTTATACGACGGTCAAAGAGGACAATGGTTTGAGGCCATTTTATTAATAAATCAGATGAAAAAGGAAGAAGTCTGATTATTAAGGCGTCGTTCACTAGCTGTCTAGCTTTGGAAAAAGTAGACGCTTCGGAGTGAGGACAGCATAGACAGATTTAAATGACAGTAGAGTGAAATGCCCACTACAGTCCTTATGTACCGTATGTTGGATGTATATATCCATCTTGTGTCATTCCAACAATTTATTTTACAGAATATATATATATATAATTTACAGAAAAATATGGCATATTTTATAGATGGTTTGAATTGCGATTAATTGCAATTAATTACGATTAATTAATTTTTAAGCTGTAATTAACTCGATTAAAAATTTTAATCGTTTGACAGCCCTAATATAAATTTTAAATATACTCTATATGGATAGTACATAAAACTTTTTTTTTTTTTTTTTTTAAACAACAACAAAAAAACTTGCAAATGCAAATCCCTTTTCATATTAAGTAATTTAGTGTGTACAGGCTCGTAATTTATTCATTCATTCTGGAAGCATGCGTAAAATCAATTTTCTCCCTTGAAATTTGTTAAAACCAGACACTTAAAAAAAGCTGGCTGAATTAAATTTCAATTTAAAAAATTCCATTTTACAAAACATAAAAATTCACTAGGGTGCTCAACTTATGTGGGCTTAAAAAATAAAAAAAATAAAAAAAAACGCATGTGGTCTATGAATTATTATTGAGTCACATGACACAGCAGATGGCTGTGCTCCTGCTCAGTTAAAGCATGTACTTTACAATGTAAAGTGACGTATATGGGTCAGTGCACCTTGCACTACCTTGACAGGGGAATCACACCTTTGATGGTGTGTTTTTTCCCACACAATCTATTTTGGATGAGCGTGGATAAAATATTGACGCAATAGTGATGCAAACAGAAGGTGTTAAATGCTCATTTAGGAGAATGAGGATCAGGCCTGGGATGATTTGTCGTGTAGATGTCAACGCTGATATGAAATTTACTATTTCAGCCCATTTAAACTGATGCTGAATAAACCCCAAAAATCGCACCATCGTGTATCGTGCTGTTTAAACGCAACAGCAAGTGGTGAAATGCATCTGCAGGGGTCATGAAGAGTTTCAAGTCAGATGAGTGATTTAGATGTAGCAATGTTTTGGGTTTTTAAGCACTCATGGGGTCTAATGGCTTCAGCTGCTCCGCATCCGATCAAAGCGGTATTACCTCATTATTCCCTGCGGAGGGATTAGCCCGTCGTAAATGCGTCACGGGCGCAGTTAGAGTCAGTCAGCAATGATGGGGCAACTACGGAGATGTAATCCGACTTTTTAATTTAGCCGGGCTCTTAATCTGGAGCGCAGTGCCCATGTGCACACTGGAAGAACATGACAATGACTTCCCTGGCTCACTATTGTTAATACTTTATCTTGTTCTTGCGTTATTCTGAGCATTAAGAGGCCAGGCATATTGCTAAAGCATACACTGGCGCATGAATTATGATAATGTTATTAATAACCCATGATTATTGCATAGACTCCTCATTAAAACATTGTCGCAACATTCTGAACCATCCGCTGTGCACACTGTGGGCCATTACACCAGTAAAAGCACTTGAGAGGAATTATTGCATGAGAAAATAAACACGATAAAGTACAGTACTATATGTACAGTGGCTAAAAGTCTACACACCCCTGTTTAAATGCCATAAATATTTTTGGAGAGGATGTAAAATTCACTTTTATTTAATTTTCTTAATCTGTTATTGCTGTGTGTATGCTGTAGTGCTATTTCAGAATATCTCTAAAAAAAAAAATCATACTTTTGATGATTTTTTTTCATAAATTTTCCACTATGCTGAGATTTTATGCCATTTGTATCATTTTATGAGAATTTTGAGAATGCCCTCGCCATGCATAGCAGCACTCTGGTGCTTTTTTTTTTTTTTTTACAAAATTAACACATTTGTATACCTTTATATCTTAGGAATAGAGAATCACTCAGTGAGCAAACCTGCACCACACCAAAGCAGCCAAATTCAAAGCATTGCCATATTTGCTAAGGTGGGCACTCCATTTCCTCATGCCCCAAAATGTCATCACTCTCTTCACCTACCCTTTTGAGTTAAATTTGAGTTAAATTGGCTAATTCGTTATCATGAAATTCCATTTCTGACCTCTGTGACCTTTGACCTCAGAATCAAAAATGTATCTCTTACGATCATTGGCTGTCAGCCTCTCCCAATGAAGACTGGACGTCTAACATCGTCAGTGGCAGTCAATGAATTAATTGAGTGCACTATACAGGGTTGCATTCCTTGCGGTGGATGAGCACGAGGCTTACCCTGTGCATAGTCCCATTGCCCGTTGCAGGAAGTGGCAACGTCAGATGGCTTGTTTCTCTCGGTAACGTTTTGGTTTGCGTCGGAATGACCTAGTGGAGGAAAAAGCCGCTTGTGAAAATGAGAAACAGACACACAATTCTATCAGTATTAAAAGGATTACGGATACCAATAAGTTCTGTGTGAAAGCAGAAATAGGAAAAAATTGTTAGATCATATTCATGCTTTAAATCTCGAATTAAATGGAATCCTCCTTATTAGTAAGTAGCAAGGTCTTGTAAATTCTACAATTCCTGTAGGTATAGAACTCATTACATGCTTTTTGGCTCTTTAGCACTGATTAGTAGAACTACACGGACATATAAATGAGACAGTGTTAAAACCTGACCCTTCCCTAACCTCTCCACAGGGAGAATTCAATGAATCTAGCTCTTAATCTAGGGAAGACTTTTTATTAAACACACGTTGAGAAGTAACAGCGAACCTGCTTGTTGGCGCCGGAACTTCCGCGAGCTCTCCGAGGAGGCTTCCAGGATCTCTCCTTGGTGATGCTGTTGACATAATAGCTTCTCAGGGAAGATGGGTCCACGTACTGCTCCCACAAATCCAGGACCTGCAGTGGCTGCTGGCCCGGGGCAGGGCAAGGGGGCTCCGTTTGCGAGGGACGCCTGTCTACTACCTGTGGTTGATGATAAAGGGGCGAATCTTGCCAGGATAACTGGGACAGATAGGACTCTGTTGGGACCTAGAAGGAGAAATTGGGTGTAAATGATTTTAATATATACTGTCATTTAAAGTCATCTTTGACACAGGCCACACCATAATTTGGTTTCCTTCCTTTGTGTTCCAACTCCGGCCGCTGCGATGAATCGACTACAATAATTAATCGGTATTATTTTTTTAGTCGAATCCTTTGGAGACTTTGTAGACCTAAACGTTTTCCAAATCCTCTTTTTTTTAATTGAAAATACAGTACTGTATTGTATTATTTTTTACGTTGTTATAAATTTTAAAAAAGGGGAAAAAAATGTTTTTCTTATTTTTCTGTTGCGTGTCTTCATTGGATTTAATTAAAAAGTAAATAGCAAAAAACAAAGTTAAACATTTTTAAATCGAATTTTAAAAAGTGAAAACACGGCCATTCTCTTCTTAATTTTTAAAATTTTCCAATTAAAAAAATATTCATTTAAAACTACAAATTAACATTCTATTTTTTTTTAATTTAAATACAAAAGGGGAAAACTATTCTTTGTCAAATTAAAAAAAATAATTAGATTTTAAAAAATGTAAAATTAAAAAAAAAAAATGAGAAAAACAGTCATTATTATTATCATCAGTATAAAAAAATAATTCAAGCATTATTTATTTATTCATATTATGAAATTTGAAAAAAAAAATTTTTTTTTTGAAAGATGGAAAAACAGCATTCTCCGATCTAACCCCTGATCTTTCAGTGAGGACCACAGAAATTTCATTTAAATTTAATTTTAGCAAGAAAAATGAGATCAATACACATGATCTTTCACGGGTCACATAAAATAATGTGGTGGTTTGGATCTGCCTGGTGTTTAACGGACATGTCAAATCAAATCTGGGTATGTTTTAGACTGAAAAAGGGATGAGTATTTTGTATTTAAATGTAAATGTGAATTGGTTTGATCCTGTAACTTTCATGCGGAATTGTGACGATTTAAGAGCACAGCAAATAAATCCAACAAGCAGTTCAATACGTCACACTGGATTAAGATGAGGTTATTGGGAGGACACAAAATGAAAAATCTTTTTATGAACCAAAGCCAAGTACAGTACAGTATTTGCTCTCTGGCTTAATGGTCAGACTGTGTCTACATGACACTGTACTGTATACAGTATACAGCTGCTGGCACATCCGCTTTACTTCAGTCTGCTTTACAGCCAAGAAGTTTGATGTTGGAATCTCAGTTATGGTTTTCTAAATCTGCACAATCCTAACAGTGCTTGTGAGTATTATTTTTGCGTACTCTGGAATCTTTGTCCATTTTAATATTGCCCAATTGAAATGTGAGAATCTGATTTCTGGTGTTTTTTTAAGGTGTTTAGAAAAGCTTTTTTTCTTAAGTGTTTAGAAAAGCATTAAAAAAAAAATTGTCACCACATTTTCTCAACCTTCATGTATCGCAAACCATCAATTCTCTAAAAATGAATAAAAACAATAGCAACCTTTGGCAAAGTGTATGCCTTGTCTCCTCCATTTTAACAAATGTTCATTGTGAAAGAAATTTCAAGGGATGAAGTGGACCATGTCCTTCTTACTGGGATTAAGCACACAATGAGTTCAGTTGGAAGAGAAATACAGAGACAGAATAAATGACTTGCATGGACTCTGATGTAATTCTGGGATGCCCTAACGTCATTGCTGACCTGATTGATTCTCTGGAGGGATTATTAAATGCACAGACAGTGAATAAAACGTGCCCTACTCTGCCATAGCTACGTACTTGTACGTCACACTGGATGATGAAGAAGACGCTGATTTTGAACAAATGCATATACTGTATACTATACTATTAATAGAGAAATACTGCTTTTACTGATATTTTTCCATTTCTGGAGCAAATTCCCGGGTCGACTGAAACAGAGTTTATGCGGACATTTAACGGGTCTTGTCTTAGTATTATGTCCGAAACTTGCGGCATGAGGCATGTGTGAAAACAGGCGTTAAATACATGGGTCACAGCACGAAGGCTGATGATGTAAATGTCATGGCGGGCCAAACGTCATTTCCTCTTTCTTCGCAGTAAGACGAAAAGTGGTAAACATACATCGCAATTGTCAACATGGCAAGCTGGAAATGGCAAAATTAAACTGAAAGCAAAGAAATTCAATTGCTATTGGATCATGAAGCAAAAGAAGAGAGTCCATCGTCCATCCCGCGTCATTCCCGGGTCTCTCCATGTGTGAAGGCAATGACATGGGTAAATCCCGCATCCCCGTACATGGGATTTTACAGGGATATACGTCTGAAAGGGGCTTTAAATGCCATTTTACCATATGACTTTACAGGTCAAGGTCAATGCCTATTGCAATATGCCTTTGCCACATTGGCTCATATCGAAAAACACTTGCAGATACAATACCCAGCCCTAAATGTGCACCTATATGTTTTTAAATAGATCAAAGGCCCATGAGTCAAATCGAATTGTGGTAGACTTTTTAATATCGGCAATTATACGGTTATCCAAAGAATACAATTATTGTATCGTCATGAAATTAGACATTTACCTTTCTTTTAGATTCAAATACAACCTAATTATATTGTTCATACTGTCGGTATTAGAGATTAGAGGAAACTCACAATTTTAATGTAATCTTGGTGATCCTATCCATCCTGATCACTCCCAAAGAGAACCTCAGTATCTTTATATCTGCCACCTCCTGCTAAGCCAACTGCCTTTTCCTCAGTAACACTGTCTCCAGACCGAACATCGCTCAACTCAGCACAGTTTTATAAACCTTTCCTTTCATTTTAGCTGAAACTCACTACATTTAAGAAGATTCGGGAAATTCTTTTAATAAAACGTCCCACTTCAAATTTGGTACGATACCATTCACTACTATTACTGCCACAACTATTACTACCTACTTGTAAATGGTTTTTCTTTCCAGAAGTTCCCAGCATATCCCACTGACTGCTGGACTTCTTCGGGAGCCTGTAGTTGACATGGCTGCTAAAACCTCCGCCCACCTCATCGTAAGGGTTCTCCACCACGTTGTCCGTCAGGTTGCTCTGGCTCTGACTGCGAGTGATCATGGGGACCACCCTAGTGTTGGATGACACCGACTGGGAGGCCGAGGAGTCCCTTGGGACCGTGAGGTGGCCTGATGGGGAGAGTTAAATGTCAAGGGGGAGAAACAGACGCCACCCATGACACGATCAGTGTCCAGACCTCTGAAGGCACTCTTGGAGTTAAGGTTCTCCATGGAGCGGTAGATGGGTTTACTCGCTGTAGATAAAACATGGAAAGAACAACAGTTAAAAGAAAAAAAACAGTTCCCATGTTCCTTTCTCACTTTACCTTGGTGCTGATCGTGATGGCCAACTTCTGTGGGGCTCGGAGTGAGTGCCACACGAGGCAAGATGCGAATGTTGGAGTTGAGCGAGGCTGAGATGATGAGGCGCTGGGGCGAGGGCATGGGTGCCACAGGAACCTCAGTTACATATGTGGCAGGCACGTACAGCGGCTTGGTTTTACTTGCGGCCCCTATCCTCCGCACCTGTAAAACCCAAAACATAAACCCCTACATTTGGAACTGCTGTGGAAACAGATAGCTGTTCGAGAGGCAATATATCGTTGGCGCCCCCACTATATTACAAATAATTAGAGCATGAAGAATACAGTATATGCTGGCAAGTATTGTTGCAATGTCAAGTTTTTATGCTATTGCTCCGTGTTTGTGAAAGTAGCAGTGGTTTAGAAGACTTTCAACAAATACGAACATACTGTACCATTAACTTCTAAGCTAATTAAAGTGAGACTATTTTTTTCCACATTTTACGTCAGCATTAAGCTATTGGATTCTTGTTTTGTGTGTCAGGGTTATAGTAAACTTTTTGATAATGGGTGTTATTATAATTCAATTTTAGATGGTCTCTTTATCGCAGATTTTGTGGGTCTAGATTAGAATATGTCACCCTTGATAACGGCGACTCACTGTCAGTAAAGGTGGCGAATGTTCAATAGTTGTAATGTATATCAATTTATAATCTAATGCTAACATTTTGATGAATTCTAAAGAGGCTAAGACAGTTGTTGGGGAAATAATATGAAATGTTGAACTTTTTAATTGTCAGCAATACCCCTTAGTTTGTCAATGAAAAAACAAATCTTATGTTGATGGGGGTCGTTACTACTCAGGTATTTGGTTATATAGCAATGATACACAAATTCACAAATTTAAAAAGTAATATATAATCATTATTATTTTTGTTATCACTGCTCAAAGGAAATTAAAAAAAAAACAAAACTGCAAATGTTTGTCATTGGCAACGAAGAGAATAACAAATCAATGCAATTCCCATCATGGATTCTTATAGGGTTAAAACATTTTAGGAAATATTTATTATCTCACCTGCCACCAGTCAGCATTAGTCTTCTTAAGGAGAATGAAGCGCTCGCCTTCCCGAATGCAAACCTGCCTTCCATCAGCACCACGGTAGTTGTAATCATATTGGGCTTCAAGAACCACCGTGCCACTTGGAACGCCACACAACGTCACACCCCGAGCGTTCACCGCGGGTGGCACAGCAGGCTGCTGGTGCCCCACAGAGCGTCGCCACGTCCCAGACAGCATGTTTCTTTTCGGTTCATTCAGCGAAGAGCGCACCGATGGTGACTAACGCCGATCCTGGTTGGATTAGAGCAGGCCAGGGGAGGAGACTGGAGCCTGGCTAGTTCCATGCTCTGGAAGAACCACAGGGGAAATTGTGAGATTACTAAAAATAATAATTGTGCTCCGACCTTGTGGAGTGGAGTTATTTATAGATATAAAGAGTTTGCAGTTAATATGGCCTGCCATCAAACCTTGCCAATTTAATTTTATCTATCTACATGCAAATGTCCGGGACACATGGTCTTTTTTGGTGCCATATTTAGACCTTGTGGGTCTATCTAAATATGCCAAAAAACTTAATACTTAAATAACAGTTAACAATTCACTCATCTCATAAATATTAATAAACACAATGAGTCTGAGGAATAAAAATCAATATTTGGATTAGACAAGATGGAAAAGATAAAGTGTCCAATTATTTAAGTTTACATTCTCCAGTTACACGATTGTGAATTATTATACGTGCCGAATGCCTTAAAAGAAGACTGAAGTAGTCCTCCCAAAGTGATGTGAGTGCTGCAGCTAGCAGCAAGTTATTTTTTCCCTATTGTAAGAGACCGTTGAATTATTTACAAATTTCCAGAAACGTTTTAAAACGGCCCATCCCAGTGTATCAGAGATGAATAAAACTTTGGTGTGACACAGAGACGAATCAAATTTTAGAACAGCAAGCCGATGTTGTTAACCGTGTGTGACTAGATTGACAGTTTGATTATTTCCTTGATAGAATGAAAAGTGGAACATTCAAAAGTTTAACTCAATTGTCGGTAGAACTCAAATTTGAAAGAATTTTGTCAGTACAAGCCCAAAAATGTTACGCCAAACCAAAAGTTCCTGTTCAATTTGGAGAATTGGTCAATCTGATGTCAGGGACTGATTTTGCCAATTTTTTTAGAGTAGCGACAGTGATTTTTAGGAGGCTATGTTTGTGGTGCCTGATTTTAACAGGATACATGCACATGCAAAAATTGGTGAGTTTTTCTTTATGTTAGGGTCCCAAAAAGGCAATTCCAGATATAAACAAAACACAACCAATCATTCGTTCTAACTCCACTTGCTGAGACCTGCTAACATGAGACGGATCAAACTTTCAACCAGAAACATTACAGCAATCGATGAACACACATAAGCAAGTGACAAATGCAGCATCTGTGGGAACTTTTTAAGGCTTAGTCTAAAAAAGATGAGGGCCCAGCAGAAGAACCCCCGGAGAATTCCAGGGCAAATGCCAAGTGAAAACAAGATGGGTAAATAATGTTAACACTGAGGATGTGAGTGCATGGCTGCAGTGTATGTGACAGCAGTGTAATGAGTGCAGGGTTCACTGGTTCAACCTTGATAATCCCAGTTATTAAAGGACAACGATGAAGCAGTGAAGACCTGGCCGGCAGAGAATTACACTAAAACCCCACTGTAACGCAGTAATGGAACTGGTTGGCAAGTATGAACAATGTGCCACTTTTAAAATAATTAATAAAATAACACAACAGTAACAATAATAAACACAGTGGTCGTAAGAGTAATACATTCCATGACCACGCTCATAATTCAAAACAAACTCTTAAAGAGCACTCTATAATTTTGTATTTTATCAAATATACAGTGTATACGTATAGCTCATTTCCCATTGCACTACAATAGTGCATGCAGCTGTTGCAATTAACTTTCTAAAATTTAAAAAAAAAAAAAAATAGAGCAACAACAAAAAAAAGGCCAAAATTTAAAGAAGTAATCAATTATGCAATCTTGTCTCACTGCACAAATAAGAAGCAATTGTTACCCTGAGTTTAAACCATTCTGGTCTAAATGCCCCAAACAGGTGGATTTTATAGAATCAAAGCACAAGTCTATTCGACAGGCAAAAGCAGGATTTTATCAGGCCATGTGCAAATACTTGTAACGATTGTGTGCCTTTTGGCACCAAAACAACATCAGCTCAATTTGTTGCCCAATAAGAAGCTTGATAAGACTCAGCTTGCAAGCAATTACATAATCATCAGTGAATCTCCTACACTGATTGCATGGTCATTAAATTGTCAAATACTTTCACATTTCTTCACTTGTATGACTGGTAACTCTTTCAGCACCATTGACGATGCTCAGCATCCAATTATGTGATTCTTTTCATCCTTTCGTATGAATATAAATTAGTTAATCACTAGAAGACAGCACTTTTTTCCCCTCGTAGGAGGTAAAAGAAATATAAATCTGTTTGAGTCAAACAAATGCCATTTTTATTGGAAAATGTCATCTTAACTCATTGGCTGCCATTGATGACAACAGCTGTCCAATCCATTTGACCTGGGAGCGAATAAATGACTGTCCCAACGAAGGGGACAAAATTGCCGAAACCTGAACAACATGTTGGTCGGCAGAATTTGTAGCCAAAATGGGGCAGTGAAAGTGCAAGAAATTGACAAGAATTCTGTCAAATAAAGGTACACTGCTTGTTAAATGACATGGCTTATAAAAGACAGTATTAGTGTAAAATCAGAAACAAGTCCCTTCATATGGTGGAAATGGGCTCAAATGGAGTCACACACTCAAAACGCGGCAAGCAGTCCATATGGTATCTGACACAGACATGTGCAATGTGTCTAGAGATGAGGACTTGTGCCAGAGGCTTATTTATGGCGTGAAGGCATCCAAACAAGTGGAAAATGCGTGGAACAAATCCAAACTGGCTCTTCTGCTCTAAGGTGAATATAAAAGGTGATATTAGCTGGCCGTTTAGCAGACGTGCAATGATGCAAGTTCACCAACAGTAGTGGAAGGCAGTTAAATTGAGAAAGAGGCATCCATCGTGAAATAAACAATCAGCAGACTGCTCACGTGTTCATATATCAGCACGGAAAAACTCCACACAAAATGTGTTCCATCTAAAGGGCCGTTTACCGTTTTTTCGGACTATAAGTCGCACTGGAGTATAAATCGCATTTTAGGGGGAAATTTATTTGATAGAATCCAGCACATAGAACAGATATGCCATCTTGAAAGGCAATTTAGAATAAAAATACAATAGAGAACAACATGCTGAATAAGTGTACAGTATGATAATGTTACATGATGCATGAACAACGAAATGCGAACGTGGCCGGTATGTTAAAGTAACATAGCTATCAAGAGTTATTCAGATAACTATAGCTATGGCATAAAGAACATGGTAACAAGTTTACCAAACCATCAGTGTCACTTCAAAACAATAAAATAACATGTGAAATGACATAATAATGTGTTAATAATTTCACACATAAATTGCTCCAGAGTATAAGTCACACCCGCAGCCAAACTATGAAAAAACTGCAACCTACAGTCCAAAAAATACAGTACATGGTAACGCTCCTAGAATACGACAAATTTCATGTTTGCGTCACATGGTTCCTTCTCCATTTCAACAATGTCACAATTCCGCGTGAAAACGAGGTATTCATGCCAGGCCTTAGGGGGCAGTGCAGTTTTACAAGGTGACAGCCAATGATGCACTTCCTTGACAACAACCTCCTCAAGACAACATACCTGCCCAGTCGAAGCAGTAGCATCCACGGGTTCTTTTTCTTTTGCTTTAAAAGGCACAAAAACTGGAATATAAAATATCTCAATAAAAATATTATAGACAAGTTTCCTGAGCGAAACATAGGCAGCGCCATCTTTGACATTTTCTGCTACGGACTTCCGGTCTAGACAAAACAACATGAAGTGCGGTTGAAGTAAGCGATGTGTAGACTGTGTACTTAACCTGCAAAATCAAACCAGAGGAACCCACGGAATCTCCAAAAATGGATTCAAATTCAGAATATTTATTACAACGTGGATGAGGCTCCACGACTTTCTGCGCTGTGCGTGGTTGTTTGAACTCCTGGAATTGCCTATATACTGTATATGGTTGGAAGTGGAATGTTTTGACCAGCAGCAGGATGTGGCTTGCTGCTTTAAAGCTAAATGATCCATCTAAAAGTATGCATGTTTGTTCTTATCACTTCGTTGATCGTTCATGGACAAAATTCTAAGTCTGTGCAGCCTGTGTTAACATGACGTGTAGATTGATACGCCAGCCACTTGAGTGACCAAAATGAGGGGAAATTACAAATTCACCTTTCCATCCACTGCCATTAAATCAACCCAATCGAATTAACTTGTCTATAAAAACAGTGAATAAAAGCCGATGTTCCACCATGTTTGCCGTTTTGAATGTTTACTAGCAGTGACTGTGCATGCCCAAAGTGACGTGTGCGAATGCTGACGTTATCGCAGCGTAACAGTTCCATTCACATGGTTGCCGAGCAACCCCTCCTTCCCCCCCAATCGAATCGTCTCCTTTTGGAGGCCGAAATGAGAAGTTTGCGTTTTCACATTACTTTTTCACCATCACCGTGTAAATGCGAGACCATTCTGGAACACAAGCGTTGAGTCTTGGTGTGGCTGCATCACTATGTAAACACTACATAAGATTTGAAACTCAATCTCCAGACTGTCAGGTAGTTGTCCTTCCACAATTTTTACAACGGATCCCAGACTTTATAATTTTATTATGATCCAGTGCTTAAAAATCTAACCACATCACAATCCAAAATTTTTACAGCAGGCACCCAAAATGATTTCTATTCAGGGCTCCCCCTGGTTGAAAAGCCCACCACGTTTTTGGAAGAAGAAAAAAAATGTTAAATTGACAGGAATGTTGAAATTATGACTATTATGTGTTATTATAATCAATGAATAATACTTTAACAGTCTTATATCAAGGCACAGTTTTGAAATACAGTTTTAACAAACACTTAAAACTACAATGAAATTTCACTGCAATGGCAGAGGGCTGGAACAGGTTCGTTCACATATCGACCATAAGATGTCGCCATTGCTCGTTCAACTGAATCACTATCATTGATAAAATGCCATTAAAATATGTGCACTTATTATTTTTGGTTAATCTGAGTCATTGAAGTTTGAATATGAATTAAATTCTTAACCAAGTCATATTCGCAATTTAAAGATGGTGTGCACACTGAGGTAAAAACATATAATCATTTTTAAAATGAAATGTTTAGCAAAAAGAGTTATGATTAAATGTTACACTTGATTAAATTCTGACTCAGTCATGTATATAGCAAACATGCATTGTATTTCCTTCTAATTGCTAAAATGCTCAAAGCTTATTGGAAAAAAGACTGTATTAAAGCACTTGATGCTATGAGGCTATCTCTATGACTCCTACCATTTGCCCTGCTCTATATGCATAATGTGTTTCTAAAAGGGAATCCTTACACAAGTAACTCCAAACTCCTCGTTGTAGCAAGAAGACGTTCTTTGCAGAGTCATTGTAGTTGTCTTTCCATATGTTTGAAGTGAAAATTGGGTGTCTTGAATAATCAAGGCCTTCAAAGCCAGATGAAACAGAGGGGGTGGGGGGGCAAAGCCTGAGTGAATGAGGAACTTCAAAAGGCATCCAAGTGCTCTCTCACTTTTACACACATGCACACACAGTGCATCTATATGTAAAAGCACAGAGTTGGAACACTGGATTGATAAAATAACTACAAATAGAAAAAAAACTTTTTCCTTTTTTGTAACTGCAACTAAAGGGTGACAAAAAATGGCCATGTATTTGTCAACTTGTGCCCTGGAATGTATAAGTATTATATGGTAAAGCCTACACTTGTTTACACGGGTCCATGTGACTCGAGATTATTTTGACGCTGTGTACATATGCAAACTCTACACCGGAAGGCCAGAGGCGACACACAGCCTCTGAACTTTGAGGTGGTTTTGCTGAGATGTCAGCAGTCGTTCCAGTGTACGCTAGCAAAGGTTAGAGTATCTTTTTTTTTTTTTTTCAAATGCAGCTTAGAATCCTTCAGTTGACGTTGACGATAAATTTTGAATAATTTAATAATCACGAATATCAAGAGAAATTGAGCTTTTTGTGGAAGCATACATTTCAAACATAACTGACTTTTACACAGCTATTTTTTGCTTTAGTTACATCCCAAACATCTGAATAATGTTTTCCTTTTACAAAATAAGATAAACAAAAAGATAAAGAGAGCTTTTGATAGCCAAGTAACAATTTATTTAAACATAACTAATTGAAAGATGACACTGTTCTGACCGCGACAGCCAGTTAAACTTTTTCCTCATCGCCGTGTGTCTCAAAGATGAATTTTTTTGAGTCTCTGCGGGCCCTGCTCGCAAGAAGCACGAACCCAAAGACATCGTCCGCTGCACTAGTGGTCCCGGTTGTTCTGCTTGGTCGTCCAGCGCCTGGCATACCGAGCGTCCTACCGGTTGTTCTCCTCGGTCCTTCCCCGCCTGGCATCCATTCGGTCGTCTTCCGTCGGTGCCCGGCCGTGCGTCTTGGACGTTCGTTGCCGTTGAATCAGGTTGTGGGTCTTACCAAATGCGCTACTGCCCTCCAGTGGCCAGTTTTATTGCTTTAAAATGGATTTTCAGCTTTGTGCTTCGGAGCTAAATTGAATCACGACCCAGAGATGTCTTTTTTGAAGAAAAAAAAAAAAAAAAAGTAAAAAGTATAAATACGTCTTTGGGACACTGAAACAATTAGAAATAGAATGTATTTACACGTTTTTGGGAGCAAGTGAGTAATAAATGCTGCTGGTACTATTGCAAATAGCAATTACACAGAGCAAAACAACTAAATTATGAATAAAAATTGGAATAATCTAATAATAGTAATAATTACAATAATACCTGTAATATTGTAACAAATTGGGTTCTAATGTGGCGGATGTGTTTTGCATGGTGTACCTGAATGCACCGCGTGGCTGACTTGACAGAGTGAGATAGGGACTTTTTACTTTCACTTTGTTCAGCTGCGGCGGACAGTAGGCATGTTGTGTTGCACAAGTTCTGAAATAAATGATTAAAAACCTGACGAGGTTGGCGATTTTACCACAATAATTGTTACCTTAACTTATAAATACTGGCGAACGGAGGTCGGAGGAGGACCATAGAGATCGTAGACATTTTACAGCTGTATAGTCGAGCCAGTTCATGGATGCGTGCACCACGCTCATATTTTTCTATCATTTCAATTTTCATTTTATTTGTAAGCCTCACCTTTTTCAGTTTTTTTTCTCACCACCTGCACTAACATACTTGGAACCCATGTTGATTTCTGTCACAAGAAAACGCGGTGCGTCCGTCTAGCGGGAAAACAAAAACTGCTGCGCTGTCATAAATCGTCGTATTTCGAGCATGTTGTCGGATATAGAAACAAATGGTGAGTCAAATTTTAAGTCGGGTGTCGAAAATATCGTGTGTTGAAGCGATCGTATGTCGAGGTTGCCTGAACTCCAGACTCAACGCTGTTCCAGCGGTAGTCTAGCGACCATTCCGCGGAACAAATTTCCAGGGCGGAGAAAGCCACAGCAAACAGACAGCAGAGTGGACTAATGAGCGATGGGCAGACGTGACGTTGGTAAAGCGACAAGAAACTAGCGCGTCAAAATAAACATACAAGGAGAGCAGAAAACTGAGACGTTTATTCAACATGGCTAGCGCGAGACAGACTGTTGGTTTTAGCGACAAAATGTGTTTTTGGTCATTTAAAACTGGATTTACTGCGGATTAGAACATATTTTGGGCTCTCCCATTCACCATCTGTGTTGTTGTGGAGACGACTTCTGACGCGCAAGAGTGACACAGTTCGTTAAGAGCACGTCACGCAAATAAACAAATCTCATTGCACGGATGATTTCGTACAGGCTCGAGAGGCCATTAAGGAGCTGGGTCCCAGACTCTTCTCACGGTGTTTAAAAAATACAGGGAGAAAAGTCTGGCCGTGCCAGGCAAATGTCAAGGTACCAATGTACTGGTATTTGATTGTGTCCTTTAGAATTAATTCATTCATTTAATCCTTGGGAAATTCTGTTCAGACAGTTGTGAAAAAAATAGTTTCCCTTAACACAAAAATATGATAGTCCCTATTTACTCATTCAATACCAGCCATTTGCCAAAAAGACAGACCATTTCATATAATTTTGACTTATCTTTCACACCCACAGAATATTGTTATACAGTAGTATTATACATGCAACGACTCTCCCAAATGAAAGAACAAACTTTTTTCACAAAAAAACAAAACAAAAATGCTCAAAACAATTCTGCTTGATAGTTGTTTCTTAATAGACGTAAAAATATGTCCTTGGTACTGCACGAGAGCACATCATATAGTTGGATTCAACTTGGAAATGAAATGATCACATTCCAAATCTAACGGGCAGTCTGCCTATGTGTGTCTCTCTCTCTTTCTCTCACTCTCCCTTCTGGCCATTACATGATCAATAACTTGATTTAGTACCAAACCTGCCAAAAGTCAATGTTATTTATGTAACCCACATGCGTTCTCTGAGGAGACAGAGACAGCACAGCGTTGGTTCACTTGGCGTGTGGATGCTACAGTTATAAGGCGTGATGTCTCTCTCTCCATAAGAGACACGCGCCCCGAGCCAAAACAGCCTTTCATCCTGCCAAAGCCATGCATTATTGATGATCAGAGCAAGAGTACAGAGACGTGCTCAAACACACACTGCGCTTCCCTCTGTGGCGGCCCATAATATGTATGGGAATTTGTGTGCCGATGTGTGTGCGTGAGGGAGACTTAACAGGTGGGCCGGGTTCTTGAACAGCGGCCGGCCAGGGAACCAATGAGAGGCCGGATGACGCCACACCAGGTTATCATTGGCTCACAGCCGCCGTGTCAACAAGCAGCATCTCTGGCATGTGTTGCTCTTTGTGCCTCGCTGAGCACAACAGCGATACACATGTGCGATGCCATCATTTCCAGCAGTTTCAAGCGTCAAACTGATGCAACGCCCGTTTTTACGACGAAGCCCTGAGCCGGCGGCGTGGCCAACACAAAGACTAACTTCTTCAGAGAGTTCGCACTTCCTGCAAACAGGAACAATAACACAGACGGGGCAGTGTTTTCCCGTCAGATTGAAGCATCTGTTTGCTCAGGGGGAATGCGGCAAGTGCATTATAGGCCTTGTTTGAGTATATTTTTTTTCTCTATAGTCTTGGGATTTCGTAATACTTCAAGTGAGGCTAGTGGTCAGGAGGTGTGACTTACAATGAAATAGTCTTGGTTTTGAATTTCAGCTCAGTCCTTCCTGTTGAAAATGTTCATATTCTGCCCATGTTTGCTTAAAAAAATTCCTATGGTACTAAAGCTTCCCTTCCCAAAAGCATGCATGTTTGGTTCATTGAGTCGCTCGGGTCTCCATGATATGAATGACAGTGTGATTCAGGTTGTCTCCCTGGACCAAATGATAAACACGTGGCCTTGATAAAGATAGATTTTTTTGGGTTTCAAAAGCAACACCAACAAATGCATGAATATAAATGTGTTCCAGAGTGCATATCGTCCACTGATTTCAATGTGATTTTAAACTTTCATGGATTAAAAAAAAAAAAGTAAAAATAGCATTGACAAACAGAGATCCCAGATGTAAAAATCAACATTATATAAGGAGTCCTCGTGTTATGATTAGGGTTGGGCATCGTTTGAAATTGAACCATTCCGGTTCCGATTCCGAACGATTCTGGCTTAGAAGCAGGGCAAAACAAAACAAAAAAAGAGGCAGGGTCAAAAAATTTATAGTTTAAAAATGTATTAGTTCATATTAATGTCTTAACTTCTCAATTTCTTGTATAAATTATATAAATTTAAAATGTATTATTCTTATTTTATTATCTATCATTAATACAATAGGATTTTTTTTAATTATATGAACTTCTCACAGGGCTATTTTTAACTTGTGTATAAAATACAGTATCAGTCTTTGAACGTGAATGTGATGAAGTTTCTTTCCACAGGAGTGCCCTTTCACAAAGATGTTTATTTTTCAAAAGCTCACGAAGAAAAATATTTACACATATTGTTTTGCCATACATGTACCTTAGCTGGGAGCTACAACGAAGCATTAGTATAAATTCTTCTATTGATAATAATTTGATGCAGAAAAGGCAAAATAATAAGGTTTCCTTATTTATAAAACCGATTCTGTTGTGTTTACAGACACATGCAGTTTATGTTGTGATAATACCAGTTAGGCCAGTGAGTGGTGCTGTTGAAGTGTGTACGTATAATGCGGAGAAGAAGAGATGAGAGTGTCTGGCTAGGATGCTATGTGATGTGATGTTATGTTTTCAGTGCTACGAGTTCATTAAAAAAGAAATCGAATGCTTCTTATGGCTGCTCCTTTCTAAATAACCAACACAACAGATTCTAAAACAAAAATGCTTTAAAGACTGTTTTTAACGGAGGCGTGTACTGCTTTAAGATGGCGGCTGTTTATCAACACCAGCGAGTCTGTCATTTCACATCTAGTTCTATATACATGTGATATCGACCATAGCCTGACGTAAAAATAGGATTTATTCTCTTACTATTCGATCCATCCATCCATCCTCTACTGCTTAATCCGGGGTCGGATTGCTGGGACAGCAGAAGACAGACGTGATGTATTGTTTTACTTACCTGGTTCTGACGGTGCAGCGTGTAGAATACATAGCACTCAGCTAGCTATGCACTTGTATTCCATGAAGCCGGTCATGCAGCCACGCAAATGTTGCACTGAGCTGACTGGTCTTTTTTTTTTTGTAAAGTTAAGCCAAACTTTTGAGCGCTGCCGCACCGTGTCCATGGTTGTAATCAAGTAGCAATGCACAAACACGCGCTTCTTGTGGCATTTTCTTCATGGTTTTTGGCAGCAATTTTTTTCCGCTTGGGGGTCAGTGCCATCGAAACATGGAATTGAAATTTAAAAATTTGAATGGTTCCGGGAGCATCGGAGTGCTAGAACCAGGTCACATCAATGCTCGATACCCAACCCTAGTTATGATATCCTCGACCTACGATGATTCAATTTAACAACTCCCGTGCCTCCTCCGCCATTATGTCCTCTGCACCATAGTTTCTGGTTAGCTACTAAATGCATATTACTTGTCTGTGTTTGTGTGCCGGGATTATCTTGCCATTTTTGCCATCTTTTTCACATTATGCCCCCAAAGAAGAAAACAGTCTTCAGATAAAACAATAGCAATTACCATGGAACTGAAGCTTAACATCGTCAAAAGAACAGTGGAACGCTGATGGACTAGAGGTGTGCATCGGCACTGCCCTCACGATTCGATTCGATTATGATTCGGAGGGCCACGATTCAATTCGATTCAATTCGATTCAGAGGGTCACGATTCGATTCGGTTCGATTCGGCAATACATCGCGATTCATTAAAGCCTGGGATGCATTAAAATTCTAAAGTAAAGCATATTTTTCGTGAATCATGAGGCAACACAAGCGGTCAGACATTAAACAACTTTTTATTGGCTCTTGTGTCACTCCTGGCTGAAGTCAAATGAAAATAGTATACTTTCAGATATATATTTAAAAAAAAACAGATCACAGCATTTAATTATTGCTTTGAATGAGACCAGGGCTTTCTCTTTTTTTTTTATTTATTTTTTTAACACACAGTAGCAGCCTTTCACATAAGTGCAACATCTGAACTCCTGTGCAAAATCAGTAATAACAGTCACAGTATTTTAGTCACAACGACCCATCAATAAAAATATTCAAGTAAATATTAAAGAAAACGACAAAGAAAATATTGTAGTGCAGCAGCATCTTTGTCGCAAAATGTCAATCATTTACGTGCGGGTCGGGTCGGGTCGGACTTCTCTCTCGCTATCTTTTTTAAAATAAATATATATTTGTAAACTAAAACGTTGTATGGATATTAAACTAAGGAATATTTGTTATAAAATAAATAAATTGAAAAAAAACAGAAGAGGCGCTTTGGTAATCCTAAACATGAGCCGCAGCTGAGCCAGTGCATTGGTTGCGCACATGAACGCCGTGGCCCCGCTTTCCTTTTAATCTTCCCCTCGCGCTCTAGTGCTCACTGCGAGTCTGCAACTCTGCATCCTGGTATTTTTTTCGAATTTCGATATAGACCCCACTCACCAACGTCACACAATGACGTGTCGCTTTATCCGGCCACCATATTGTCCGTCATTGTTTATCCGTATTCTCAATGGTTTCAATTTGTCGTGCAATTTATAGTGCAATTCATGGAAGCCCAGGTGCTCTCAGACGCTGTAAACTCATTGGATGCATTGCATAAAAGGCGTTATGTGGAAAAGCTTCAGTCTATCCATTCGCCAGATCCATATTTGATGCCTAAATCGATATTTTTCGACCCGCTGTCTTCGCCGTCTCTGCCTGACATCTGCTACCCTGATATCTACAACTATCTTGTCCACAAAAACTCAGCCTATTCTCACGAAACTTTGAAAAACTTTAAGAGCAGCACTCTAAGCAACATTACCCCGTGTGACCCTATACTTCCAATTTTCTAAAATGGCGACAATCAATAAAAAAAAAAAAAAGATGACTGCGATGGCCGACGCTTCAAGGATAGGTGAAAATTGAACTATTTCTTCAATAAAATACGCAACAACTGTGTCTGCCTCATTTGCAAAGAGACAGTCGCTGTTTTCAAAGAGTTCGATGTGACGCGATATTACCAAACAAGACACGCTGACATGTACGACATTACAGGGAAGATACGCAGCGAGAAATTAAAGCAACTTGAAGCTAGTTTAATTTCACAGCAGCAGTATTTCGCAAGAGCCCGAGTGACGAAAGAGAACACCACAAAGGCGAGATTGTTGAAATTATGAATTAAAAAAATAATAATAAAGCAAATGTGACACACAGAAGGGCTTGCTAAAATTTGTTTAAATATATTGTTCTACGTAAATCAGCCAGGGTAGCCCCACACATTTTTACCACACCAAATCTGGCCCCCTTTGCAAAAAGTTTGGACACCCCTGTTTAACTGATGATCCGTAGACGAGGCCAGCTTCTTTCACTTGTTACCAGCTAAATATTATTCAAAAAATAATGATGGCGGAAGAAATAAACATCTTGAATTTGAAACTGTATGATCACGTACAACTAGACTCAGAGATAGTTTTTTTTCCCAGGGCCATCCGCGTTCTCAACACTGAACAGCACTAATTGTTCATGATGCTGCTATGTAGCGACTTTTGCACAATAATTTATTCTTTGTCTTTTATTTAGTAGTATGTTTAAGTTGTGTGTTATTTTACGGTCTTGTGTTTTATGGTCCCACAGAGTAGCTTTCCAATTTCGTTGTTTGCTTGGCTTTCAATGACAATAAAGGAATTGAATTGTCGGCGATAAGCCTCGCAATTATCTTAATTGTGGTTGTCAGCCCAAAACCCTCTAAATATATATTAAGTGCATCTTACCAGATATAAAACGACTACTACATAATCTGTGGTAGGCCTGAACGATATTGGAAAAAACTTGCTGCGATTTTTTTTGGGTTTGCGATATATTGCGATATTATATTGCGATATTTAAAAAAAATTATATATTTTTTTTTCAAGAAATTTTCACAAGATGACTTAAATAGCTGTTTGGAAAGACTTTAGATGACTCACCATCACCACAGTGTACAGTAATCCATTGTTTTTCGCGGCTAATGGGGACCAGAACCCGCCGCGATAAGTGAAAACCGCGAAGTAGCGCACCTCCCCCACTTTTTTTTTGTTTTGTTTGTTTGTTTGTTTTTTTTGTGTGGTTTTTGTGCCCAATGTATTTATAGAGATTTAGCATTGGAAAGAGATACATATAAGACATGTTTTTTTCTCACTTTTCCCCCCAAAGTGATTTAAAAAATGTATATAAATAAATGTTTTTTAAGCACTTCAAATGTCATAATTATGATGTTTTAAACATAACTGTCCAACCAAATCATTTTTGAACAAGAATAAAGTACTGTAGCAGATAAATGCTTGGCTTTATTGAATGCTTCTGTTTATCTACTTTAGCTGTGACCGTTGAAGTGACATGTAGAAATTTCAAACTCCTCATGATCACTTCTGGCATTTAAATGTCTCCAACGTCCCCACAGTACACACATTCATTCCAGCGCGGCTTCCTTGCAACTGTTTAACAAGTTAAACGATGATTGACAGATGCCTGTGTGAAGTCTGCTTCTTTGGCCCGATCAAAGCCATCGTTGTGCCGCAGTGACTGAGAGGATCAAAAGCCTGGGAGAGGGAGGGTAGGAGGCTGTGCGCAGACCAGAAAGTGAGGCGTATGTGGATCCAAAAAAAAAGAAAAACTATCTCACGTGCTTGCGATGGGACTATATACCCTACCCACCGACGTCACAAAACCACGTGCTCGCTGTGTGGTTCCGCCCACTTGTCCGTCATTTTGTCTCTGTATTAGCATTGTTTTCAATTGATCGAGGAATTTAAAATGCATTTCATGGAAGACCCGGTGCTTTCTGATGCCGTAAACTCACTGGATGTGTTGCATAAAAGGCGTTATGTGGAAAAGCTTCGTTCTATACAGTCGCCAGATCCATATTTGATGCCCAAATCGATGTTTTTCGACCCACTGTCTTCGCCCTGTCTGCCTGACATCTGCTACGCTGATATTTACAATTATCTTGTCCACACAAAATCAGCCTATTCTTACAAAAATTTGAAAAACTTCAAGAGCTTGGAGGCTTATAAATACTTCGTTGCTGGTTGGGTGAAACAGGTCCTCGTCCACGAAAATTCGGCAGGAATCTATCTTGTGCTTGGAAAGGTGAGTTACGAAATTTTCAATTCAAAATCTTTTGTTATTGCTAACATCCACTGTCAAGTCTAATGTATTTCATGTCGTTTGTCAATGGAGTTAAGGCTTTTAATTTTTATATGGTTTACCGATAGCACTCTCACTACATACATACGTGTATGTTGTCGGCGATTAGCCTAGCAATGATCTTAATTGTGGTTATTTGTCAGCCCCGTAGACGAGGCCAGTTTCTTTCACTTGGTACCAGCTAAATATTATTCAAAAAATAACGATGGTGGAAGAAAGGGAAGTCACAAACATCTTGAATTTGAAACTATGTCGTACTATGTCGTATGTTGTCGGCGATTAGCCTCGCAATGATCTTAATTGTGGTTATTTGTCAGCCCAAAACCCTCTAAGTATATCTTAAATGCATCTTACCGGATATAAAATGACTACTACATAGTCTGTGGTGATTTTTTGGTGCCCAGTTTTCACGTCGAATTGCAGCCGTCCATTTCGCTCTCCTCTTTGGATCCCTCGGAATACGGTAAAACTTCAAGTCTCTCTTTCCATCTTCTCTGTTAGTGCAACCAACAGCCACACACGCCTTCACCATTTTGATTATTAATGTTAAGGAGCAGAAAAACACGCCGTAAATAGGAGAAATGTACGTAGCCGTAACAGGTTAACACTATGTTTTGACGGACAAGTGGGCGGTACCATTCAGGAGAGCGGAGTTGTGACGTCACGTGGGTAGGGTCTATTGCGCACACGCACATCGCGATGGCGATGTTTAAACGATATATCGTTCAGGCTTAATCTGTGGCGATCGTTTGGTGCCCAGTTTTCTCGTCGAATTGCAGCAGTCCATCTCGCTCCCCTCTCCGGGTCTCTCGAAATACGGTAGAACTTCAAGTCTCTCCGTCTATCTTCTCTGTTAGTGCAACCAACCACCACACATGCCTTCACCATTTTGATTACTAATGTTAACGGGCAGAAAAACACGCCATAATAGGAGGAATTTACGTAGTGGTAATGCGTAAACACGATGAGCTGACGGACAATATGGCGCGGAGGCGTGGTTGTGACGTCATGTGAGTGGGGTCTATAGAGCATCAAGAGGCGAAAAGCAAACTAAAGACGGGGGGATTGAAAAGGCAAGAAGCAGTGTGTGGAAAGGATTTATGTGTGGAAAGGATTTAAATTGATAGTGGAAGATGCACACAAAAAATTGTGTCGGCCTTGCCGAATGCAACAAATGTGGCGTGCGCTTTGCTCTCGTACGAGAGCAGAAAGACTGGCACCTTCACGCTGAGCAGACATTTTAAAAACTGTACTGGCCTAACAGATGATATTAGTCACACATCGTTATTATCAATTGTTTCGAAGGCTGCACCTCTTCGTGCTAAGCAGGACATCGTGGAGTTTGTGCATGGTGTTCCTTAAAATGTTATTATTTATTTTGTTTCAGTGCTCCGTAAGGCAGCTTGTTCTTTTGTATGTTCTGATGCGAGTCATTAAAATAATGTTATTTAAAAGTTTTTTAGTTTATTTTTGTATATGCAGCTGTTGCTCTCCTTGTCAGAGAGGCGCGTCAATGCGTTATTTCATTGTGTAAATGCATTTATAATTATCATAAAAATATGTAGACGATTTAAACATTGAGAAACCTTGTGTTTTTTTCTGTCAACTCGAAGAAATTAAAATAAATGTCTTGCATTTTGCCGAGGAAATGACGCGTGTACTATCCACCTGATAGAACGGACACACAAATATAAAAGATATAAATGTTTATTGAATATGCATCTTACAGTCTTGTTTAACTTGGAGAGTTTGTTACAAAAGACAGGTTTTAATTTATCATTATGCACATAGGCATCGTCCCAATTGTGTTCACACAAAACGCAACCACGCATTGCATCCCCGCATTTGCTCCTCCTGCTGAGTCCTCACAAATAAAACGGGCTCGGGCCTACAAATGAAACGTACATTTTCGGGGGGTTTTCGGGCTTGAGCCTACAAATAAAACGTCAAATTTCGGGCTCTCGGCCTTCAATATACGCGGGCCGGGTCGGGTCGGGCTGGATTTTTTTAGGCCCGAACTAAGGTCTAATCGAGAGAGCAGAGAGATAGGACATAACATAACAATGGCTGAAGCGGAGAAAGAGGGAGCGAGAAAGATTATTGATGCACCTAACACATTGAAAACAGACATCTGGAGACATTTTGGCTTCTACGAGATTGATGGGAAACTTGACCAGAGTTCTGCGGTGTGTAAAAAATGAAACATGAGAATAATAATACAAATGGGGAAACCAAATCTGTTGCATTACCGGAATTGCGCAGGGAAGATTTTTGAACGGAGTTTTATATTTTAAAATGCGCTGAATCGATTAGGCTTGTTGCCCGCATCGAATCGAATCTTTCATGCCCCGCATCAGGATGCATCGCCGCATCGATTATTGTTGACACCCTTACGATGGACATCGGTAAAGATATGCTGCGTTCAGAGCTCAGACCAAAGTTAAACCGTTGCGTGAAAACGCCTTGCTTGTCACCAAAGGGAGATTTGTGTTCACACAGACCCTACATGGCCGATAGTCAAGTCAAACAATTTTCAATTCCGTTAACAAGGACAAGTAATAAATCGGGTTGTAAGTATGGTTCAGGTTGCAATGTTGATGTGTTGAGTGCCATGTTTTCTGGGCTGTCCCTAAGCGCACCGTGTATCTGACTGGAGTGAGAGACGGAAGGGTGAAGGAGTTTGCGAATGCTTTTGTAGTCATGTTCCGTGCTTTTGGTTGCAAATATACCATAGAAAACCTAAACTCCCCATCCACCTCTCAGCAATAAAGCAATAAACTAAGAGTGTAACGGTATTTGTATTCGTCCCATACAGTCATGGTATGGGCATCACGGTTTGGTGCACTCAGTCAGACTGTGAATGAGTTACAATAAATAAATAAATAAAAATCCATGTCCGAGTTAGTTCTCCTTCAATTCAAGGGCCAGTAGAGGTAGTGCGCCTCAATGAACAACTGACATTACAGGAAAAAGAAGATGAACCAAAACAGATGAAGTAGTTATCATAGCTCACTCCTAGGAAAGTTATGGCGAATGTACAGAATGGGAACTATAAAATGCAGTATTACTAAGACTTTTTAAAGTGTATTTACTTTATATTTTCTAATCAGTAAATGTTTACTTTGCTCTAGCCCAAGGGTGAAGTAATTAAAACACTGAGTATCTTTAAACTATTTCAAGAGATGGTCTAAGTTTTGGAACTATTTGAACTTATTCTGTTTTAACCAATATAAAAACATGTTGGAGTGTATTTTCACTGGTAATGATTATAGTTAACTGTGTGTAATCCAATGTTGAAAAAGGTAGTACAGTATCTTATTTTTATGAAAAAGGTTGCCAGGTGGCGAGTGCTACCTGACTAACTGTTACCTCGGCTGATCCCTCCAAAAAAGCCTTTTGTTTTTTCTGTAGTACCGAATCGTGACCCCCATACGGAGGTACGTACTGAACCGTGAATTGTGTGTACTGTTACACCCCTAGTAAGTCCAAAATGTTTTTTTTTTTTTTTACTTTCATGTACTTTCCTTTTTTTATACTAAGTATTTTGACATATATTTCAACCTTAATAGTGAACTCTGACTTGCGCGGAAATTCCTGTTACGTCGGCAGCATAGAAACGGAACTTAACTCAAGGACTCCCTGTATTTTGATGGCAAAGATTCACCTGATTCAATGAGGAGGTCTGCTTATGAAATAAAAAAAGAAAGAGAATGCGGATTAAACTATGGTAATGTAAAAACTTTGCATTAAATTCACACTGATATTTTTTCATGCTTCTTTATGGACCAGATGCTAATAACCTGTTCACTTCCCATGTCATTCTTACTTGGACACAAAGGCTAGAGAAAAATTATTTATAACAGGGTTTTCGCCAAGTGCTTTAGAAGCCTGGCAGGCTAAATTGCTTGGGAGGAGAATTTACAAAAATTATGTAAATCTTTTATAGTTATTTTGGGAAAGTTAACACGGTATTAGAAATAACACCAGTTTTTTGACCGGAAAAGACTGAGTAACATTTGGATTGAAAGAATTTTCCTTCAAAGACCCATTGCCAAACTGACAGATGATTTGCTGGTATAAGTCATAAATCGTCTTCTGAAGGTTTATTTTTGCGAGTTTTGGAGGTTGGTCTTGAACTTAAAATTTATGATGTTTCATGTTTACATTTTCCTAACAAAACTACTGCAAAGTAAATGTCAAGAACGCTCTTTTCAAGCTACGCAAAGACTGGCTTTGCCAGAGCAAGGGGAGGCCTCACTGAGCCTAGGGGGATGTGCCCTGCATTGATGTTTCTAATGAAGAGCACTGAGCTCCATTGATCCGCCGTGGAAGAGAGTGAGCTGTCAAAAGCAATCAGACAAGTCAAAGACACTTTTTTTTCATTGCAGCACTGAGCTGCCGAAGTGAGCACGATACTGTTGGGGAGGAGGAGCAGCTCAACCTCCCACAGCAGCACACGCAACTTTGATGCTTTTCTAGGCCTACTGTTGTACTTGCTCAATAAGGGAACGCCACCATCTAACAATGACAACTTAAAAGGGTATACGCCAGACGTAGAAAAGCAATGTCGTAAACCGAACTGATTAAAAACAGTCTGAAAATCATGATTTGAGCGACCTACATTAAGCTTTGGAATTACCCAATTTTTTTTCATGTGTTACTTACTTGTTAACAGCCTGAATCTATTCAATTGGGGTAAACGATAAATGACCCACAGACCAATGAATGCCTAACTTGCGTCTTTTAATGGTGTCATTAAGAATTACAAATAAATTTCATAATGGATGTATGACCAGAATATTTGTTGTTATTGTTGCATCAAACATTACTTCAGTTGGTATTACCTCCAACTGAAGAGGAAAGAAGACAAACACCAAAGTAAACAAGGTATGCTCAATGTATGTTAGAGTGGCTGGGTGAATAACCAATGATTAATATATGTATGAAAAGAAAATACATTTAAAAAAGATCTGTCGCTCAATATTTTTGATGTAGACAATTACAATGTTATTCTTGTCCTTGGACAAAATTGAACAGAAAAGTATTACACATTAGGACCGAGTGATCTAGCCAAAAAAGGTCATATCTTTATATATCAGGGATGTCCTGATCCGATCTCGGGATCGGAAATCAGGCCATTTTTGAGAGAATCGGACTTAGGTGAAAAGGATCGGGTTTTTAATTTATGCTATATATACAGTAATTTTAAAAATCCTATTGTGCTGGATTGAGTCGCCATGGTTTAGAGTCGGTTAACATTTTACAGTATGTTACTGCCCCCTTGTGGTTATAATAATTCACTGCATCCATTGTGTGACGCGGTTTGGAACATATGCTCATACTCTGTTGATTGCGTTCTGTTACGTTTCTGCCTTGGAATTTATATGTTGGTAAGTATTTTACATCTATATCACCTTGTTAAAATCCACTATATGTGTGTTTATGGGTAAAAGCTGTATGAACTAAATTTGTTAAGTCCTGCTGTATGGAGGCTAACTTCTTATACTGTAGCCTGTAGTTCAAATGAAGTGTAGCGTCTACATGGTATTTGTATACCGAGGTGTATTGTGCAGTTGTGTTAAATGCATGCATGTTTCTTTGTTACAGTTTTACAAACTTAAACAAATTATAGTGGAACCTGGACATACGATCGCTTCGACACACGATCTTTTCGACATCAGACGTAAAATTTGACTCGCAATTTGTTTCTACATCCAACGACATGCTCTAAATACGACAATCTTTGACAGCACCACAGTTTCTTTGTTTTCCCACAAGACGGACGCACGGCATATTTTCTTGTGAGAGAAATCAACATGGGTTCCACCAATGTTAGTGCAGGTGGTGAAAAAAACGGAAAAAGGTGATGCTTACCCTTGACATGAAGAGGGATATGATAGGAAAATATGAGCTTGGGATGCGCATCTGTGATATGGCTCAAAAATACAGCCGTAGAATGTCTATCTCGGAGGTCCTCCTCCGTTCGACAGTCTTTATAAGTTAAGGTGGCAATTATTATTATGGTAACATCGCCAAAGAAATCGCCAGCTTTGTCAGGTTTCTAATCATTTATTCCATCAACTTGTGCAACACAACACGCCTAGTGTCCCCCGCAGCAAGTGAATAAAATGAAAGTAGAAAGGTTCACTCTGTCAAGTCAGCCACGCGATGTATTCAGGTACACCATGCAAACACATGCGCCACATTAGAACCCAGTTTGCTAAATTATTACAGGTATTATTATTATTACGATTGTTATATTATTATTCCCATTTTTATTCATAATTTATTTGTTTTGCTCTTTGTAATTGATATTTGCAACAGTTTATTAAGAATTTAGTGTAGGTTTTCGAGCTGTTGAACGAATTAATGGAATTATAATGTATTCTCATGGGAAAATCCTGCTCGACATACGACCATTTCGACTTACAAACAAGGTCCTCGAACGAATTAACTTCTTATGTAGAGGTACAACTGTACTGAAATTCTACACCGTTTCCTCCATTGATTTCAACTTGGTCGACCAATATTTCAATGTCCAATGCCAGAAATACAATGGCATTGCCAAAAGAAACAAAAATTTATTTGTTTTATCCTCCGCAACACTTCCTGAAAAAGAGGAAGAGGAAGTACTGTAAACATTAGACTACTGCAACATGTTTGGAACTTTTGTTTAAAAAAAATGAATTAATAAATTCCGGTATCGGATCGGGACTCGGTATCGGCAGATTCTTAAAATCAAGTGACTCGGATACAAAAATATGCCATTGTATAGTAGCTATAAGATAGCGAACGCTCAAAAAATGAAATATTTTTTTATATTAGAACACAATTTGTGTAATTTTCTGTGTTAGCTTTACAATTTGCCTCCCCTGGAAAGAAATAAACCGCTTGAAAAATCAACATTGGACTCTTTTTGAGGGACAGTTAAAAATCTGCCGAACTAGTTATATTGCATCTGCATATAGTCAACTAAATATGATACGGCTGATCACAGAGTTCAATATGAATTTTGTTCCGAACTTTGACCTCCATCTTAAAATCATCCAGCCTTACAACGAATGGAAAATCAACAGTACGTAAGGGGTTAAAATAATCATTTCGAGTGTGCAATTCACATAATATAATGTGCTCTTGCTTTGCCACAGAGCTGATAGCATGCAAGCAAGGACACTCCTTTAGTAGACACAGTGCAATTCCCTCTATTGCACAAATATCCTGGAGCAGCATTATAATCTGACTAGTGACACAGCACCATGCAAAGCACTTCAGCCTTTAAACCTCTGTGACACTGCACCGTGAAGCCCACAGCAGTAATTACAGCATAAACTTGTGGGCTCCCTATTAATACGGCACGCAGTACAATGGGGCACTTTTAATCAGCAGGGTTGCAAAGGCAGAATAATCTTTCTGGCCGAGTGTGTCGTCACCAGGAAGCAAAAAAAGGGGAGCATCTCATCTCCTGCTTTGCATGGACTTAAGAGTGGTTATGAAACCAACTCAAATTTGCAATGCATCACTCGACCTGTTTTTTTCTATATGTTAGGGCCTCTGAGGTTAACATGTTGGAGACCATTTCTCATTAAAAAGTAGCAGTGAGGTTACCAGATGATGTTTTTTTTTTTTTTTTTTTTTTTTTTTTTAAATATATAATTTAAAGGAGTTTGCAGATCCCTTTAACAGTGTTTTATCAATATAACACAGTATAATTCATGGCATATGCCACTGACATCAACAAGTATGTTCCTCACTAAGAATCAGAACATTCACTGCCACTGACAAGTATTTTGGAAACAATTTTACTGCTGCACAACCACCAGCAGATGGCAGCAAAGCACTATTTTCGATACGAGATCAACATAGTGAGTCCACATCGAGGTTATAATAGTTTTGTAAGTTTCATTGTGGTTATGTTATATTGAGTTTCAAATGTTTTTCCCCTCTCTAATTCAATTAGTTTTAATTATTGTTTATGGAGTGAATAGGATTAGTTTCTATTAGTTTTAATTTTGCTTGAAATTATTAGATTTAGTGTAGGTTTTTTTTGTTTGTTTTAACAGTTTGTTTTTACACACTTTGGGTTACGTATTTGTCAGATGCAGGATTAAAAATTGTTTGAACTGAAAAAAACGACAACATTTTGTAAGATAACAAAATTATAAAAAATGGCTGGCTATTTAGTGTCGGTGGAGCTGAACTGTAGGTGTCGGTGCAGAATGTCTTACTGCAGACATATTTTTTAGAAAAGGCTTGTTAAATTTCACACTTCACAGGTGGGCAGCACTCCTACGACCCAACTAGTATTTGTATACAAACATTAAAAAACAAATATTGCTTGTTTCTTTTGTGAACTGAATAAATGTGAAATGAACTGACAGGCCAGAGCTCATGCTCATGCAGGCCAAACTATGCTGAGACCTTATTTAAAATGCAGTTGACGTGTGTTTCCACAGGATGTGGTTGCAGGTTTAAGCATTTTAAAAATGCCATTTGTTTATCAGTAACAGCAACATTCAGCCATTTGTGCATGACTGTCTGACCTGGTAATGGCTCAATAGTGACAGCAGTGGCCTAAAGCCTTTTGGCAACAGATACACTGATTGCATATTGATATTTTAGCACTGTTTTAAGGGCCCAAATCATCTCTAAAACGTCCAATAAATCTGAAAATATTAAAACAACAACACAAGAATACAAAACAACAAAAAGTGTCATTTTTAACTTGGAATTGGTGCTTTAGCTGTTGATGAGAATATACTATGAGAATGTAATGTTGAATATAGTATATTAGTTTGAACATAAAATTTGCATAGGTCTAAAAAATGTTGATGCAGTGAGTATATGCTATATTTCACCAATTGCACAAGACTATAAGTCGATTTGCACAAAAAAACCTTAGTTTACTAGCCTAAGAATGGACATAAAACTTTTTTTTTTTTTTTTTTTTTTTTAAATCAAATGACAAAAGTCATTCAATAAACTATTCAAAACTCAAATGTCGAGTTAGCATGTGTGAGAAAGGTGTCAACTCATCACTCACCTTGCAACGAGGTAATGCTTTTATATTGAAGAGAAGCCTCTCGGTTAGTTGGCTGCGTTCTTCTCGTAACAGAGTAATCCTCTACAGATGCCAAAAATCGTTTATCAAAATTTTTTTTTAAATTGGCACTTTTTTGGGTAGAAACACTCGCATGTGACAGCACTTAAATTGCACGGTATTGTGAATGTTGTTGCCTCCTGCGAGCTCTTTAAGCGGATAAAATATGTAGCTTGCGCTGGATGAGTTTCCCGGTTGAAGATTGGCTAAACTCACGCGATATAATTTCTCATTCGTCCAATCGGTTTGCGTTGACAGGCGGTGCCGTGACGCGTGATTCAAAGACAGACATTGGACAAACACCGCTCGAGTGTGCTTTGCAGGTAATAAAACCAAGCCAACCCAGAAAAATATCAACTGAACGTTGTGCTTTGTGGGAAATGTAGTCAAAATTGGGGCAAGTTACTGTTCAGACGCCATTCTAAAAACTACAAGCCATCCATTATTGAGTGACGCACAATTACCTTGCATCAGCGTTTGTGCGTGGATCGTACTTACCGGCAAAGTTGTCACATATTAGCCACATTAGCCTGATTAAAAGTAGATATTTCCACAACCAAGTCATCAGCCAACGGCCAAATGAAGCTCTTCGTTAGCGAAGGCAACCCACAAAGCCTAAAAGTGTTGGCTGCTCTAGACACAGCAGGAGTGCAATGTGACGTCCAGTTTGTTAACCACGAAGGTAAGAGGGGCGCTTTAAAATTGAATAACACGTGGTGGTTGTAACAGGAAAAGTGTCGAACCTAACTTCATTACTCATTTAGCACTGCGTGTGGTTTTGTTTTGTTTGAGCTAAGTTTCCCATGACAATGACGGTTTTGTTATCATGGAAGCTAGCTTGTCTTGTGTCATTTATCATAGCAAGCCTCTGTCAATCAAAATCAGGTGTGACGACCCTGACCGCATGGCAAGAAGACGGGAATATGACGTCACTGTTGTTGTATTATGGCGGGGAATAACGAAGTAATAATATTCGTGATAAAACTAAGTAGGGTGACAATATTTTGATTTCCGAAAAAGAGGACACTCTGCCCCAACCTCGAGACACTTAAATTTTCCTCGAAAGTCACTCAAAGATTCCTTATCACTTTAATTTACTGTATTTAAAGTGTGCCTCCTTCGTTATAGTAGAAAAATTCAGTTTTATTAAAAAAAGAAAAGCTATATAACTAAAGACATGAATTCAAATCCTCACAGGTTACTCAACAGGCTTTATAATTCCTAAAATAATAGAACAATAATAGCTGGGGGAAAAAACTGGTAGTAAGTAATGATTTTTAAAACATGCCTCTTCTGTATTGGCTAATCGTTGTTGAACAAAATAATAGCTGTCTTTTCAATTCTTACTGTACAAATAAAAAATCTGAAATAATGTTCTAACTAATACCTCTTCCGTAGAATCCATCTTTAACAAAAAGCTCATTTCTCTTTCCAGTGAAATAATGTAAATCAAACTGTAGCCTCACAACAATAATAATTTAACCGAAAAAAAAAAACATCACTATAGTCTTTAATTTTTTTTGGGGGGGGGGGGGGGGGCACTTTGGGGAACGATGGAGCACTGCTCTGACGTCTGTTTTCTCTGTTACTTAGCACAGCAGAACCAACCACTGGTGGTCAGATATTTAGGTTTGCCCTCCGAACAGGCGGCAGGCAGCTCATAAAAGGTTACCACTAGTGCTTATATTTGATATTTTTTTCTTTTCTCACAAATGCACAGGTTATAAACCTAGGAAACAAATAATAATAATATCACTATCATATAATCATAGTCAGGAACATCATCATTAAGTCATCATTACACAGAGGTTGCTCAAAAACTAATATCCTAATATTTCATTACTATAATGCAGACCCATGGAAATGTAGTCCAGTCAATACACACACACTCACAGTAGGCTATGTGCCAATTAAACATTTTTATAAATTACTATCCCGATCGATCGGGTCTGATCACGTCATTTTCAAAGTATCGGAATCGGCAAAAAAAATATCAGCCATGCCTTTTTTTAATATATATATATTTTTTAATTTAATCGTTTTCTAATTGTATTTAACGTTACAAACATAATATGTTACACTCATCCAGAGTCTTTAGTTTAGGCTTAAGGTAGGGTTATCAAATTTATCCCGATAACGGCGGTAATTAATTTTTTAAAAAATGTATCACGTTAAAATATTTAACGCAATCATGCGCCGCACGACCCACCCACGCATTGTCGCGCTCAATCTGTAATGGTGTCGTTTTACCTATATAGAGAGATAAAAAGCAGTGTAAAATGAGTAGAGTGAATTTTGGCAGCCCTTGGAGTCATTTTTTAATTGGCTAAAGCCTTACAATCCCTCTCCCTACGATTAGAAATATAATGGGAAGCAATGTGGGGAAGCAAGGTAGCAAATGATCTTTTTCTTAACACCTTAAGTTATTTCCCAACGCAGAGAAGATATATCAATTGATAGCACGACGCACAGTCATGGTTCCACTTCCCATCATGCATTGGGGCATGGCTACAGTATCATTTAATGAAAGCTCAACAAATAGACTTGATGGCAATATTTAGTCACAATATATAAAGTCACAAGTCTTTCTATCCGTGGATCCCTCTCACAGAAAGAATGTTAATAATGTAAATGCCATCTTGAGGATTTATTGTCATAATAAACAAATACAGTACTTATGTACTGTATGTTGAATGTATATATTCGTCCGAGTTTTATTCATTTTTTTCTTAATGCATTGCCAAAATGTATATGATTGGGAAAAATTATCGGGAATGATTGGAATTGAATCGGGAGCAAAAAAAAGGAATCGGATCGGAAAATATTGGGATCGGCAGATACTCAAACTAAAACGATCGGGATCAGATCGGGAGCAAAAAAACATGATCGGAACAACCCTTATTACAATTGTTGTTGACAAATGTGTTATTCCAACTCAATTATGATTCTCATTTAATGTTCTACATTGCATACAAACAATAACCGAAATCAACTGGCAAACAATTCAACCAGCATGTTTCCAGACGCAGCAGTATAAAAGTACATTTCACATAATGCCTAGCACAGCTTAGCTCATTGACAGCTACCCTATTAGCAGGCACCGGTAGCAGAGGCAAAATCAGATATTCCTATCGAAGTTTACAGTCATCGACAGCGCAACGATGCAACACCGAACGGGATATTACGATCACAACAGTACAACGCTCCGACAGAGGTCAACAGTTTCCGAAATGTAAATTCAGCAAGTGTACATACCGGTAGCCTGTGAGCTCCTGTCGTGACGAAGGTTTGTTTGTGAATGAGAAAGGACAGTTGACGCCATGATTGTGACTGCGCACGCATGCGCAAATTTATTCTCTGGGGACACGTCACAGGCAGCCCACCTATTTTGTGCAAAGCGTCAGTCGATTTCCACGCACCCTAATTGTAACCTTGAAAAATAATGAATACCGGACATTTTCATGAATTTATAAAACCTCGCCGGACGCCCTGGACAGGATGTAAAAAGTGGACATGTCCGGGCAAAAAAGACGTTTGGCCACCCTAATACTAAGTTACTGTACTTGAGTAGATTGTTCAGGTGTCTGTACCTAAGTATGAATCTTTATAACCTCGTTTTACTTTTACCACCTACATTTGAACCAGACGTCACTTTTCTCCACCAAAGTTATCCTGAGTTACAAAATATTTAACTAGGGAAACTCAACTGCAGTTGATATCTTGAGTACTCATAATTCCCTTAAAAAATAGTCTGCAACAACATGTAGGAACAAGTACTCCTACTGTTGTTGCTTTTTGTTGTTTTATAACATATATTAAATTGAGAAAACATCCAGTCGGTGAACAATCAGGTTTGAGACGCTCCTGTAAAGTGAGGCTTCATTTAAAAACGTGTTTGAACAACATTTTACAAACATTTGAATGTGGTAAAACAAGTCAGACAAATAACTGCATTATTATTCATCACTCCACCCCTTATTGGACTGCTCGTCCCAGATGTTTGCTTTTTCTTCATCATCCAGATCACTGGAATCATTAAGCCATCACCATCTGGCGTCTCACTCTTGTACAGTATATAGAAAAACTAAGCATGGACATTATGTTTTTAACATTTAAATTAAATTTTGCCATGTATATATATCAATTATGTTAAAACGGTTCTAATGTATAGATGACATGAAACTGACATGCCATGGTCAACATTCCTGGTCCTTTCCCATAGAAAATGAAGAAAATATTGTGTAGCTAATTTGGGGATTTTTTTGGGCTCATTTTTTTCCCCTTTCTTTTTTTAATAGAGAAACTCGTTCCTTTCCTGAGCCGTCCAACTTTGCCAGTCCTACTCCTTCCTAATGGACATCACCTTTTCAGCCCCAATGCCATATGTCGGTCAGTAATGGACAGTTCTGCCTGCAAAGTTAATGAATGCATTCATTCCAACAGACTCTAACCCTCTAAAATACACTTATACTTGTTGTCCTTTTAGTTACATGTTTGAAGTGAGCGGACAAGAATGGCACGAGGCTTGCGATCAGTGGCTTGAATGGGAGGCCACAGAACTCCAGGTATACTCACTCCTCATTCTTAAACTCCAGACTGTCTGTTTTACTGCTAAACTGTTGCTCACATTAAGCCTTCTAAAAGATGTAAATGATTTTCAAGTCCTGCGTCTGCACATTCTCGCTTGCAAAATCCGCTTACTGTGCTTCAACGTGTTGATGCTGCCGGTTGGGATTTAAACCATGTAAAAAACAATCAGTCAATTGTTTCCTCAGCCACAACAAGGAGAAAAGTTCTATTCCTCTGTAACGAATGTCTTTTATGTTATTTGTGCAGCCTGCCCTGCTTCAAGCCCTTCACATGGCGGTGCTTCAGGGGAAAGAATCCGAGGCCACCAAAGTCCTCACAGGGCCCCTCACTTACTTGGACCAAAGCTTGAGCAAGGCTACAACGCCTTATTTAACTGGGGTACAAGCCAATCTTCCTTTAAGATGTATAACCTACATTTGCGGTGTTGCGCAGTATGAGTATAAAAATGATTAGAATTGTGGCAAAAAAAAAGAAAAGGAAAAAAATGTCTTTAAAAATAGGTAAATTTCCAAATTTATGGTCTTTAATATTATATTTATGGGCTTTTACACAATGAATTTTGAGGTATGAAAGTGTTACCAATTAAAAGTATGAGCACAAAACTAGTTTTGATTCATATTCTCTAGCTAGTTGCATGGTAGCTATTTGTTTAATTGAGTTAGGTTTGGTTGTCATGATTTGTAAAGGGATGGTTGCCACACTAACAACAGCTCAAAGGATTCAAAGGACTTTTTATTTTCACTGTATGGGGCACATACCTGTTTTAATTTCATGGTTTAACGTTATGATGTGTTCATGTTAAAATTATTTAGACAATTGATTGAACACTTCATTTTCATTTGAGAGCATTTTCATAATTTTTAAATAAAAACCCCATTTAAAAAACAACAACTAAGAAATAGGGATGGTTGTCGCAGTGTCAAGACAAATAAAAAGTGAAAAATATGTCAAATTCAACCTAAAAAAGTAACCTAAATAAAATAATAAATAAAAGCTCATTCTTAATTGTTTTGATGGGAAGATATTAATGAAAGAGTAAAAATTGTGAGAACTAACCCCATTCTCTGACTTGTGATTTTTAAATGATTGGTCCCATTGTACTGTGCACTTTCTCTTCAGTCAATCTCTATTTGTCTGTTCTAGGAAGTTGTTTCAGTCGCTGATCTTGTTTTGTGTGCCGCGCTGCAACCGATTATGTCCACACCAACTCTCACTTCAGGTAGGAATTGACCCTTTGAGGGATAGAGGTCACTACAGTAGACAGCTATTCACAAGTTCTCATTAGCTTAACTCATTCACTGCCAGCCCAGGTCACAGGGTATGTGTTGTGGAAACGCCTATTGACGACAATACATTTCCAATTCAATATAACTGGGAGGGGCTGGAAGCAATCGAATGATCTATTCCTGTCAGTGGCCCCCACAGAGTTAAGCTATGTGATGGCAGAGTATTATAAAAAAATATGCCATACATATTTGAATTTCCAATTTATTACAATTTCTTTTCCAAAAAATTTCAAAATCGTATTTTTTCTAAACTTTATTTATAATTATGTAAATTTTTAAGTTGCTTTTTTTTTAAAGTATTTTTTTATTTATTACTATTTATTTTTTTCCCCAAAATGGATGCTTCAACAAATTTTTTTATTTAATTAAAAATTCTATTGCCCGTCACAAAATAAGTGTGCGCAATACAAATACTAGATTAAGATCGTAAAATAACAAAATAGTTTCCTGTAAGCTGTAATCAGCCCATAGCCACAAGTATAAGGACTCCTTCTGAAATGAATGTCATAAAGAGATTTTAGAAAAAAAAAAATCATAATTCATGCATAAAAGGTTAATTGTAGGCATGTTTATCCCTAAATGTGTTAAATCAGATTGTGTTTAGTTAGCGCTTCCTCAGAAGAATTGCAATTTTTAATCTTGATGAAATTTTGTCTTCTCAGGTGAACACAAATCTTTGAAGGTTTGGTTCGACCATGTGGCTTCCTTGCAGAGCTGCGTGTCGGCATCTCACAAAGTGCTGCAGGGTAAAGGCCTGCAGGCGATGAAGAGCTTCATGCAGAGGCAGCCTGCGCCACAGAGCGGCCAGTGTCAAAGCAGCATGCTGCCTTGCAACAGCAGCTCTGCTGAGGTATATGCCACTTCAGTGCAAATCAACAATTAACTTCGAGCGAGGTGCTGTTCCAGATCTCCACCTGCAGCTCCCTACAAAATCTTTCAACAGAATTGAATAGTACTTTATCTTTTTAGATAATTCTAGTTTAAAGTAGAGTGGTACCTCGACATACGATCACATGGACATACGATCCTTTCGACGTCTGACGTAAAATTTGTCCCGTCATTTGTCTCGACATATGACAACATGCTCCAAATACAACGATTTACGAAAGCATCGCGATTTCATTGTTTTCTCGCAAGAACATGGCGGATTTTCTTGAGATAAATCAACATGGGTTCAAAGAAGGTCAGTGCAGGTGGTGAAAAACAGAAAAAGGTGATGCTTATCATTGAAATTAAGATGGAAATGATAGAAAAATATGAGCGTGGCTGGCTCGACAATAGGCCGGAATATGTCCACGATCGCGACGGTCCTCTGACGGCCTCTGTTAGCCAGTCTTTATACAGTGGGGAGAGCAAGTATTTGATACACTGCCAATGGGAAAACCCTTTGCTAGTGTATCAAATACTTGTTCTCCCCACTGTAAGTTCAGGTGACAATTATTATTATTGTAGCATCAGTAAGGAAATCGCCAGCTTTTTCAGGTTTGTAATAATTTATTTCAGAACTTGTGCAACACAACACGTCTATAGTCCGCTGTATCCGACGCCAACAACAACAGAACATGAAAAGAGAAAGTAAAATCTCTACCGCACATCTCTCACTCTGTCACATCAGTCACGCGGCACGTCCAGGAACAGCATGCAAAACAGACCCACCACATAAGAACCCGATCCGTTGCATTATTATTATTATATTATTCCGATTCGCATTTATAATTTATTGTTTTAATATGTGTAATTGCTATTTTAATAGTACCAGCAGAATTTATTAAGGATTTAGTGTAGGTTTTCGGGCTGTGGAACGAATTAATGGAATTTTAATGTATTCTTATGGGAAAATCCCACTCGCCATAAGACCATTTCGACTTACAAAAGCGGTCCTGGAACGAATTAAATTCGAACGTAGAGGTACCACTGTACCGTAATGTGTTTTCTGTGTTGAGAGTGAGGAAGGGGAACGTGCAGTGTCACAGGAAGAGATGGAAGCTGCTGTACTCATCTGGAACAAAGGTTCAAATGTTCCTTCGGCTACTACAGACAGACTCCATCCGATGTATGTTACATTTGCTACACTATTGTACAAGTGTTTTTTTCTTTATGCCGTTTACTCTTTTTGCCTTCAGTCTGCCGCAGGAGGGCAAACGAAACATCCTGCTGACCAGCGCCTTGCCCTACGTCAACAACGTGCCTCATCTGGGCAACATCATTGGCTGTGTTCTCAGCGCCGACGTCTTCTCCAGGTGCACAGGAAGGATATGGCATCCTATCACAATATAACTTACCAATATATTCAGAGACTAACCTCTCCTTTTAATGTTGTCTTCTACAAGGTACGGCCGACTGCGAGGCTGGAATTTGCTGTTTGTGTGTGGGACAGATGAGTACGGCACGGCCACAGAAAACAAAGCCCGCGAGGAAGGCCTGACACCGCAGCAGATCTGTGACAAATACCACGCCATTCACGCGAGCATCTACGAGTGGTTCCAGATCGACTTTGATTTCTTTGGAAGAACCACAACTGAGAAGCAGACAGAGTAAGTAACAAGCAGGATAAGATAGGAAATGCTTGTTATTTTAGATTTAATATATAGAGAGGGTGTTTATTGGTATACCTTGACTGTTGTTGCAGTTTCTGTTGTGTTTGATAAACTATAAAGTAACAATGGAAATATGACGCTCTTCCTTCATCAAGAGCAGACATATTGATCTGTAACAGCACCACAGAAGACATCAAACACCATTTTTTGTAAGAAAACAGACCTAAAGACCAAATTGGATTTGTGTAAAGAGCTTTCTCCCTTTGATCCAACCATAATCTTATTCCATTTACACCTCCCTGCACCCATTTTTTTTTTTAATGATTGCCAAAGCAAACAAAGTACAGTTCTTTTCTCAAAATTTTCAGTCAGTACACTGGCCCCTCATAGCATTCTGTTTTTGTTCAGTCTTGGTCTGAATTTTTTACTCAAATCTTGGTCGCTCAGGATTGCACAGAACATTTTCTGGAGGCTTCACAAGAATGACTTTCTGGTAGAAGACATGGTAGAGCAGCTCCGGTGCGAGAAATGCCAGCGTTTTCTTGCCGACCGTTTCGTAGAAGGCACCTGCCCCCATTGCAACTACCCGGACGCCCGCGGTGACCAATGCGACAAGTGTGGGCGACTCATCAACGCAGTGGAACTCAAGGTGAGTGCTTCTGCTAGTGATGTTGAGTGTGATTTTGGTCAACTGCTGTTTCTGGAAAAGTCACTGTAAATAAAGCAGTCTAAGAGTGAAGTCAATGTCTGTGTGTCCCTGTTAGGCACCTCACTGTAAAGTGTGTGGACAAACTCCAGTAATCCGCTCATCCAAACATCTTTTTCTGGACCTTCCAAAGGTAAAAGGTGTTTCATTTTCTTTTTTAAGGCTGCACGAGCACTGAAAATCTTTTGTTATTTTGTCTGTATTCTCTAGTTAGAGCCTCAATTAGAGCAATGGCTGGATAAATCCACTAGCAGCGGAGACTGGACAGCAAATGCCAAACAAATCACTCGCTCTTGGCTCAGGGATGGACTCAAACCTCGCTGCATAACCAGAGACCTCCGCTGGGGAACGCCAGTACCTCACCCGGACTTTAAAGAAAAGGTTTGCTTGTTTTTTTTCACCTGTTTGTGTTGTGTATATGTGTCATCGTGCATTTCCATGACGTCAATATCACGCTGAAAAAGTCTGATCTGGGCCTTTGCGTTCCACTCGCACACTTTCCAACTGTGACCATTGGGAGCAAAGCATATGACTCACTTGAACCAAGGAGTGTGCAAGCATAATGTTACAATGTTTTCCCCAGGTTTTCTATGTGTGGTTCGACGCCCCCATCGGTTATGTTTCTATCACTGCCAACTACACTGACAAATGGGAACAGTGGTGGAAGAATCCAGATAAGGTAACACAGAATTTGTCTTGATTTAGCGTCTATGATAAGCTTCTTAGTGCGTTGCGTTGGCAGACAAGACTTAAAATCCCACAGATAGAATGCAGTAAATATCACGCTTTTAGTGTAGAAGACACGAAATCCAACAGATATAAAAAAAGAAAAATCCATCAGTTGCTCTCATAGCAAAGTCTTCATTCACATCGATTCATCTCATCTCTTTCCATCTAAAACCCCTGGATTGAGCTGTGAGTGAGAGTGTGTGTCAGCGTGTGTTTTGGGTGGGGGCTGGGAAGGGCTGATAAGTCCTCTTTGAACGGGATGATCTCACAATGATCTAATATGATGTCATCCTCACGTAGCAGTGTTGTTTGTTTGCCGCCAGGTGGAGCTGTACAACTTCATGGCCAAAGACAACGTGCCGTTCCACAGTGTGGTGTTTCCCTGCTCCCTCTTGGGAGCTCAAGACAACTACACACTGGTTAATCACTTAGTCGCCACTGGTACGCATTTATAATTGCAGTCCTTAATATTTTTACTACTTGTTACATGAATAATTAAGAGTGGGATGAATTTTTCATGATGCAATCACAACGGGCATATAATATTCTGATTTGTGTGCAGAATATCTGAATTATGAAGACACAAAATTCTCCAAGAGCCGTGGCGTCGGCGTCTTTGGTGACATGGCAAAGGATACAGGCATCCCGTCTGACGTGTGGCGCTTCTACCTGCTCTACGTTCGTCCCGAAGGGCAGGACTCGACGTTCTCGTGGGCCGACATGGCTCTGAAAAACAACTCTGAGCTGCTCAACAATTTGGGGAACTTCATTAACAGGTTGGTTACTCAATAAATGAAAGACTATGTTACTAATGTGATGTTTTTTCGAGGGATGTATTGAGATTGAAACAGTGGCAGTGAGTGATCATTTAACAGTCCCATTGACGGCGATTGATTTGCAATCCATTTGATCTGGGAGTCGCTGCTAGTCCTCCCAGTGCAAATGGACTGGATGTCCATCCCTGTCAATGGCAGCCAGTGAGTTAAAGAAAAGGATACAACTAATTAAATGCTAGAAAATTACATTTCTGGAGAAATTCCATGGGAATCCTTTGCTCCGCTGGTCGGTAAACTCCTGTGGGTCACTTCCTGTTGATTATGGGGCATTTATGGGTAACTTCTTGTTGATTTGGTTCACTTCCTGTTAATTTTGGGGCATTCCCAGGTCCCTCCCTGTCAACTGTGAAAACTGGTTGCGCAAATGAAGTTCTTAAATCTCTTATAATGGGGAAAATCATGTTTAAAAACAAAATTGATACCTCTGATGAGCGCACCCATATTTGCAACGTCAGTTATACCAGTGCACATACTCTGATAGATTCACAGGTGCATGTGATAAAAGCATTGGCTAAAATAGTACTGGCATTGATAAAATGTCTGCCGCCCACTTTCTGGAAATACTGGCTTTTAATAATGTTTTTCTTCACTTATAAACATTTTTAAATGAAACAACATTTTTTCCCCACTGGAATGCACATGATACAGGTTGTCATTTGTTGTTGTCCGCGATTACAAAGTGAGACCATGCTGTGGGTGAAAAAGATTTAATTATTTTGGGTAAAAATTAATTCCTGTTTCATTCAATCAAAGCAAAATCTAAAGGAGGCTAATTCATTTCAAACATCGAGTCAAATTAGGATCTCAGATTGTTGGAGACGTAACTATTTCAAGAGATTTTTCCCGCGTTTTGTAAATATGCTTGGGATGGTGTAATATCACACCCAATTAGGCCCCCTCTTCCTGACATTAAGAAAAAATAAAGGATTGCAGTTAAATTCCACATCAAAGATGTTTCCCTTCTGACTTTTTTTTTCCAAAGCACCTTGATCTTCAAAAATTCTTCTCGGGCAGCAATCGTTGCGGCCTAATTGGGTTTAAAAGATCTTAAACTGCATCCACCCGGAGGTGCTCAAAGGTAGACGCTAGGTTGAAAACCAGACCTCAAATCACAACGTAATTAATGTCAAGATATACCACCCTGTCAGCATTCTGGGCACACCAAAACTGAAGACTGCAGGTCAGGAAAAGTTCGTTCCACTCTCACATCAAACCCACTGTTCATTGTAAATATGACAATCTAGTCAAAGCGTTTTTGGTCGGCGTTCCGTCAAACGTGTTGCGTCAGGCGTGAGCATCCCGCTGATGCACGTATACAACTCCACTTGATTATTTGTAGCGAATAGGCTCAAAGGGAGAGCTCATATGTTCATTTACATCAGCAGAGCAAATTACACATGGCAACACCATCTATAATTTATCATCAATTAGCGTGGCGGCTAGCCCGCGTTTTTCTTATATAGCACTTTTTCCCCGCTGATTCTTAGCCGCCTTTCCAGCTCTCTTGATGACCTCTCTTGCTTTTCTGTGGTTTTCACCCTCCTTCAACCTCACTGCTCCCCCCCTCAATCCTCTAGAGCCGGCATGTTTGTTTCAAAGTTCTTTGATGGCTGTGTGCCTGCGATGGAGCTGCTGCAGGAAGATAAGAAGCTCTTGGCTTTAGTGGGCTGGGAGCTGCAGCAGTACATCCAACTCATGGACAAAGTCAAGTAAGACTGCTTGAATTATACACAGTATATTTTTATATGGCTTTCATAATATGTTTGAACTTAATCACTGCCATTGGCAGCAATAGACGTCCAATCCATTTTGTACTGGGAGGGTTGGCAGCTAATGATCACTCTATCAGTCAAAATGGATTAGACGTGTATCGCCGTCAATTGCATCAATGGTTGAATCGATGAATTGAAGTGGCGTTTTAACGTTACCACTAGAATCCGTGACGCTCTGAAGCACATTCTCAACATCTCTCGCCATGGCAACCAGTACATCCAAGTAAATGAACCTTGGAAGAAGATCAAGGGAGGAGATGGAGAAAGGTGAGATTACGTTAACCATATAGAGCCAAACACATCATATTTTCATTTACAGTGCATTTCCCTACTTTCAATAAAAATCAAGGTTCTTACAAGTCCCAAATTTGATAAAGTTGATAAAGTGTATGTATTTTGTCAGGTCTTAAATTCCTGTATCTTTTATAGGGTAAAAGACTATTTGACTATTTTTTGGTAATTGAAAATATATAAAATATACAGATGTGGCCTAATAATCCAAAGTTTGAATTCCACATACAGTGTATCACAAAAATGAGTACACCCCTCGCATTTCTGCAGATATTTAAGTATATCTTTTCATGGGACAACACTGACAAAATGACACTTTGACACATTAAAAAGTAGTCTGTGTGCAGCTTATTTAATAGAGTTAATTTATTTTCCCCTCATAATAACTCAAAATATAGCCATTAACAGTGTTGTTAATAACGGCGTTACAATATAATGGCGTTACTAACGGCGTTATTTTTTTCAGTAATGAGTAATCTAATTAATTACTTTTCTCATCTTGGCAACGCCGTTACCGTTACTGAGGCGGGAAAGGCGTGCGTTACTATGCGTTACTAAGTTGGTTGAATAAAAAAAAGTCTGAGAGAAACGGACTCACGGGGACGAGAGCAGAGCAGGAGTGAGGAAGACGCCGTTGCAACCGCGATGCTAGGTGGCTTCAATAATACCTGACTGCAGCCATAGCCGACAAACTACGCCCACATGACACGGTAGATATCATATTATAGAACTAGATGCAGATGACAGACACTGCTGCATTGCCAACTTGTTTTAAGGACTACATGCGTTTGTAAACAGCCGCCATCTTAAAGCAGTAGACCTCTCAGGAACTTAGGAAGGCCCTGATGTAGAGATCCTTCCTAGCGAACCTAAGTAATTTTTTAAAATCTAAAATGCTCCTAAATCGGCAAAATCTTAACTTAAATCTATCTTTAAATGATGAAACAGTTTTAAAACTTACACATGTTTAAAGTAGACAGAAGGGAACTAATGCTATAACGGGAGAAATTTTAACAACTTTAACGATTGATTCACAACTTTAAATGACTTCCACACATAGCAAAGGTTACTAGCTAGTTATCGCAATACCCTCGTGTCTAGTTAAGTGGAGGGTAAAGAACTGGGCTAGGGCCAATTGTCCCCCAAACCCTTTAAGCTTCACATTGTGTGACCTGTGTTTTTTTTTTTTTTTTTTTTTTTTTTTTTTTTTGGAGAAAAAAAAGAATATCACTAGTTACTTTGCCAAGTAACTAATTACTCTTACATTCAGGTAACTGAGTTACTAACGCAATTACTTTTTGGGAGAAGTAATTTGTAACTGTAATTAATTACTTTTTTAAAGTAAAATTAACAACACTGCATGGCACTAAATGCGTTAGTAGACAGCCGCCATCTTAAAGCAGTAGACTTTTTAGGACGGCTCTGTTGTAGAGAACCTTCCTAGCGAACCTAAGTAACTTTTTATCTAAAATACTTCTAAATCGGCAAAATCTTGACTTGAATCTATCTTTAAATGATTAAACAGTTTTAAAACTTTCATATGTCGAAAGTAGAGAGAAGGGAACAAATGCAATAATGGGAGCAATTTTAACAACTTTTAACAGTTGATTCAGGGTAAAGGGTAAATTTGGGTAAAGAATTGGGCTCGGGCCAATTGTACCAAAAACCTTCACAAAAAACTTCACATAGTGTGGCCAATGTTTTTTTTTTTTTTTTTTTTTTTTTTTTTTTTTGAGGGGAAAAAAAAAGTAATTATCACCAATTACTTTGCCAAGTAACTAATTACTCTTACATTCAGGTAATTGAGTTACTAACGCAATTACTTTTTGGGAGAAGTAATTTGTAACTATAATTAATTACTTTTTTTCAGTAAGATTAACAACACTGGCCATTAATATCTAAACCCCTGGCAACAAAAGTGAGTAAACCCTTTAGTAAATAAAATTAAAAGTGCAGTCAGCATTGCTGTAGAGATTGAAGAGGTGGAGGGTCAGCCTGTTCGTGCTCAGACACACGTACGCCCTATACGCCACACTCAACATCAAATTGGTGTGCATGGCTGTCACCCCACGAGGAAGCCTCTTCTGAAAACGGTACACAAGAAAGCCCGCAAACAGTTAGCCGAAGTCATGTCAACAAAGCACATGGATTACTGGAACCATGTCCTATGGTCTGATAAGACGAGCAGGCTTTCTTGTGTACTGTCTTCAGAAGAGGCTTCCTCCTGGGGTGACAGCCATGCACACCAATGTGATGTAGAGTGCGGCGTATGGTCTGAGCACTAACAGGCTGACCCCCACCTCTTCAGTCTCTGCAGCAATGCTGACAGCACTCCTGTAATGAGTCACGTGACATTTTGGAGGGAAAATGACAAGCAGTACTCAATTTGGACATTTAGGGATGTATGTATTTACTAAGGGGTGTGCTTACTTTTGTTGCCAGGGGTTTAGATATTAATGGCTATATTTTGAATTATTTTGAGGGGAAAATAAATTAACTCAATTATATAAGCTGCACACAGACTACTTTTCATTGTGTCAAAGTGTCATTTTGTCAGTGTTGTCCCATGAAAAGATATTCTTAAATATCTGCAGAAATGCGAGGGGTGTACTCCCTTTTGTGATACACTGTATATGGATACCAGGTCTCAATTATAATTATATATCTGTGTGTGTGTGTGTGTGTGTTTTTTTATTATTTTTTTTATTTTTATTTTTTTATTGTTACTCAGTATTGCTTTAGATTATTTGTATGCTTTTTTTATACGAATAAATTCATTTATAAATTAACATTGTTAATGAAAACAAAGTTAATGAAATATAAATGAGTAAAAAAAAATATTATGATAATTATGGCCCCAATAACTATCTAAAGTTGCTCTATTTTTAAGATATTTAACTCAGTGCTGCTATTGACAAGGATAGACTTACAATTCATTTAAACTGAGAGTAATGGCTGTTTATGTTTTAGTGCTATTGATGGTGTTAGTCTCCCAGCGAATGATCTCTGCCAGCCCTCCAAGTCAAAATGGATTGGGCATCTACCAAATGGGAGCCAATGAGTTAAATGAGTGCCTAATAAAGGGTTAAATATTAAATTTGCATAAATTTGTGACACAAAATCAAGCTCCTCCCATGGCCATTTCAGTCCCCAGACCTTGTTTTGTTGGCAAAAGGGGGTTGTACAAAGTATTAACACCAGGGGTGCTAATAATTGTGACACACATTATTTGATGTCAAATATTTTTTTCTTTATGTGGGATTTTTTTCCCCACTAATTGAATGCACTTGTATTGAAGTTTGGATTTTTCTCTTTTTTTTTTTTTTTTTCCGTTAAGGTCCCATATTATTTGAATTAAAATATATATATATATTAGAAGCTAAAAAACACATCTTTTTCAGGGGTGCTAATAATTATAGAGGGCACTGTACCTTTTTTCTTTGTTTTGCAAGGTTGGCAATGAAATTGGCCCCGAAATTGGCATTAAATTTTGTTCTAAGTGGTCTTAAACAATCTTAGACTTTATGAAACCTTTCGGACCCCTGTTATTGACACTCACTTGTCTTTTTTGGATACACGCCCATTCATTCAATTTGTCTTATTAAATTAGAAATTCAATTTTAAAGGACCAGTAATAAGAATCTATCATTCCCTTCAGGCAGCGTGCAGGCACAGTCACTGGCGTGTCTGTCAATGTCGCCTGCCTGCTATCCGTCATGCTGCTGCCTTACATGCCAGCGGTCAGCCAAACCATTAGGGATCAACTCAACGCGCCTCATTCTTGCGTCAACACCTTGCTGTTTGACAAGGGCGCCTTCACGCGCGTCCTCAACGCCGGCCACCGAATTGGCAACGTGAGTATGGGTGCAGTGCAGACTTTAATTGCATGCCCGCACATGCGTCCACAACCTCATGAAATAACCGTTGGTGACATCATTTCTGTGAAGCTGGGAGTGACAGCTGTTTTAACTACCGGTAGTTCTTCGATACGGAATCCAAAACAGATTGTAGTTTTTCTCTATCACGTCAAGTTTTTTTTTAACTGTTGGATATCTGTTTCCTTAAAAATATGAAAAACTCAAAAGTGCTTTTTTTTTTTTTTTTTTTTTTTTTTTTTTTTTTTTTAAATCTTTGACACAGATAAGTCTAATGTTTTTTTTAACACTATTATGGTTTTCAAATGATATAGCTACAGTAATTATAAATTGTGAGAATAGTAACAAGATAATAAGTAAGTAAGCTCTGGTGATAAAACTTGATTTGTTGCAAAGAAAAAGGGAAAAAACTTGCTCCAATGTTGACACCAGCTTGGCCATTTTAGTTTTGTTCAGCATACAAATCTTACCACAACAAAGGTATTTTTCCCAATTGTTTTCCAGTGTAATATTTTAAAATCTGGTTATTAAATATATTTTTCGGAATTGAGTAAATATTTTTTTTATTATTATTTTTTTTTTAATCCTGAGTATTTCTCCCTTTGCACCCTATGGCTTTAATCATAAAGCGGACTTTTTGGAATGTTCCATTATCCAATTACAACCTTTAGTAGCACCAGTTTAGAGTGCATATTAAATGTACCTTTAGCTTTGTTGTGGTGGTAGCATTCCAAATCTGCGTTTGTGAAAATATTTGCAGGTACATGCCGACTTGTAGTCAAGAAAAGACACTTGATGAAACTGAAGACAAGTATTCAAGGCTGAAAATGGGTGGTTAGACATTTTGAAAGAATTGGTATCCAAAGTTTGCTACAACATGAAAGCCATATTGCTTGTTAGCTGCTTTTTCGGTCTTCATCAAACACTCTGGGGATTTTGTCACCCAAAAAGCCTGATGCCATTACAGAACAATCTTTCTTTATAACATACAGTATTTCTATCACAATACCCCATATTAAAATTTGGCTTATAGTAAGTGCACTGTAGTGCGGAACTTATGGTACTTGTTTGTTTGGTTTAACTGTTTGAGGATGGGAGTCACTCCAGACATGTAACAAGCAATTTAGATCAACCAAGATTTTGGTTGAATTCCAAATCGTACAGGCTCATTGACGGCCTTTACATAGTCATTCTTGGTTACATTACATCTCCAAAGTCTTCAGGTTGATTCTTCTGCATATTCAAAACAACAGGCACTGACTAAACCCCCCCCCCCCCCCCCCCTCTCTTCAGGTGAGTCCATTGTTCCAAAAACTGGAGGTGGAGCAGATTGAAGCTTTGAAGAAGAAATTTGGTGGACAGCAGGTATGTGATATAATGAAGAAACTTGATGACTGTTCTATAGAAGTGAAAAATAGCAGCAAATAGTTACGTCTCACCGTGCAAATGGTCCAGGCAGACAAAATAATTGCAGCTCCTTTTTTAAATGCATTACATAGTAAAAAGACAATACATTCTTTGTATTTTATGAATTAATCAAATCGTTTAAAAATAATCCTTGTCTAAACCTTCTCATCAACCGCCTTCTTCTAGCCTGAAGATGAACCACCAAACAAGAAGGTACCATTGGTGTTCTGTGTGTAGAGTCCACAATGTTACTGTCACCAAAGATTTGTGCATGCTTTCACAAAAACTAGCTTCTCATTTGTACGTTGTCTTATCACCATGAGTCCAGTGCGTCCCTGCGTCTGTTCGTTCATCACCCGCTCGTGAAATCCCGTCAACACTTTGACTGAGAGCCACTATTGTTTAAAATGAAGTCAGTCATCCCTCTGAAATAATAACAAACCGTATGTTCTGTTTGCAACTGCAGACGCCGGCTCAAAACGCTGCCGGCCATACTCCGTCCGCCCCTGCAATGGAAGTGAATGCCAGCATAGACCCAGAGAAAGCACGGCAGCTGACGCATGCTGTGGCTGAGCAGGTGATATTTTGATGCAGCAGGACCTCTGAAAACTATAATTATTTTTTTTATAATAGTTTATTATCACAATTTTTTATTGATGTATTCATATCAAATCCTGCACATCAGGATTCCACAACTTCTGCCTGTCAAGATTTATATTAGAAACGCAGTAAATCAGGGTGTCCCACAAAGGTTATCGTTAATGAAAACGACAGAATAACAAAAACTACAAATGGGAAAAAAAAAAAAAACTTTCGGCAGTTGAATAAAAACTAAAATAAAAAATAAAACTAATTAAAACTGTATTGTGTGTTGATTAAAACAAGAAAATTGAATTGGAAATCCTGATCTGTTCGTTATTGTATTTAATATTCACACATCTAAATTCAAAATGACTGATTTTTTTTCATGTTAGCTTATTTTTTAAGTACTTTTTGAACATTGCATCTACATGTAACCTAACATTTGAGGAACTAAAAGTAATACAGTACTATTAAAAACTAAATAATCACAAATAATTTCTAGAAAATTGAGACCTCGTAAATAGCAAATCCACTCTAAAAACAAATTAGGACTAGCTGATTAAAGAGGGAAAATCGAAACAAAACTATTAATAAAAAAAAAAAAAAAAAAGCCATACTCTTACAACCTTGGTGTCTAGAGAGAAATTTACTCTTTGACTGCACATTACTTGTTTAGTTTTGACTGTAAATCTAAAGCGTTAATTAGAGAAAATACCATTAAATTTTATTTTGATAACATAATGAAAGTCTTAAACCTTTCATCCCTAGTTCCCCTACTCAAGAGTTAATCCATTTAATGGGGACAGCATCATGTGTTATGTATTGCTCAAACACCGATTCGCGCAACAGAAATATGAGTGAAAAAAAATTGCCCACAGACAACTGGTGGCTCAGTAAGAACTGACCCCCTAGAAATGTCGGTCCAAAAAAATGACTATCAAAGCCTGCGCACTACAGAGATGCTTTTTGAGTTGCACAGATTTTTCACAAATAATTGTATTCAAATAAATTGTTTTAAAATAAATTTTTACGTTTGTGTATTGTAATAAATTCATGTAATAAAACAATTTTAATTGTTTTTAGTTTTTTTTTATATTAGGTAATGTTAATGAAGGAATAGGATACATTTGCACTAACTCAATGTAAATTGCAATTATTTAGTAGCCGTTATTGAAGGTTTGCACCCCCCCACAAAACTAAAACTAATCTATAAGCAGTCCAGTCTATTCAAGTATTTTTTTTAAAAAAATCGTATTAAAAAACGCACATTTGTCATCTCTTACAGGGAGAAAAAGTGCGAGCCCTGAAAGCGCAGAAGGCCGACAAGGCGGTAATAACAGCCGAGGTGTCTAAATTGTTGGAGCTGAAAAAGCAGTTGGCACTGGCAGAAGGCAAGAGCCCTGAACCCGCACCTATCAAGGGCAAGAAGAAGTGAGATATGGCACAAAAATCAAACGGTGGAGGTGGTGGGAATAAGAGTGAGAAAGTAATAGCAGAAAAAGGGGAACATGATGTACATGGCGAGATGAGGATGTTAGCCAAAGGCAAAGCCGTGACGGGATCTGAGACAACACGGCGTTGGCACCGAGGGCTAATGAATGCTAGCGAGGCCGGCGGGGAAATGAAAACACACAAAGGGAGCCAAATGAATTCTGCTACAGAATGGAGGGATTTGGGAAAAATCCCTACACCAAGAGAAACTGATTTGATACTCTTCCTGTTATATACTCAACATATCACATCAGCCCCACAAGGTGTGCAATTGAAAAGATTTTTATAGCACATTAAAATTACTTGGCTACCAATTTATCTTGTGAAAAGCTAAAATTGGTCCCTATATACTGTGATGCCATGTACCTCCTTGTCAATCATGTTTTCACCTTGTAATAAATACAAATCTTGCATTAAGAAGCAACAAAAATCCTTCTTTTTATTACAAATTTGGGATTACAGTGACAGATATAAATGTTAACAAATGACATTATCATTTAATTAAAAAAACATGCATATCCATGTATGATTAAAAATGTAACTAGAATAAGAAAGTAGAAATGAACAGTACAAACTTGTTGTACAGTAATTATTACAGTTATAGAAAAATAACTTGTGGGTATTTCATACCACCAGTTGCCGATTTGAATAAAAACCTGTAGAAAATTTAGCTGGGTGCAACCTGTTGTATTTAAATAAGCATACAGACATTCCCTCAACAAACAAGGGGCTTTTTCAAAACATTCCTGAGCTCCTCTCTACACAATTGGGGCAAATAATCTCTGCTAGCCATATTGCAGCCCTTTAATGAGGAGTTACAATTTATCACAAAATGGCAGCTACGAAAGGCCCTCAATTATGTTCCTTTCTTTCCAACATACAAATCACCAAAGCCTTCTTAATGGTGGTGTAACTTATTGTTACTAACCTTGCAACTGGCTCTAAAAAGCTTTTCCATTTTCACATGCTGTGACTTCCATGTTTGCCGCAGTGATATTGCTGCTTTTACTCTTCTTCAACCTTCATCATCTTTTTCTAAACATCTTAAAATCTTTGGTTTTCCCATCTTACAGTCTAAGCAGCGAGTGCACTTTCACATACAAACACACAGCAACCATTTTCTCACCACTGCTTCTCTACGAGCTCACTTCCTGGTGTTGACAAGTCTCTCGATGAGTGCGCGCCTTGTCCGCTGCACCTCCTCTCCCAACCTTTCGATTTCCGCTTTCAAGCGCTCGTTCTGCTCCGTCAGCTCCTGCACTTTCTTTTCGTTCTCCTGCTCTCGCTCCTTGCGACTCTTTTTGGCAGACAAGTATGAGGAGGATGCGCGCTGCTGCGACTGGGAGGGGACGCCCGGGGACGACGAAGCGCCGTCGGGGCCCTGGCTCCTCCGACGCTTACTCGGGCGCGAGGGCGAGTAGACGGACGGGGATGACACTGGCGATGATGGGGACAAGCAGCGTTGGGAAGGAGGAGACTGCGAGGCAGAGGATGAGGAGCAGGACGGCGAATCGGGGACGCAGGGTAACTCTTCTTCACTGGCTGATGGAGATGCGGGATGGACGTTGTCAACCTGTTGCTGCTGGTTGTGGTGATGATGATGATAATAATAACCACTGCTTGAATCCACCATTCCTCCTTCACTCAGGAACTCAAAGAACTCAGGGGGCAGCAGGTCACCGTCACCGCTCCTCGCGCTCGTCTCCGTTTTCCGTTCTTCTGATGGAGTCAGACAGGAGGAGGTGTGATGCAGAGGCTGAATGTTATGGACCTGCTCCGTCGCCCTCTGAACACCCTCACCCCACGTCTGACCGCCTTCCGTCAGCCACGTCAGGGAGCAACTCTCCAGAACATCCAGGAACTCGGGCTCTTTCTGTAAGTACAAAATCAACTTTGACATTAAATGGGTGTCCTTACAGTCCTGGGAGCAATTTGACAGCCCACTATTGCTTTCGCCACATATTCTAAATCTGCATCAAAATATTCCGTGGGAAAAAAAATGTTGATGGAAGAGGGTTTTTTTAAATTTACGCCATAAATCTAAAGACTAATTGGTTTAAGATTGACGCTAAAAATGTCATTTAAATATCAAAGTATACCAGATTGTTTTCAGATGTACAACAATAATCTACAGACTAATTGGTTAAGAATTTCATTAAAAATGTCACTTAAAATTTTTTTGTTTTTCAAATGTACTACAGAAATTAAAACATGGTTTCTACAGAAATTAAAATACGGTTCTATTATTGAAGCTAAATAAAAATGTCACTTTTTAAATTTGAAATTGTAAGTAATTGGAAACATCAAGTTAAGACATTTAACAATACAATATATCCAACTTTTTAAAAATATTAGCTCAATATTTTGTTATGTTACACAAATCTGTTTTGTCAACAATAAGAACTACCTGAGTTTTTTTCTGTAAATGTTAATTGCTTAGCATATGTTAACCTACACTATTTTGAATTACAATTCAATAAACTGCATAATTGCATAAGTTATTTTGAACTACTGCCTCAGTGTTGATTAGGAAAAAATACCATCGTGGTTAATTAAAATTGTGCGCTTCTTTTGTTTTCTATTGTCAAGTCATTTAGTTTACTGTAATTTGAAAAGGTTAAACAGAGTCAAACCAAAGTATTTTGTTTTGTCAAGTTTTCTGAAAAATGTTTTAAAAAATAGCTGGCAAAAACGCCTCTTGCACAAAAAAAAGTATCATAAACAAAAGGTAAACCCTTGTCTTTCTTACATTTTTCTGTATGCGCCGCTTGAAAGAAAACGTAGACACATTGTTCTATGTAATCTAAACACAATGAACGATTAACACCCTGACATCCAATTTTTAAAAGTGCGATCAATCAGATCCCCTCCTTTTTAAGATACTGACCTCTCCGCACGAAGGGGCGCGTGCCATCTTTGCCCCTCCCGCGTCCGAGCCCAGGATATCCTGCAGGTCCTCATACCACGCCTCCAACTCTGCGCCACACAGCGGCCCCACGCCGGGGGGGTACGGCGGGGGCAGGTGAAGCCACTCGGCAGTCATCTCGCCAGTTAACTCGCAACGCACTATACACTCGGCCACACGCTTCACTCGGGACCTGACGGCGAGATAGAGAGGACAAACATTTATGACAAGTTTGCAGCTGTTCCGATTCAGGTATATGTTCAAATGATGGGTAAGAAAAAAAAGATGCCACTCCCTTTAAAAAATATTATGGTCTAACCACATTATGAGATAGTCCTTTGGTTTTTAACCTTAAAAGATGCAAATGAACTGTGAAAGCACTATACAAACAAGAAAATAAGGGACATTTTTAATTCAAGGAGAATCATGTTTTTTTTTTTTTTTATTATAATGCTACATTAGTTAAAATGCTAAATAGATGTAAAATAAATTACACTTAGTCAAACGATAAGAAATTTGAAACTACACTTGATTAAAAACAGATGTGTAGGAAAAAATCTGTCAACAAATAAAAGATACATTTAAGTTAAAAAAAAATCTACATCAAAATGACAAGCACAAAACAGTTAAATTGGTCATTAAAGCTCTTTTCTTCATTCTTCATTCATCTTCTTTTCTTAAATGGTAAAAAATCAATTCTTAAAAAAAAAGGTCAATAACACTCAAAACAAAAGTTGTCGATTTAAAAGTGAAACCCCCCCCCCCCCCCCCCAAAAAAAAAAAGGGAAAAAACATATATATATAATTGAGAAAGAAATTTACCTTTAGGACTCCCTTAATCAAGTCTGCAGATCTGTTGATATTTTGCCCTTACAAATCTGGAACAAACAAATGTTTTCAATCAAATTTTAGTAAGTGTCAAGTGGTGAAAAATAACAAGTCATATGTGATCAAAGACATGCGTTCTTGCCTGAACTCTAAACAAAGACCAATATGCTCTCAATTGCGCCCCCTGCGCTAAAAGATCCTCACAACAGGCTCCGTAATCGATAAACAAGATGAGGACGGCGACTAGACTTTGATTTCAACCTTTTGCACTCATGACAGTCGTATCTCTGGGTCGCTATAAACTATTATCGTCGCCACAACCAGGAACAATACGATAACACCGATAAATTGTGATTTTTATGTTTTTTTCCCTTTTTAAAGACAACACGCCGAGTTGCGATGACGTTCGGTTTTCATGTTGCCAAAAACGACACCAGAGGCACATTCCTTCATATGCTGTCATGTTATTTTGTAGTTACAATGATTAACAAGTATTTTACAGTCTTAAGTTGAGCTAAAATGTCCTTTGGGTTTTATTTTCATTGTTGTCGGGTCCTGTTGAATTGACCGCTATGAACTAAAACAATTACGTCATGGAAAAGAAAAAATTCCAGTGGCTGAAATTGGGGAAACTTGCGAAAACGCGCAAGATGAAAAACAAGACGACATAGAAATAACAATGTATAATTTCATTAAGTTTGTATTTCGGTGTGTATCGAGTTTTGTGTTGATTTTAAAGGAGCCAAATTTAATTTTGCAGCTTTTTGGAACACATATGAGTAATATCAATTCAATATTCGTAAATACAATTCTTAAAAGCTCATTTTATTGTCTCTTGAACTTTGACGCACTTGAACGTCGGTGTTGAAAGTTTGCGCGTGTCGTATGACAGCCCTGGAGAAAATACAAATACATCAGTTATCATATTACTGTTAAGGTGTAAAACAAAAGAATTTCCGATGGGGGGAAAAAAGATATTTAAAAGCCCGCAACCGGCAAGTAAAAATCCTATCCCAGTTGACTTGGGGAAGTCGCCAAGACTTGGCAAGACTATGATAAAAGACGATTAAAAATTAGTTGTCACTTACCCTTTTCCTTTTATTTGTTCGACGCCTCGACTGTCGCTGGATCGTATGTAGATACTTTAATGAAAATGGTTGATCGCTCATGTTAACCATTGTTCAACTCTTGACGGCCGAATGTGCTTAAACGGAAACTCCCGGCGGTGTTTATAAGTAGCGAGGCCAACCAAACTATGCCAGGCAAAGTGGGGCTACCTTGTGACATCACGGACTGGCGTAGGAGCGGGCCAATCATAATGCCGCAGTTGATCCGTTTTCCTTGACGACATCCAATGACAGCAGCGAATTTTCAGGCAAGATGGGAGGGGTTTATGAGACAAGCAAGGGTGAGTGCGTTTCAATAGTTTGTGCGAGGCGCAGTTGTGATGCAGTCATAAGACGGCCAGGACGAATTTGGGGCGTATGGGAGTCACATGAAAGGAATGATGCAATGCTTGGCAACCAGTTTCTAGCTGGGGATAACACCGGCGGAATTTGAACATGTTTTATTAAATAGTGTTGCCTCGAACAAAAAAATATAGCTAAAAATATACATGTATGCACGGCGAGGCAATGTCGAAGAATTGTCGTTTAATAGTTAACGTCGTGACGTTCCACACCCACTTTTTTGTCTTTCATTTCACGTCACAAAATAATAAACGATGACGGGAAACACCCGTGGAGTGTAGCGAGTGGACAATTCGGCTTTTGTGATTGTCTCACATGATGAACGCGTAAACAACATAAACATCTTTCAGAGCCTTGTCCCGTCACGGCGGCGCGCTCTCTCTGCGACTGACTTCCGGGATGGTATCAAAACAAACGGGAGCGCGCACTATGCGACTTTCCCTCTTGCCTTGCGCGAAATGTTTTCAACTAAGAACGACGAAACTTTTCCACTTGATGACAACATATCGGGTGTTATACGTGATATTATTCACGTAGTATTACTTAGTTGATACTTTTTGAATGATTGACAGTACCCTAGGAAAGCAGTTAATCAGGCATGTGAAAATCTCCATACTTAAACCCAGGACAACATGAATGACATCTACTAAAGAGGTTATTAATGCCAAGTTCCAGGTTTTGTGTCAGTGTATTACAGTAATGCATTTTGGAATACACACATAAACAACATAAATACATTTAATCTAACAATCTAAATAAAAATGGTTCAGCCATTGTATGTCGGTATGTAAATACAGTAGTGTAAATATGCACTAGTAATATAAGTGCAATTAATGCAAAATGGGAAATCCAAAATTATTGACAGTGAAAATAATATATTATGTAATGCATCCAAAAATGTATGTTAATTTGCGTACTATGTACACATAAAGGTATCATGATCGTTGCCAGCTGTCAATCAAAAAGGATTTGACGTCTAGCACCATCACTGGCATTGAATGATGAGCATTTTCAGTCATCCTCCCAGATTAAATGAATTGGACGTCTATTTTTGTCGATGGCAGACAGTTAAAAACTACGACAAAAATATTAGTAATTTAATTTTGTTTTTATTAACATTTTATTAATAATTTATTCATTTAAAAAAAGTAATAATTTCAAAAATAATATAATTTAATTGAGACCTAGTGTACAAAAAGGTACATGCCATGGACATCACATTTTGTATGATGAAAGCACTTCTATACCAAATATTGTGCCTTTGTGATGTATGTGGACACCAGGTCTTTATGGACATCACATTCTCGATCAAGAAGGCACTTGTATAGCAAATGTTGTTTGTGATGTATGTGGACGCCAGCTCTTTGTTTTTTTTTCTTTTTTTTAAATTCTATGACCAAAATTAGTCGATCGTTCTATCACTGCCAGACCCCAAGTCAAATCGTATTGGACGTCTATCACCGTCAGTGGTGTTAGCAGGATGCCAGGTGTGGGTGGGCATTAGTCTTACCAGGGGGGTACAAAAAAGCTACAATGCTCAAGTAGGTCGAAATCCAGCATAGGGTGACTGCACCTTAAAACATGTTTTGTTTTCTCCTTGAGATAGCTGTTGTTGGCGATTTGGTCTAAACAAATAAAAGTTGATCTGATTTTATTTGACTTAGAACACATCCATAACTTAACTGTATGGAAATGCAGGTGACAATGTTTTTTTTAGGTAACTTATTGTGGTTCCTCGCTTTTATTATTATTATAGTTATTCTTTGTTCCGCAGCCCCTTTGAGCTCAATTTGACCCTCTTAGAATGTTTGAAAATGCACCAAAATCGGCAGGCAGGTCATGACAGGTGCATTCTTTGATACCGTGTAAAGACAAACTCCAAATACACTATGTAGCGCCCCCTAGCAGTCATTCTTTGTCCCGCCGACGCTTTGAGCCCTACTTTGACCCCCTCAGAATGCTTCAAAACTCACCAAACTCAACAGCCAGGTGAACACTGGTGAAAACTTTGATAAAATCAAAGTATGCAAAATATAAAATATGCATGTGTGTAGCGTCTCCTAGGAACAAAACTAACATTTCATTTTTTATTTATTTATTTATTTTAAAGATGAAAGAGGAGGTAACAACGCAAAGGTTACAACTTAAAACACGTCACTACTACTGATGTGTTTTAAGTTGCCCAGACTGCCGCTAGTACTACAGTTTTCTTTGGGTGGGCAGAGCGTGTCCGTGGGTGGGGGGCCTGGTGGCAGTGAAACATGACCACTCAATGCCAGCCATCCTAGTTGAAATGGATTTGATGTAACTGTCAATGGCAGTGAATGAGTTAATTAAATGTATAAAGAACTAAGCCACGTGTTTACCAAATGACGACACAAAAAAGTGGATTGCAGTAGTTGTTCAAGGGCCAGAAAAAACAAATATGATGCAATAATTAGACAAACGTTTATTGTTGTGGACTTTTCTTTGTTTGTTTGTTTGTTTGACGCTTGAAGAACTGTGCTTTAATATTATTTTATAATATGATTCATTACTGGGGTTAATCCAAGGGCCGTAGGTTGTCCACCTTTATCTGTTAATCAAACCACTAATTACACGCAAATTATTGTTATCAAAGCAATTACACAAGTACAGCGGTCCTTTGGTCACGCTTGGTTATTAATAGCCACTGATGAATACATAACATCCACGGATAATAGACGCGTTGCATAATAAAAGCGTGTCAAAGAGTTCATGTCACTTCTGGCACATTTTTAAGTAACAAAGCTTAACGTAAACAAGACGTTAACTTGGTACCCCGCCCGAGCACCCGCAGACCCATGCGCGCCTGGCAAATCCAAAGCCGTGCGCGTTCACGTGGCGACGGCACCCGCGCACGGCCCCCTCATAGCAACAGCGGCGAGCAGCGAATCGCGAGCTCAAACACTTGTCTCCAGGACCGGCTTACAGCACCTTCAACGCGTCACGGCTCGGGTGGCTGTTGCTGAGTAGTTCGGCACACTTGGACCTCCACAACCCCGTTGCCTCCCCCCTTTCACCCCCCCAGATACTCACTCTCCCTCCACCTCCACCCGGCTGTCTGTTGACTTTGTCAGGATGGGCTTTTTTCATTAGCAACACCTTGTTTACAACCCGGCTTGCATCATTTTCATTTGTTTAACAGTCACACTCGATGTTTACTTCATTCATTATTCAACCACGTGACTTCAATGTTGGAGGCACAATTTATTAACCGTTTCATGGACGAATTAAGATTTTTTTCCCTTAAATGTTTATAATTCAATCATATTGGACAGGGATCTCAAATTTGTGGCACAGGGGCTAGTTTCGGCCCACTAGACAATATTTAGCAACCCCCATCGAACATCCAGTTGCAGTATTCGTGTTGCTCATACATATTTTGCGACCGGAAATAAAGAAATATACAGGACGGAAAACACTGAGGTGACTTGAAGTTCTGCTCTGAGACCCCCAATTTTGCCAAATTTCAAAATTGTCCTATATGCATGTGTACTTGTCTCTTTTCGATCCAAAACATCAATGTAGCATGTATCACCGAGTGTCAAGACACAGCTGTGAATGGCCACGCCGGAATTTAGGGAGACTTTGTGGGTGAAACATGGTAATATAACAAGGGTCGCGATGCAGAAATCGCAGACATCAAGAATTGGTTGAGGATTTCTTTTCTGTATATTTACCCTTTTAAACATTTTTTTCTTCAATTTTTCTTTGTTTGGATCGATTATTTATCATCTAAAATATCGGGGCAAATACGACAGTAGCAAAAAATATGCAAGCGATAGTTATGAGGTAGATATCCGTGACCTTTTAACAGACACAATTTTTTTACATTGTGATGTAATTTGTTTCAAAGTTTAAAATAGGCGAGTGAATAATTTTTTTTTTTGGTGGTTTTTTTTTTTTTTTTTTTTTTAAACTAAATGTTAGACATCAATTAATGATTCTAAGCTAAAAATGACAGACATTTCGAATAATTCTAATTACTTAGCTTCTTTTTATGGCTGGGTTGAAACAAAAGCGGTTGTGCAGTGTCTGTAAACGGGGGTCTCCAGGGTAAAACGGACAAATTAAAAATAGTCCGGGGGCTTAATGCGCCATGAATCTGTTATGGCGGCATATAGGCATAATGTTCTATCAAACACAACAGTTCTTTTGGCTTAAAATGCAGCAGTTTGTTTTAAAGAGGGCTGCAAGAGCAGAAACTGCTTTTTTCAGCCTTGTCTTTGTTTGCTGCCATATATAAATGAATGAATTGCTACGACGGAGTATTAGGGCCAATAAAAAAAATGGGATCACGAGAATAGTCATAATATTACAAGATTAAATTCGTAATATTATGACAAAAAGTTAATATTATGAAAAAAAAAGTTGTTATGCTGGATATTTAAATCGTAACATTATGAGATTAAGGCCATGATATTACAAAAATTAACGTGCCAATGACAGCAAAAAGCATATTTATTTCATATTTCACGCGGCATTTTATGCTCCTGAATGAAATGGACCGCTTGGATATGTGTGGAAGCGATCGATAGATTTATTCAATTTTTAATAACGCGCCATGAAAATGAGTGACTTCCGGGCAGATACTGGATTGAGGAAGAAGGCGAATGTGATGTCAGCAGATTATTCATCTTCACAATACAGCCATTAATATATTATGCAGAAGGATTGCGGATTCAGCTGATTTTGCTGATTAATTTGTTTATTTTTCGCATCCCGCTAGCCCAATGTGCTGCAGGCTTTTGTTGCTGCACCAGGGAGAGACCTGTGAGCCTTTTTGGGTTTCAAAAAGCTCACCACGAAGAATGGGCAAAACAAGTCTAACATCTGTGGGACCATTGGACGGACAAGGAAGTGCGTAAACTACGCGTTTCATATTATGTCAAATATTGGGATCATGGCACATGTTTTAACAGGGAGGTGGCTTGCATTTTGTGCGTGACAATGCTGGTCACAAAATACTTAGATAAAAAGAATATCCTGTAAAGAAATTGGAGTAGAGAGATAAAAAAACAATGAAATTTTGCTGCTCTCTGTTGCATTTTCCTCGTTCTGAAGCTTCCTCCTCCATTGGGCTGAATTATAAATCAGCTGAAATCGTTACTCTGCCGACATCATTACCCAGATGGCGGCGGCAGAGCGCTATAATGACAGGAGTAGCTAAACGGCAGATTGAAATACTCGTTTCTTGTCATCTGCGCTTTGCCAAATTGTTGTATATATTTGAATCGTCTCAAAATATGATTTGAACTCACATAATAATGCTATTTAAGAATATTTTTTATGGTGTCACAGGCACTTTAAATGATTTCCTTATTTGTGAAAGTGGTTCTAAAATACAGCCACACGAGATGCTCTCGATTTTAACAGAGGCTGCGAAACGCTATGCAAAGTAGGCAGTAGCTAATTTAGCTAAATTAGCTGAATGGCATCCATATTACGTCACATCAAGATACATAATATAGCAATTTTGATCCTGTAGTATTACGACTTTATTCTTGTAATGTTACGACTTTAATATCATAATATTACGTAAAGTTACATAACATTACTTCATTTTTTCCTCCTGATATTACGAAAAAATTACGTTACATTATTTTCTTGTACTATGACGTCAAATTACATTTGATCACTGCCAGCACCTTTAAGTCTAAAGGGATTGGACGTCTATCTCCATTCCTGTCAAATGTAGGCAATGCTAATTGTTGAAATATCAACAAAGCTGTTTAACAGTATAGGAACGTTTTTGATCTGTTTGCTGGTTTTGAGTGTTGTAAGTGGTAATATGCTTAAGTTACAATATGGTCAAGTAAAAACCAGTTCTTTTAAAAATAAGTGTGGTTCATCTATCACCGTGAATGGGAGCCAGTGAATAAAAAATATGTAAAAAATATGTAAAAACGTAATGGCTATCAAAATGATTTTACATGATAGAATCATGTAAACATGGGATCATGTTTTTACATGATTACCTCATGTAAAAACGAGATCACTATAAAACGTGATAGTTTTTACATCATAGTCATCATGGTTTTACATGATAAAAACCATAATCATGTTTTTACATGATAATATTATTGTAATAATGTGATACTGGACTGTTTTTTGATGTGGCAGCAATATGCTTCTGCATTAAAACCTTATATAAATTATGTTTTAAGTTGTGAGTTTTAAAAGTACTTGGTGTTGTTTAGAAAACCTTAAATAAAGTTAAATTAACTCTTTTAAAGTTGTAACAATAAATAAATTGGAAAAAAAAAAAAAAAGTAAAATGTTGCAAAAAGTCATCCGTTGCTGTATAATATAACCTTAGAACCTATGTTTAACACTGTACAAAACAGAATCCATTCCAGAATTTTTTTTTAATTACCGATTTGATTTATGTAGTATTGATCTATCACTCCAAGTACAAAATATACAAATGCTTGTTTAGGAAAACTAAAAGACAAAGCAAATTTTGAATACTGCCAAGTGAATAATTTGCTTTAAGGTCAAACTGTTATTAAAACCTATCTTTAAAGTAGTATTGTAACATTTTACAAGGCCATAAAGTTTTGAAAACAAATCTGGTTCTTTTATAAATAAAACAAAATATAGAAAGCACCCATATGGAAACCCCCAAATTTGTCTTACAGGTATTGTACCGAACAGCCCAAAGATTTCCTGCATTGCAGCAAGTTCCATTTCCCGTTTCTAGCCAAGCACCACAGTGTCTCGGTCAATACTCGCGCCGCACCCAGCTCACCCCCCTGAACACACGCTCACAGGCATGCAAACGCACACACACGGCAGCTGTCGGAAAAGATCCCGGCTCCGAGCCGAGATGAAGCGACACGGCTGTTAGTGTGGTGATAGAATAAATTCTAAAGTCTAACACTGCCTCACAAGGAAAATGTTAGCGGTGTTGTTTCACTTCTTATGCTTTATGTTTAGAGAAAATAAAACAACAGCGGCATCTGAAGACTGAGAGGGGGAAACTTTTCAAAGCTTTTATAAAAGTAAGCGTTGCAATGAACAATTTAATTATTGCGGGGTTCCACAAGATTCAATTTTAGAGCCATTGCGTTTCCATTTCCTGCCCCTGTGGGTTAGCTTGCTGAATAAGCCGACTCTTTAACATTTTTGTCTTTAGATATGAGCAAATATTAGGGTTGTTCCGATCATGTTTTTTTGCTCCCGATACGATCCCGATCGTTTTAGTTTGAGTATCTGCCAATCCCGATATTTCCCGATCCGATTGCTTTTTTTTGCTCCCGATTCAATTCCAATCTTTCCCGATAATTTTTCCCGATCATATACATTTTGGCAATGCATTAAGAAAAAAATGAATAAAACTCAGACAAATATATACATTCAACATACAGTACATAAGTACTGTATTTGTTTATTATGACAATAAATCCTCAAGATGGCATTTACATTATTAACATTCTTTCTGTGAGAGGGATCCACGGATAGAAAGACTTGTAATTTGTAAAGGATTAATGTGACTTTGTATATTGTGACTAAATATTGCCATCTAGTGTATTTGTTGAGCTTTCAGTAAATGATACTGTAGCCATTTAACTGCTCTGCCCAAATGCATGATGGGAAGTGCAACCATGACTGTGAAAAGTGGCAACAATTGATATATCTTCTCTGCGTTGGGAAGTAACACAGGGTGTTAAGAAAAAGATCAACTACTACCTTTCTTCCCCCCATTGCTTCCCACGAAATTTCTAATTGTAGAGAGAGGAATTGTAAGGCTTTAGCCAATTAAAAAAAGGCTCTAAAGGCTGCCAAGATTCACTCTACTCATTTTACGCTGCCTTTTAGCTCTATATATAGTTAAAACGGCGCCATTATAGATTGAATGCAACATTGCGTGAGTGGGTCGTGCAGCGCATGCGTTGATTGCGTTAAATACTTTAACGTGATTAATTTTAAAAAAATTAAATCCCGATAACCCTACTTTAAGCCAAAACTAAAGACTCTGGATGAGTGTAAGACATATTGTCTGTAACGTTAATACAATTAGAAAACGATTTAATTAAAAAATATATATATTTAAAAAAGGCATGTCCGATATTTTTTGCCGATTCCGATACTTTGAAAATGACGTGATCGGATCCGATCGATCGGCGTCCCGATCGATCGGGACATCTTTAGCAAATATCTATATGTTATGTGGGGTTTTTAATGGTTTGTCCCCCACACATGGATTTATTGTGGGGATGCTGTACAAAACAAGCTCCCCACATATAATATTGATTTTTTTTCATGTGCACTTTTTACAAAAAGTATTAAAAACTTCAAATTTTCAAAAAGCTACATGTCCTACAGTCACACAAAAACCACAAAATCAATATGCACAAAAGTAAAAAAAAAAAAAAAAAAAATCCCCATACATTTTAATGTCCCCATTCATTTCCAATGGCACATTCAACACCCAGAAAAATATTTCCATTCACTCTTCTTGATTTCCAACTTGGACCAGCAATAAATCTATAATGGTGGTTATCTCCTTTGGTGGTCATTATTTTTGCCCCCACCCCTCAAAAAAAAAAAAAGAGAGAGATCCTCAAATTGCCCCAAAATCAACAGCAAGTGATCCAAATTTACAAACCGAATGTGACCCAAAATGGACAAGAATTGACCCTGTTCAGAGGCGATTCTAGGATTTTTCTGAAACATGGGCCAAGAAATGGCCACATGTAACCCTCAGGGGCCAAGTATCGCTGCCATCTTTGTTCAGTGTTTGATTTAGTCAATAGCTAGGGTGACCATATTTTGATTTCTAAAAAAGAGGACACTCAGCCCAGCCTCAAGATACTTGAATTTTACTCGAAGTTCAATCAAAGATGCCTATATCACTTTAGTATACTTAAAGTGTGCCCCCTCACTCTGGATGGAAAAATGCAGTTTGAAAAAAAAAAAAAAAAAAAAAAAAAAAGACTTAAAAAAAAAAAAAAAAAAAATGCAGACCAATAGAAATGTAGTGCAGTCAATACACATACACACAGTAGGCTATGTGCCAACTAAACATTTTTATAAATTACTATCACGACAATTGTCCTTGACAAATTGTTATTCCCATTCAATTGATGTTCTCATTCAATGTTCTAGATTGCACACAAACAAAAACCGAAATAAACTGACAAACTATTCAGTCAGCATGTTTCCAAACGTAGCAGTTCAAAACTACGTTTCCTATAATGCCTAGCGCGGTTTGGCTTACTGATAGCTAGCTGAGGCAAAAATCAAACTTTGCTATAAAAGTTTACAATCATCGGCAGCGCACCGATGCGACACCAAACGGGATTTTACAGTCAAAGCTCCGACAGAAGTCAACAGTTTTCATTATATACGTATTTATCATAAAATAAAAAAAACTTAAGGCATTGTGGCCAAATCGTCAACCCAGTAGATGGCGGTAATGCCTCATGATAGGGGTAAACTGCCAACAAAAACAAGAAGAACTACTACTTCCCTCCATTCTCGTAGGAGCCATGTCAACTGCTGCCACCCAGCGGTCGGAGGGATTCTCTTCAAATTGGTCCCGTGAAAAATCATAAAAAACGGACATTTTTATGAATTTATAAAACCCGCCCGGACCACGAGGACACTACGTGAAATTAGGACATGTCCGGGCAAAAGAGGACGTTTGGTCACCCTATCAATAGCACAATATGCAAATTTGACCCTGCATGTAGCGGTGAAAACACCTTTTCTTGATTTGACACGATCAAACAAAGATGAACCAGTAAGGTTTGTAATCATTCGTATTTAATCATACCTAATGCAAGTAAGGATACAATACATTGAACAATAATCACTTTTTTGAAAATACATTTTAAACACAGGAAAAGCAGCATTAATATTTAACATACTCTAGAAATACCATCTCATTCGCTTTCACTTCTGAATAGAAGGATTTACAGATTGCCATGTTTTGTGCTAAAATGGGAACAGGTGCACTTCAGGGGGCATTCAGATTAGAGGCGAGTCCTCCCCAGAATTCATCCCTGGTTTCTGTAAATTTATATTTACTTTGTAGATTTTTTTTTTCTGCAGTGGAGTTTGTTAACGTCAATTTCCCAGTAAAATGGCTTTAGTTTTCAAAAGCATACATTGTGACACCCACCTTTTAATTAACCCGTCCAAGCAAGACTTCAATAATGTTTGTAAGGCGGCAATCAGGTGAGCAACACTACTCCCAGTACTTATGCTCCTTCTTTCGTGATTCATTCGTCATCATCATCAGTCGTACGCCTCTTACTTGACAGTAACAGCGTTGTGATCTAATTGAGTCCAGATGGTCTGGCAGGAAGATAGATGAGATTTCATACATGTTAGTTCTTAGGTTGTATGTACAGTGAGGGCGCGCCCTTCTCTATTGCAGCTGTGGAATACCCCGCAGGTCTGACTTCGTTTATTAGACATGTTTTTTTTTTTTTTTTTAACAGACACAATAAAAAGTTGTGTAATGTGGGCCAGATGTGTGTGGGAAATTTTCAAAATGGAGCAATTGATTTTATTCAACTTTTGAAGCAAAGGGCGGACCCCTCTTCTCTCGGCTAGTCCAATATGACCACTATGAGGACAACTGAATGTATAGTTTACATATATGTCGTCCTTTATTCGTTGCTATGCTGCCACCTACTGCTTTCCTAAGAGTATAACAGTTGGAAGAATACATTTAATATACTAGTCCTTCTAAAAAAAAATTAGCATATTTTGATAAAGTTCATTCATTCATTCTTATTTTTTATTTTTTTATTTATATATATAAATAATATATATTTCATATTTTATTTATTTAAAACAAAAATCCCTATCTCAAAAAATTAGCATATCATGAAAAGGTACTCTAAAGAAGCTACTAACCTAATCATCTGAATCAACAAATGAACTCAAAACCCTTGCGAAAGATTCCTGAGGGTTTTAAAAACTCCCAGCCTGGTTCATTACTCAAAACCGCAATCATGGGCAAGACTGCCGACCTGACTGCTGTCCAGAAGGCCATCATTGACACCCTCTGTATCAAGGCACCTCAGTGCGAAATCTGTGGGAAGGAAAAAGTGTGGCAGGAAACGCTGCACAACCAGAAGAGGTGACCGTACTGTGAGAAAGATTGTGGAGAAGGGCTGATTCCAGACCTTGGAGGACCTGCAGAAACAGTGGACCGAGTCTGGAGTAGAAATATCAAGAGCCACCGTGCACAGGCGTGTGCTGGAAATGGGCTACAGGTCCCGCATTCCCCAGCTCAAGCCACTTTTGAACCTGAAACAGCGGCAGAAGCGCCTGACCTGGGCTACAGAGAAGCAGCACTGGACTGTTGCTCAAATTTTGCATGTCATTCGGAAATCAAGGTGCCAGAGTTTGGAGGAATACTGGGGAGAAGGAAATGCCAAAATGCCTGAAGTCCAGTGTCAAGTACCCACAATCAGTCATGGTCTGGGGTGCCATGTCAGCTTCTGGTGTTGGTCTACGGTGTTTTATCAAGGGCAGGATCAATGCAGCTACAGTGGGGCGAATAAGTAGTCAACCACCAATTGTGCAAGTTCTCCTACTTGAAAAGATTAGAGAGGCCTGTAATTGTCAACATGGGTAAACCTCAACCATGAGAGACAGAATGTGGGGGAAAAAAAAACAGAAAATCACATTGTTTGATTTTTAAAGAATTTATTTGCAAATAATGGTGGAAAATAAGTATTTGGTCCATACCAAAAGTTCCTCTCAATACTATGGCCTCCGTTATTGCCAACAAAGGATACACAACAAACGTTTTCTGTAACTCCTCACACTTCGCTTGGTGTAAAGAAATCAACCGTGGGAGCAATTATTAGAAAATGGAAGACATACAACACCACTGATAATCTCCCTCGAGCTGGGGCTCCATGCAAGATCTCACCCCGTGGCGTCAAAATGATAAGAACGGTGAGCAAAAATCCCAGAACCACACGGGGGGGACCTAGTGAATGACATACAGAGAGTTGGGACCACAGTAACACAATTCGCCGCCAGGGACTCAAATCCTGCACTGCCAGACGTGTCCCCCTGCCAGAGGCGTAGCAAGGGTCCCCGGGGGCCCCAGGCAACAAGCAACATGGGGCCCTTCGAGCGTGAGCAAGTAAGGGGGACAGTTGGACTTGGAGCAATAGCATATTTAATGAAAGTATAATAACGCCTCAGTCTCATAGAGCGCTTTTTAGGACACTCAACGTGCCCGGCTTCTACTACATTAGGACATAAAACTACAGTAATATAGTACGCTCACCGCTGTCTTGCTTCCTTTTCTCCTCTTCTGCTTTTTTTCTTTCTTTTGTCGCTTCCAGACGGATAGCTTCTCTTCATTTTGGATATACGCCAATTAAAAAAAAGCCAAATCGCCGCGCACTCTGAGTCACGGGGGGGAGTGTAGAGCGAGTGAAGGGGCCCCTTCAGGGAACGCAGACACAATGCTTTCACTGGCTCTGTCGCACTTGTCGCTGCGACAGTGCAGTAAAGCTGCGTGTGCTAAATCTGTTGGCCCTCTGGAGCCCCCTGCTGGCTGGGGGCCCTAGGCAATTCCCTGGTTTGCCTAATGGGACGCGACGCCTCTGCCCCCTGCTGAAGAAAGTACACGTCCAGGCCCGTCTGCAGTTCGCTAGAGAGCATTTGGATGATCCAGAAGAGGACTGGGAGAATGTGTTATGGTCAGACGAAACCAAAATAGAACTTTTTGGTAGAAACACAGATTCTCGTGTTTAGAGGAGAAAGAATACTGAATTGCATCCGAAGAACACCATACCCACTGTGAAGCATGGGGGTGGAAACATCATGCTTTGGGGCTGTTTTCCTGCAAAAGGACCAGGACGACTGATCTGTGTAAAGGAATGAATGAATGGGGCCATGTATCGAGAGATTTTGAGTGAAAATCTCTTTCCATCAGCAAGGGCGTTGAAGATGAGACGTGGCTGGGTCTTTCAGCATGACAATGATCGCAAACACACAGCCAGGGCAACAAAGGAGTGGCTTCGTAAGAACCATTTCAAGGTCCTGGAGTGGCCTAGCCAGTCTCCAGATCTCAACCCCATAGAAAATCTGCGGAGGGAGTTGAAAGTCCATGTTGCCCAACGACAGCCCCAAAACATCACTGCTCTTGATGAGATCTGCATGGAGGAATGGGCCAAAATACCAGCAACAGTGTGTGAAAAGCTTGTGAAGAGTTACAGAAAACGTTTTGCCTCAGTTATTGCCAACAAAGGGTACATAACAAAGTATTGAGATGAACCTTTGGTATTGATCAAATATTTTCCACCATGATTTTCAAATAAATTCTTTAAAAATCAAACAATTTGATTTTGTGTTGTTTTTTCCCCACATTCTGCCTCTCATGGTTGAGGTGTACCCATGTTGTCAATTACAGGCCTCTTCAATATTTTCAAGTGGGAGAAGTTGCACAATTAGTGGTTGACTAAATACTTACTTGCCCCACTGTAGCTATCAGATTTTGGAGCACTTAATGCTTCCATCTGCTGACAAGCTTTATGGTGATGAAGATTTCATTTTTCAGCACGACCTGGCACCTGCTCACAGTGCCAAAACCACTGGTAAATGGTTTACTGACCATGGCATTACTGTGCTCAATTGGCCTGCCAACTCTCCTGACCTGAAGAAGTTGGGAGACACCAGACCCAACACTGTGGAGGAGCTTAAGGCCGCTATTGGAGCATCATGGGCCTCCATAACACCTCAGCAGTGCCACAGGCTGATTGCATCCATACCACACTGCATTGAAGCAGTCTTTTCTGAAAAAGGATTCCCGACCAAGTATTGAGTGCATAGCTGATATAATTAATTGAAGGTTGACTTTTTTTTTTTTAATTAAAAAACACTTTTGTGTCAGTCGGATGAAATATGCTAATTTTTTGACATAGGGATTTTTGGTTTTTCTTGACTTTTTGCCAAAATCATCAATATTAAGACAATAAAAGGCTTGAACTAGTTTAGTTGTAATGAATCTAAAATATATCAAAATCTGATGTTTATTAGTACATTACAGAAAATAATGAACTATCACAATATGCTAATTTTTTGAGAAGGACTAGTACAAGGAGAGATTCATCCTGTTTATTAATTGTGATCTGTGACCACAATAAAGTTGATATGATCTGTGACCACAATACAGTTTGTCGGCAATGGCAAAGCAGATTTAAAGTGTGTGTGTGGTGCATCCCAGTCATAATATAAATATACAAGCAATCAACTGATTGCAAGCAAACAAGGTAATGTAGGCATATTTACACATTTCCTTCTGAGGCCCCACAAAAAATTGTATACTTGTCCTTATCCTTCGAACATTACTGTGAACCATTGTATAGGACACACAAACAGTACAAATCCAGTCTCATCTGAAATCTTCAACTGTTATTCATGAAATACAAGCAGTCACTTCAATTTAGCTTGAGGAAATTTGGTATTTTTGAACCAAACAGTCCACTTAGTGACGAAGGCAGAGGTGAAGGGAGATAGCAGTAGTAAAAGAGAAAAGGTGGCGGGGCCATACAAGTCAATGTGGATCTCTCATTCGTCCATGGTATTGTCCAAACTTTTGTTTTTTTCCCCAGGTTTATTTGGACACCTTTTTCATTCTCTGGTCAAGTGCGGCAAAATTTTCCTCAATGGTCGCAAGGTTTTCCTTCATTGTCTGCTGGACCTAACAAGAGATGGGAAAGAGTATTAGAGGTGAGGAAGTGAATACAATTGAATTAATACTAGATTTGCACCCATCACGATTTTCTGGCCAATCACTAAGAAAAAAATAAAGCCTGACTAGCCAATCTGGATTCTTTTTACTGAAACAGCAATGACAAACAATGAACATTCAGGGTTTCCCCTACATACTAAATATTGTGGCGCACCGCCACACCAAAATAAAAGCCGGCACGCCGTGCAAGAGATGTTTTATTTATTTTTTTTTTTAAGGCCGTTTCAAACTAGCGGCAGCGTAGTGTGAAGGGTTCAGCGGCAACCTATTCATTGTGTATTGTAATGTCTAACTATACGAGGTCCCCTTAAGAGACGATCGGAAGGGGAGCTGTGATGTAGAGGGAAGCGAGAAGGAGATAGCGGTTGCATGTTGTGGAAGCCCACTGTTATTTTGTTATTCTTTTTCTACTTTATTGTTGCCACAATAAAGTAGCTAAGCCAATACAGACTCCTCTCCTTCACCCCATCCAGGGCATTACTGTATTTTGGATCGGAATTTTCGGCGAAAGTGAGCAGTGGACGGCCCTCTTGGACGGAAAGGCAAGTTTGAATGAATTTGCGCCGAGCGGTGGGTCAACAATGCGTTCAATAGTAGAGGGGCAGGGCTGTTACAGCGGACGGATCTACGCAATCATGGCTGACGAAACCTTGATAAATGCGCCCCCCCCCCCCAAAAATTTTCGCGAGCTCTGGGAGTCTGGGACACTCGAAAATGTCTCTCATACCTCTCCTTGCTAACCTAAATGGTACCTCGATGTATGTAGTTCACGAACAACAACAAAAAAACTATTCACCTTCTCACCGAAACTAGTAAAACTCTTTACATGGCAATTAGAATTTCTCCCTACACCTTGAAATGAGTCCATTACAAGGGCGTAGGTTTGGTCTCAATGTTGGTGGGGACGATATAACAGTATAACCTGCATGTACACTTTTTGCTGGGGACAGGACATTAATAAAACCAAACTGATTAGGTGAACGGAGGTCAGGGCTATATTTCTCACCAATATGAACCTAATTAATTGATAGGCTAAATGATCAATGCAAAAATAAATCTGTATTGACTTGTAACAACTTTCACACTGCACATTTTTTATAACGTTTTAAACTGATGATTTTACTTAAATGTATTCGAATATTTTTTTCCATCTTGTTTTGAGTGTTAAAGATTAACAGATTAATGGGTCAGATTATTCAATTTACTCTAGGTAAATATTACCATTTGTTCTTATTAAGCCCGTACAGCTAAAGGTTGGTCATTTTTCACCAAAATCAAGAGGGAAAATGATTTTAAAAAATAATGTCTTGAACAAGATCACTTCTTGAATTAAGAACATTTCTGACGAAAAAAAGATTTTTTAAGATTAAATATACCCACTTTTTGCTTAAAATAAGAGTGTTAAGATTATTTTCAGATAGCTATTTTTCTTATTTCAAGAAATCTGAGTAAAATTTACTGGAAGCACTGTCAGATATTTCACTTATTTCTATTAGATTTACACTGAAAACAAGGGAATTTAACTAGCCATCAGCCAATCAAACGTACGTGTGGGGGGGGGGGGGGTGTCATTGTAAGTCTGAACATAATGAAAGTAATTCACTTAATAATGGTAGGGTCAATTCTATCCTTACAAAATATGTGAAGACAATCTAAATGACCTCTATAACGGAACTCATTATATAATGCAAATAAGGTTGCCTAAAAATTGGTGGGGACAATATGAGCATCCTGAAAAGTTCCTAGTGTTATGGCCCTAACGTCCCAGTGCAGACCTACGCCATTGGTCCATAAACAGAAGGACTTGTATTGTTGTGTTAATGTAGTACATATTAGGGCCAAATAAAAGGAAAACAAAGGCATACGAGATGTAGTAGTACTATTGCTACAAGAAAAAAAATCGTAATATTACGTAGGGTAATGTAGCTGTTATCAGCTACGCATTTATGTACATGTACCGTAGCTGAGAGCTACGACATTAATCTGGCTCATGAAATATTTCAAATAGATCTTTGTTATGGTTCTTCTCGGGAAACAAAATGTGGGAAAAAATGAATTTGCCATTATATGACGCAATTTTGCCGTGGAACGACATGGTGAGGCGGTCCGACTCCGATGCAGCCGCACCGCAGCTTCAAAATATCCTAGGGGAAACCCTGACATTACATGTGAAACAAGATTTCTAAAAAAAAAAAAAAAAAAAAAAAAAGTAATAAAGTTAAAAGGTACCATGGATAGAAAGACGTGTAGTTCTTAAAAGATAAATGTTAGTATGAGTCATAATAATTTGATATCAAAACCCCTCTAAATGTTTTCGTTTCAATAAAATTTGTACAATTTTAAATAAAAAAATAAACTAATAGCTCACCATTGTTGTTTGCGTCGCAGAAAGTAACGTCACATGGGCTGCCTGCCGTACTTCCACAATGTCACGCTAACCATCTAAGGTAGTGATTTGAATACACCACAAGGTGTAAATGGCGAGTTTTAAATTAATTAGATATCAAGCCAACGAGTGCATTTTGTCCATCGACTGATGCCATAGTTTCCGGGTTCATTGTACCTTATGTTCATTTGAGTGTAGTCTTCACAACGTACAAGACTCCTCATAATTGCTCCCAGCATCATAGCTTATATATTGTGACTAAATCAGGCATGAAAATGGGTCAGGGGTTAAAAAGGTGAGAAGGGTGTGGAGGAAATATGTTCCAGTACACTGTACACCCCAACAAAATATTGAGCTCTGTCGACCCACACTATGTTTCAGCAGGGCCGTGCTGAGACCGGTGGAGGGGCGGGTGCTCGTAGATCAAAAGGAGCACATGAACAAGTATTTAATACACCTTAAAACAACATAACTTCAATTTTAACCAGCTTTAGATAATAATTGGCTGCGACTGTGACATACTTTAATTGGGAGGGGGCAACAGTGAATAGAAATCAAAACTGTCATCAACACTTTCTGGCTGTGACTCAGTCAGTCTGCCTCTTTTCTTCCTTCAACCTCTGCATCAAAACTTCCTTCCTCAACTTGTTCATCTGAGAACAAATCACATCAGATGGTCACTGACCCACTAACAGCACAGTTTTCTTAAAACTATTATTACATTATCCATACTTAACAACTCTAGCACCTAATGATTAATAAAGCAATGACATAAAAATCTTATAGAAAAATAACATTGTAATTGTGTTTATAATTGTATTTAATACCCGACTATCCTTTCAAACTTGTTCTTACCAGGTCTGCTATTCACCCAGCTGATGAGGTATCCACTGCCTTTAGCAGCCTCATCTAACTCCTTTTTTAATCCCTCAATCTCCCTTCCCTACGACGCATGTCTATGTAATGAAATATAAATATTTTAAAAAACAGACTCCCCGGTGGCTTTTAGTTTTAAAGCTTTCGTAATTTCTTTCTCTCTCAATAACGATTTGTGTTTTTATTATTCAATCAAAAAACAAAGTTGCTTCAATCAAAATACAGTATATACTTTTAATCCCCAAAAAGTCACTTCAATTAAAAAAAATTGTTTTTGATTGCAAAAATAAATCTGAGACAAAAAAAGCATTTGAAAACTATTTTTCTTGAATGAAATAAATTTTTCCATTGAAGTAATGTTGTTTTGCATTTGGGCCACATTTTGGCTAGGACATTTGTGTCTTTATTATTCAATCAAAGAAGTTGCTTCAAACAAAAAAATATATATAAAAAGAAAAACTTTGCACATGTGTCAATCACCTTTTACCAAAGCCTGAGAGGGTTTGAGTAGACTCACTATGAAGCATTTAATAAAGTCAAGCATTTTCTTACTACTTTATTCTTGTTTAAAAATAATTCGGTGGGGCAGTAACATGTTTAAAACTTATAATTCTTACATTTTGAAGTGCTTGAAAACCTTTCATAAATGATACTTTGGTGAAAAAAGTGAAAAAACATGTCCTATATATATGTATCTTTTTTCCAATGTAAAATCTGAATAAATGCATTGAACACGCACAAAAAAAATGGGAGGGGCGCTACTTCGCGGTTTTCACTTATTGCGGCGGGTTCTGGTCCCCATTAACCGCGAAAAACGAGGGATCCCTGTATTTCTGAAAAGCTTTAAGAAGCAGGACTCATTCCCACCACTCGTCGGGCCGGTGTTGTGCCGACACCGGCCGTCAGCTCAAATCCAAGCCGAAAATAACGGGTCTCCGGCGGACGACGGGAGCGATGTGAGGCGACCCCTCAATCCGAGAGCATGCCGCTTAATTTGACTCAACAGTGTGTTTCTTCGTTTGTATTACCGCTAAATACACAAGCTTGACGCCAATTTAACGGGAGCTATTTTTTTTCATGGGAGATTTGGCTAGCTCTGGCAGTGTTCAACGCAAGCTGCAACGAATGGCAGGAACTTTTTTATATCGCAAAATGTGAAAACGATTGAAACCATTACTCACCAACTTCAATCTGCTGGCAAATACAGGCAAGTGTGTATGCTGCGCTCTGGTCTGCCCCGGTGTGGATAAGGCCTGCTTTTTGTTTTCGCAGCTTTGCAATGCAACGAAAGGCTCTCCGTGCACTCCATGTACAGTAAGGAGTGCGCGCATTTGGAATAATGGAACGCAGCTTGGGCCGATGATTGGTTCTCGTCAGCGAAGCATCTAGAAGGATTTGCTGACTGTGCTCTTAAGTGCTCAGTTTACGTACTAAGTTAATCACATGATGATAATAATAATAATAATAATAATTAAATAAATAAAACCTCCCGACCCCCCCTCCTCCCAAAAAGAATTTCTCCTCGGATCTACGCAATTCACGTAGGTCGCCCTTTTTGACTTCAAAACGGCAAATTTCGCCGAAAGGTGAGAGATTTTCATGCCTGCTAAATATTGCCATCCAGTGTATTTGTTGAGCTAAACAAGTTGCTAAAATGTTTAGAGTTTACCAAAGTCTGAGTAACTTTTATGTTTATTTTGCAAATCTTGATTGTGAATGCCAGTTCTCTTTGCATTGTTGTTTAACCGTGTGAGAATAGGGCCTCATTAATACAGATTGAAGCACTCTTCTTTTTGTGAACATTATTTTTTTTAGGGATATGAGTATTTTAGTTGTATTTTCACTATAATATACTTATGTTTGTTGTGAAGGATTTAACCGAAGCTTATGCCAATAAACGGCGCGATCCAGTGAACGCCTGTGTCCACTCGCCTTCCTCTGCCTCTTAGATCTCAATGTGCAAAATGAGGCGTCATTATAATCTGTTGGGTATTAATACATTTATTCGTTTTACGTGTCGCTTATTCGCCGGAAAGCAACCGGCAAGATGATTAACAATCTGGACATCTGCTTTTACTTGACAAAATAAGGTAAGACGTCATTAGACGGCACTAGACATCTCGGTAGAGGCAAACTTTTTTGCGTGTTGTGATGCACTGCCCCGGGCTATCAGCAAAAATAATCAAAACTGCTGTGTTTCACTGTATACCCTAACCTAATCATATGTAAAGCACACGGCAGCTCTGGATGCTAACTATCTCCATAATAATATTGGAATAAGTTGGATCACACAATAGTTGACTGTGAATATCTGCAAACAGTTTTTGACATGAAACACTCTTCTGCTCTCGTCACTAGAGCAGGGGAGTGCTGTCACTAGCGAACTTGACACATAAACGCTACTCGACTCATCCCTTTTGCTGTCCTTCACATTAATGTTCAAATTGGAAGGGCAAAACAGGACATGTTAATGTAGTTAAAGAGTGACACGGTGGAAGTCCGGCAGCGTGTCCAAGTGACGTCACCGCCCTGCAACCTCAACGACAATGGCGACCTACTAGTTAAAATAATATTACAAATTTTATTCAAATGAAAACATTTATGGAGGTTTTAATATCAAATTATTATAACTCGTACTAACATTTATCTTTTAAGAACCACATGTCTTTCTACCTGTGGTACCCTTTAAACTTTTTCCCCTCCAAACTACTAAATTATAATCTTATTTTAAATAATTAAAATTCAGCATATAATAGCCAGAAAACATTACCACACACTGACTATATGGAACGTTTTAACAAATTTCATTTCCCACATTGACGTAGCAAAGAGTGGAAGACATTACAAACGTAAATATTATGTTGGGCTTGCGAAAGTATGGAAAATACCCCAAAAGTGTACTTACTGTATATTCTCATATTGATAACTACGAGTGTCCGCGACCAAATGCTAACAGGCTAATGTGACTGATTGTAGACGTGCTCGGCTGACAAGATCGGTTAAATTTTTAGTGATCGACCGACCCCCCAAAATTTATCAATCGGATCAATCGATACAGCTCTAGCTAATAAAATTTAAATATCAACATTTATAGACACTTTTGAAGGTTCCATTGTCGTTTTAGTTGTTTGTGCCTAATGACGTGTCCATTGTGTTCTTTACCAGTGTCAGCAAAGTGGTGTTGTCCTTCAGTGAGTTGTTGATCATCTGCTGAGTGGTGTCCAGATGAGTGAGCAGTTGGCCAAACTGCATGGCTGCGAAACACATTTCAAAAATTTATTTATTTATTAAGTTATTGGATGCCATTACCAAATGGATTGGTTGTCGATCACTGTCAAGTGTCACTGAAACATAATTTACTGTTTATTCACTTTTATACAACATCATTTTAATAGTTTGTAAACAATTTAGAAATCTGGCGATATGAACATTCTTGTACCTCAAAACACTTGTATCTTAAATGATCTATCACTATTGAAATGAATAGAAATAACACAATCCTTCCCAGCCAAGTGACATGTTTAGGCTCCTGTTAAAAATCCATTTTGATAGAATGGCTTCTTTTACATTGAAATGATCAAATGCTACAGTAGCATATCAAAAAAGGCAATCTGATATAATAACCATCCTGTTCTCCCGTTGTAAGTGTTACACTCGGTTTACACACGTTTCCTCAAAGACCGATGACGACATTTCTACCATTTACCCTTCCCCGGCTAACCTAAATATATCCTTAGTCAGTGAGATCCCACAGGCTACGAGCAACAATACGCCAGCACGAGTTTGTTACCTTGCTCATGCATTTCCTTGACCGTGGTCAACCTCTGGACAACCTGAGGAACGGAGGTGGACATGGCCTCCCACTTCTTCACCGTGTCATACAGCTGTGACAGCTAGGAACATACCGGAGCTTCAGAAAAACAGCAAATCCTTGACATACGTAGGATATCTAAAGTGCAGCGAGCGTTGACCTTGCTCTGTGTGTCGGCGTCCTCGATTGCTGTTTTGTGTTTAGCTATCTCATTCATCTTCCCGAGCACGCTCTAAAAAAGAGTAAGTCATGTAAGACATTGTACATGCTATGTCACAGTTTGTTATTGGGTATTAATACATTATTTTCATTGACAAATAAAATATTGTGGAAGAAAAAAAAATTAAGACCTACAAGAACTAAGACTTTATTTGGATTTAACCCTTTATAGGACAGTAACTCATTGGCTGCCCTAGATGGCTCGAGACATCCGATCCATTTTGACTGGGATAGGCTGGAATGTAAAATGGATTGGATATCTTGCACCGTTAATGGCACTGAAAGTTGAGCATTCCCAGATTAAATCAATTGGACGTCCTTCAAGGTCAATCATAGGCAATGAGTTAAATACCATAGCGGGGAAAAACAACTCCAGAGTGTTATTAGGAGTCATAGTGAATTTTGTTTTTTTGAGTTTTTTTATTGATTTTAATTTCATTAAAGCAACGCTAAGCATCTTTGTTTTGGTGGTTGTTGGAAGCTCAGGTGGACAAAAGCGGTAGTGTTTTGCCATAAGGAAGACTGCATCTCCCATTAGGACCAGTGCACAATGTTGTAAAATCCTGATCTCCCAGTCGGCTGCAGTTGGACTGAACGACATTTCTGTTTCCAGCGGCTGTACTAAGTGATGAGGTAATGAATTCAGTTGTGGCTAAAAAATATATGACGATGTTGAAAATATGAAACCTTTGATTTTGGACCTTAGACAGCACACTTCCGTCCAAGCAGCCAAATTCAAAGCATCGCCATATTCCTGATCTCTGTGACCTTTGACTCTCTGTTATCGTATTACCTACCCTGCAAATTTGAGGTAAAAAGCCTAACTTGTAAGTTATCGCAAAATTCCATTTCTGACCTCTGTGACTTTTGACATTATCTCCCCCAAATTCAATCACATATTTCTTATATTACATATACTGCTTGACTGATAATAATCCCTTTTATTCATTTTTTACCTGCAAACAAACCAGGGCCCCCCCAGGATTGATAAATCTAAATTCAAGACTTTTAAGACCTTTTTTTAATGCCATTTCAACTGAAAATTAATACCATTATTTAGATCATATTGAATCATATTAAATAAAGCACTGAACATCAAATTTAACCTAAATTACTAAGTGTGTTTGACAAAATAATGGACATATATTGAAGATACAATTAAAACACATTTAAAGTAACATTATAAAGTGTCAGAATTTTTTAAAACACGCACACAATAATTATGGACAAAAAGAGGAGGAGGACAGGACTCAGACCAGCCATCTTTTGTAACAGGCTATAGCCGCTCGTGCACCTGCCAAGACCCAAGTGAACATGGCTAACTCTTGAGTTAAAACAGTAAAATTCACATTCATACGAAAGGCAAACCGAAATGTTTAAGCAGGTCCACTACCTTCGCATGACCCATAAACTGCAACCTAAAGTATCTGGATGTAACTTGTAGAGCTGGGAATCTTTCAGAGGCTCCGATTTGATTATAAAACGATTATTGATGCACCCCCCTCCTTTTAAATTTTTTTTTTTTTTTTTTTTTTTTAAAGTTTTGTACATTAGTTCCAAAATTGTTCAAAAATACTCTCAGGCTAAACCAAACTACTATTTCAGTATCAAGTTAACATATAGCAGTAAACAAATATACAAAAATAACAGTAAATAAAAAACTCCAGTCCCCATTCTGTATCAGCAGCTTTAAACTACATTCAATTAATTTAATGTTGTGAATCAACCGTTAAAGTTGTTAAAATTGCTCCCGTTATTCCATAATTTCCCTTTTGTCTACTTTTGACATGTGAAAGTTTTAAAACTATTTTAAAGATAGATTCAAGTCAATATTTTACCGATTTAGGAGTATTTTAGATAAAAAGTTAATTAGGTTTGCTTGGAAGGTTCGCTACAACAGCATTGCAGGGAATTGTACTGCTTTAAGATGGCGGCCGTTTACTAACGCCTGCATCTAGCTTTTTGCAGATGTGCTGCTAACGCTACCGAGTCTATATTGCATCTAGTCCTATATAAATGATATCTACTGTAACATTATGTAGCTTAGCTGTACTTGTAGCAGCTTTTCGGCAGCAGTCAGGTATGTTGTTGTGTTTTTTTATCTCGTGGCATGAGTTGAGCTAGAGCCGTGAGTTGAGCGTTGGCATTACCCGAGGGGCCGGTTAATGAGAAGCATGATGTTTAGCTACTCCCGCTCCGTTCCGTCCCGAAGACCGCGCGGCGCGCTGAGTGTGTTGTACTTCGTCTTTACTTGGCATATTTCAATAATCGGAATTTGGATGTTTGTGAATCGTTCTCGAATCTTCCACGGCCGAATCGCGAATAATCTAAGAATCGGAAATTTTGCACACCTCTAGTAACTTGAGCCCCTATCACATACTCCAAAACAACGGGAATATCGCAGGACTTACTCGTGCAGCAGTTGTGTGTGAAAACAATTTCCCGTGTCGACTGACATGGGAAGCAGTGTGCGTGAAAGCAGGCGTTAAATTCCCGGGTCACAGCAGATGGCTGATGACTTAAATATCATAGCGGCGGCTGATGTAACTTTCTCCCTCTTCGCAGTAAGACGAAAAGCAGTGAACAAACATCGCAATTATAAACATAGCAAGCTGGAAACAGCTAAATTAAACTGAAAACATGACCAAAATTAAAATGTCAATTATTACATCGGGCCGGGCCAGGGTTCTTTTTCGCTAACTTTTTGAAATAACGATATATTAACGATGTATGAATGATAAACTAAGGAATACTTGTTATAAAATAAATAATTTGGATTAAAAAAAAAAAAAAGAAGGCGCTGTATGGTCATTGCAGAGCCAGAGCGTGCCTATACGCCCGTTTTAATCTTCCCCTCTGCGAGTCCGCAAAACCGCATCTGTATTTATATCTAACAAACTTTTCCAGCGTTATTTCGTTGTGTAAATAAATTTATAATGATCATTAAAATATGTAGTTTATTTAAACATTAAGAAAATGTGCGGTTTTTTTCTGCCAACTGAGAATTCGTTACAAAAGACAGGCTTTTATGCAGACATCGTCACAAATGTTATCACACAAAACGCGGGTCGGGCTTAAATTCCCGCGGACCAGCTCGTGTCGGGCTGGATTTTTTAGGCCCGATTTTACCTCTATCTCAAAATCTTGATGAGCTTAAATTGGCTGCAGTTATGAAGTCGGGAATGCTCCCTCCGGAAAAAAAACAAGATTTGACCAACATTATGTTTAACAAAGTTTTCCAGCGTTATTTCATTGCGTAAATGCATTTACAATGATCATAAAAATATGTAGACTATTTAAACATTAAAAAAATGTGTTTTTTTTTCTTTTTCTGCCAACTGAAAATTCGTTACAAAAGACAGTTACGTCATCGGGAACGCTCCCTCTGGAACAAAACGCAATATGACCAACATTGTGACAGCCGATGCTGACCAAAAATGACGTAATATCCGAAACAGATCACCAATGGACTCATTTGAAGTATATGAATGGTGGTCTGTTTTGGTGTTCAGAATCCACAATACTTCTGCCTGCAGGGTTTTCGTTCCACCGACAAACGGACGCATTCCCGATGCAGAGGTGGATGGATTCTCCATTTTGCCGGTTGTGGTGGTTTGGCACGCACGAGTTGCATTTCGATTTGTAGTGCAGTGCATCGTAAAAATTCTATGCGTCATCTTCGTTATGGATTTTTAAAAAAACTTTGTCACGGGTATAATTTAGGTTGCACTGAGATGTTCTTGAAAATTAAGACCATGGTGAAAAAATTCCAGACTTAAAACAGCTAATTTAATACTTTTAATACCTTTAATAATGGAAAACTAAATTCAATGCTTTTTTAATACTTTTAATAACCCGCGGGTACCATGCAAACATACAGACATATGGAACAGAGTACATTTTTACTTTTACTCCCCTTTCCTAAAACCAAAAATTGAATCTCTGAGGTTATGAGCCACATTTGGTGGTGGAAAAAGTTTTATAAAGACATATCTTGGTCTTTTACATCAGAATAATACAACATTCTAGCAGGGATGTGTACACTTAATATAAACTACAGATCAAAGTATATATAGTATGTATTATTAGTTTTTCATTTTCCTCATGTTCCTCATGTACATACCTGCAGCCTGGCCTCCACTTGATCCAAAGTTGCCGAGTCCAGCGCACTGACCCTGGCCTGGAGGAGTTCCAGAGTATCCTGAAGCAAAAACTTGCCTAAGTTAATGTGGAAATAAGCAGTAAACTTTACAACAGGAAGTGATGTCATCTCTAAAGTGCGTCCTCCTTCTCTGACAACAGAGGGGTGGTGACAACACCTTAAAGTGGACGACTCACCGTCAGACTGACTCCTTGCATGCCAGCACTGAGAGGACCCTGCAGAGGTATTGCCAAGGAAGACAGTCACAGAAATCAAGGTGGGAGGTTATGTTTCAATAGCAAAGGGAGCATGAAAACAGAGTGAGGGAAGGAGACTAAAGAAATTAGTGCCAGTACCTGCTTGTCTGATGTGGAGCCAATAGCCATTTCCAGGTCTGCCAGACGCTTCTCCAATTCTGCCATCTGCAGAGACAGCGAGGAAGTGCACATTAATAGTTTTCATTTTGATGCGAAAACTTTTAAGTGTGGTATGTGCAGTAGTAGTACACAAAACCATTGCTCTGTTATATGTGCAATGTATGTATGCTACAATGGCTTTTTTTTTTTTTTTTTGTTCTCCAATGCAGCACAACGATTGGAACATATTTTAATTTACTCATTAGGTCATAAAGCTGTTAAAACTTAACAGCTTACAATGTTAAATATGCATTTTGGCAATAAAACCTCTGTTTAGGCTTACAAAACTACTGAATTTTAAAATGTATTATGGTAGTATTTGGAACACTACAGTTTTTGGGCTGGCGACTGGTGTTTAAAAAAAAATGTTTGAGAACCACTGCTGTCCACTAATTGAATCATATATTATTAAATGGAGCACTATTTTAAAAAAAATGGCAGAACTTGAAATTTCAAGTCAACAATTTTACTTGAATTTTAAAAGTTTTGATGGAAAACAAAACAAAACAAAAAAAGCAGTTAAAATCGGTTAAACATGTTAAGTAAACTAGACTTCAGTTTAATATATAAATTACTCGTATGACAACTGAGCTGAACACTAGCTGACTGAGTAGTTGCCCAATGCACTCTTTTAAATGGCATATTTGGTTCACATAAACCCTGTAATACATGAATAAGGCCTCAGTTAATACACTTTTTACAAGGTCTGTCAAATCATCGCTCATGTTGCTGTTGGGAATGTTAACACCATCTTTTTTTTCTGTTCTGTTTTCTGTTCCTCCGTTATCCATGGACAGACAACAATAAGACTTGGTAAGTATATTCCAGTGATTTATACGCATCGATCCTAGAGCCTGATTTTTTATTTAGTCTCATGAATTAAATACGGACTTATTGTTGTCCATAGGTTAGGAGTTAGCCAGTACATGGCATGCACACTCTTTGTCACAGCTTTCAGCTTGTAGTAGCACACTAGTTACCTTAGCAGAGTCGTTGAACTTCTCCTGCTCAGGTCTACTGTGTAGTTCATAGAGGACCACTCCATCCGGGCCCTTGGCCGACGCCGGAACCTTGCCGTCTCCTGCTGAGCAGCTGCGACTGCCCTTGGCTGCCTCCAGTTGTGTGAGCAGGCGCCTGAGGAAAGACGCACTCTTGTGATTACAGATGGTCCTTGGTTTACGATGGCGTTCACAGCTCACCTGGTCAGCGCGCCGTCCGGATCTGCCAGGTTGATGTGTGCCTGCGGTCCCAGCAGCGAATCAAGGTGATTAGAAACTAGCTGTTGTTTGAGCTGGGCCGCCTGCTGGGCGAGGATCACAGGGTTCAGGCGCTCCTCCGCATTGCTTTCTTTTGTGATGGCCTGGCGACACAGCCGATATGCGATATTATTAAAAAAAAATGTGAGCTTGGGTGTCCACATATGTGAACACATTCTGCGTCATGTAGACTCCACCTGTACACCTAAAGTTAACATTGTGTCCTACATGATTAAAAATGTGACGCCTACAAAGGTGGACGCCAGGTTTAAATTGACATACATAGTTTCTTAATTACCAAAAAAAATCAGTTGCCCCATAATAGGTTAGATATGTGTGAGACAGGTTACCTGAATAGTGTCCACCTCCTGACAGAGCTCCTGGATCTCACTCACTAAACGTTGGTATTTCTGCTGGGGCGTCTCCTTGACACCACATCCCTCTCCCAGCTGCACCACAACAAGGCAAGAACACAGAAAAAAAGAAAAATCAGTTTTTTATGGTAAATTAAGCCGAGTAATTATAGGGAAATCTAACTAAAGCACTAAAGACATTCTGTCCAGAACAGCGTCCGAGATATAAATACCTGGATGAGCACTAACTATCTTCTACTTAACCCTGAAAAGACAGAAGTCCTTATAATAGGCCCGAAAAGTGTGAGAGACTCTTTAGCTGCCCAGATAGTCACTCTGGACAATGTAAGTGTAGCCTCCAGCACCACAGTTAAAAACCTAGGAGTTTTATTTGACCCTGACCTATCGTTTAAAGCACACATTAACCCTTGGGCGTTATTTTATCTTGACTAAATTCTTGTGATTTTGTCCAAAAAATGGCTTTTCCTTTGAAGTGTGATAACTAAGTCATTTCTGAATATTTTTTCACTTTCAGCCACTCAAAATGTTCAGTGGCGTCAGACCTATCTACACATATAAAGTTTTTTATTTTTTTTTATTTTTCAATGCCCCCTATGGACAATAATAGCAGCATTATCCGAATAGCAAAACTAACTATGCTGTATATATATAAAAAACAAAAGTCTAATTTGAATATTCCATATCACATAGTTAGAGGCTTGAATAAGTCGTTAAGTCATAACAACCGATTTTTTTATGCATGCCCAGTTTTTACACATTTGCAGTTTTCTCATTTACACTAAACTCTTGTGATTTTGTCCAAAAAATGGCTTTTCCTTTGAAGTGTGATAACTAAGTCATTTCTGAATATTTTTTCACTTTCAACCACTCAAAATCTTCAGTGGCATCAGACCTATCTACACATATATAGTTTTTTATTTTTTTTTTATTTTTCAATGCCCCCTATGGACAATAATAGCAGCATTATCCGAATAGCAAAACTAACTATGCTGTATATATATAAAAAACAAAAGTCTAATTTGAATATTCCATATCACATAGTTAGAGGCTTGAATAAGTTGTTAAGTCATAACAACCGATTTTTTTATGCATGCCCAGTTTTTACACATTTGCAGTTTTCTCATTTGCACTAAACTCTTGTGATTTTGTCCAAAAAATGGCTTTTCCTTTGAAGTGTGATAACTAAGTCATTTCTGAATATTTTTTCACTTTCAACCACTCAAAATCTTCAGTGGCATCAGACCTATCTACACATATATAGTTTTTTATTTTTTTTATTTTTCAATGCCCCCTATGGACAATAATAGCAGCATTATCCGAATAGCAAAACTAACTATGCTGTATATATATAAAAAACAAAAGTCTAATTTGAATATTCCATATCACATAGTTAGAGGCTTGAATAAGTCCACAAGTCGTAACAACCAATTTTTTTATGCACACCCACTTTTTACACAATTGCAGTTTTCTCATTTACATTCAACTCTTGTGATTTTGTCCAAAAAATGGCTTTTCCTTTGAAGTGTGATAACTAAGTTATTTCTGAATATTTTTTCACTTTCAACCACTCACAATGTTCAGTGGCATCAGACCTATCTAAACATATAGTTTTTTTGTTTTGGCCCCCTATGGACAATAATAGCAGCATTATCCTAATAGTAAAACTAACTATGCTATATAGGCTATATATAAATCAAACTAAAATATTTTATATTACATAATTACATCATTGGATAAGTAAAAGTCGTAACAATAGATTTTTTTTTTTAGAACAAGACTGTGATAACGTGACAATAACTGATTTGATGATATATTTTATGTTAACAATTTTACAAAACATACATACAATATAACAGTTAACATAATAACCACATACACAATTCATGATGTGCACTTTGAGATTTGTTGTTCAAATGTAAAGTGCGTTATAAATAAAATGTATTATTATTTATTATTATGTTCGAAGCCCGAAGTGGCTTTGTGCAAAGGCCACATTGTTTGCGCTTGGACGGGGGTCCAGCTCGCTGCTCAACCAAGCCTTCGGCAGAAGGCGGTGGTTCCCGTTTTAGGACTTCTGGCCGAATTAGAGCCTTGCCAAGTTCCTCAAGAAATAGTCAGCGTTTGTAGCTTTTCTTCACGTTCCACTCAAGGTAGATCTCCGTGAACAGCACAAATGCGCTGCAAGACGAAATGTCCGGCATGTGAAAAAACTCACACATTGGCCACCTGAGTGCGCGCCGGCGGCAGGAGTATGTGCCACAGGCCTGCAAAGCACAAGCGCACACAACAACAACAGCTTTGATCTTTGATCAGCGTTTACAAGACAAACCTTGATATGCAAAACATTTGCTTACTCACTCTCGTCATTACCTCGATCGCCGTCATTTTCGTCATTCGCCTAAACGTGGTCATGTCCGTGCCCCCGCCTTCTGCTCCCCGCTTTCATCTCCGTCATTATGTTGTCAACCATTTCCCATTTCTCGTCATCAAAGCCGTCCTCCTCCGGCATCGAAAGTCCGGAAGAATTTCTTCAATGTCTTCTGGGCTCGCCGAAGAAGCGTCCGAACGAAGGTCGTCGTCGGAATCAGGATTTTCTAACACCATCCGAATCGTGTACTGCTGTGAAATACTTCTCGCCGCCATCGATCACAGTTGTGTTGGAAGAAATGCAAAATGTTGATCCTCGCGAGAACAGAGACTCCCAAAATGCCCAGAACCAATGAGAGTAAAGAAATTCAAACACCCAACCAATAAAAGTTGAAATTCAAACGACAACAATAAACACGTGGTTTTTTGTTTTGGTTTTTTTGCATTTCCGGGAAGTACCTTTTTATTGTCTTGTGCAAACGTGCAAAATTGCAAATACGCATGCCCAAATAGACTGAAAGTAAGCTCAGACAACATTGACACCATTTTTTTGTAAAGCCAACCGTCTTTATTGCATTAATTTTTGACCGATCTAAAGCTAGCTTCGCAAGCAAATTCATGTATTGGCCTATGGCTCCATCTAGTGACTTCTGGGTGTCAACACAAAAAAAATTTTATCTGCATGTTTTTGACTCGCCAAAGAAGCGATTGCATCAATAATCACGGAAAATGCATTATAAAACATCAGGTTTACAGCATATTAAAAATCATGATTTATAATGGGAGTCAATGAGCCAAAAAATGGCAAAATAACAAGAGTTTAGTGCAAATCTTCCCAGCCTGTTTGCAATAAGTTAGAAATTGCCGGATGGTGCCATTTCGAACTTCTACATGATTTAGTATCCTGCAGGAAATATCAGCTCCCTAGTGTATTTTTTCATATGCTTTTTTTCCTTTTAAACACAGAAAAAAACGAAAAAAGCCAAAAAATGGACAAATAACACCCAGGGGTTAAACAAACCTGTAGAACGGGTTTCTTTCACCTGCGCAACATCGCCAAAATTAGAAATATTTTATCTAAAAGCGATGCAGATTTGCAAAAAGAGATGCAAAATTTATTCATGCGTTCGTTACATCGAGATTGGATTACTGTAACTCCCTACTTGCAGCTTGTCCTAAAAGTTCTCTAAAAGGTCTTCAGCTAGTCCAAAACGCAGCAGCAAGACTTTTAACAGGAACCAATAGAAGAGAGCACATCACCCCTGTGCTCCAGGCACTTCACTGGCTTCCAGTCGAGTTTAGAATTAAATTTAAAATACTCCTTCTTACATTTAAGACCATTAATGGGTTGGGGCCATCTTATCTCACCGATGCTCTGGTTCCATACTGCCCCAACAGAACACTCCGATCTCAGAATGCAGGTCTACTGGTAGTTCCCAGGGTTTATAAAAGTACTGTCGGAGCTAGAGCCTTTAGCCACCAAGCCCCTGTTTTATGGAATCAGCTTCCAGCTAGTATTAAAGAAGCCGAGACAGTCTGCACATTTAAGATTAGATTAAAAACGTTCCTATTCGACAATGCTTATGGTTAGGCTAGTTGAAGCCGGAGTAGACTCAGTTTCGTCTCAGCTGCACTAGAAGCTATAATGCTGGGGGAAGTACAGCCGCTGAGTTCTATCTCCTTCTCTTACTCTACCTACCACTTGTCTTACTTTATTTCTATTTTCCAATGTTAATATCTAGTTGTCTAGTCTCTTCATCACTAGTCACCCGGTGTCCCCTTTCCCCCTCCCCTCTGGGGAGGGGCTATTTTTCAGCTGCAGCCTCCTGACTGTCCGGACCCCTGGCTGGATAGACGTCCTCGCTGCTACCCCCGTCTCATCTGGCTAGATGTACCTCTTCTTGCTCCTTTACTCCACTGCATTTTTATGGACTGTAACTTCGCTTGCTAATTCCCATTAGCAGTTCTGGGGTTCCTGTCTATCCGTCCTGGGAGTGGATCTCTCCTGACTGTGGTACTCCCCGAGGTTTCTCATTTGTCTCCCAATTGACTCTGGAGTTTTTGGAGTTTTTCCTTGCCGGCATGGAGGGTCTTAAGGATAGGGGATACCCAGGACTTGAACTGTATCTATTCATCTTTGTTGCTTCATTTCTAATTGTGTATCATATTGCCTCTGTAAAGCCCTTTGAGACATCTGTTGTGATTGAGGGCTATACAAATAAAATTGAATTGAATTGAATTGAATAGAACAACAGTACTCACACTTTCAAATTCCCCAGACTCATAGCCCACTCTTCGGCTTCGACTGATTCTGTCTGAGAAGTCTGTGCAAAGGATAGCAGTGAGCAGAGTAAGGAAAAGTATCGAAGTGAAGCTTAAATCATAAACTAAAGTAGGTAGTGGACATTTTTGGTGGATTAATCATTTAGATGCTGACCCAGTCCTTTAGTGTTGACATGCTTGTCCTTGAACTTGTCATAAGCGGCATTTGGGTTGACAACGATCCGCTCCACGCTGTCGCTGCACAGTTCTTCCTGTTATCAGGAGGATAAATAGAAGTCAGTTGTGTGTGTATACAGAATACATAAATATGCAGAGGGTCCTCAGTTTACTCGAGTCCTGATTTATGATATTTTGAGGTCAGGAACCTGTGAGGAATTATTTTCCATGCCTATTTAAAAAAATTCTTACTATTTGGCATTTGATTGCTTCATATTTATGGTCTAGAAGTGTTTTTCATAAGATTACTCACTTTATTTACATCTTCTGCATTAGCAAAAGTGTAAATTAGTGTAACATTTTAATATAGGTATGAAACTTTGTAAACATAGTGAAGTAAGGACCCTCTGTATTTGGGACTTCATAAAAAAACTCAAATTCACCACGACCCAATAATATCCCTTTATATAGACTCCCTTTGAAATTAAAATGATTGTCATAAATGAATCATAAATGAATGACAAAATTACAACGATGCAGATTAGTTCAGGGTAAAATTTCTTTGATTTCACTAAGATTAAAAAGCATTCCAGCAAGAAATAAAACATCCTCAACATGTTGAACACATTATGAAGTTATGAAATACCAAGTACAGATGCAACAAGAAACCAAAAAGTCTTGACTTGTTGATAATTATGATGAACTGAAGACTTTGGATTAAAAACCACTGAGAGACAATATCTAACGAGGTTAAACTGATACAGGGAGGAATGGAAGGAGGAACCGGGATGGAGACGATAAGGGTTAGTTAGGCTCTTACCAGCTCCTTGGGTTTCCAAAGAGAGTTAGAAAGAGCATAAAACGGTTGCGGGGTGGGAGAGAGAGACAACACGTATTAATGCGGTTATCACACACACATACTCACACAAACACACTCAGAACAGGGTCAGCTGACCGGGATAAGGGATAGAAGATAAGAAAGAAAGCAGTGAATGCTTCAGTGAGCACCCTGAAATCATCTTAAAACATCTCCTGTTCTTTCTTCCCAAAGTTGAGACAGTGTGAGAAGGGGGTCTGCTTTTACTTTATATGCGCTACGAATGCACTGCGTCTAGAGGATAGGAATTGGTTGTTCAAAACTTCTCATCGTTTTCATTCTTAATAAACTGAGCATTCACCCTGCAATCCTTGCACATGCTCCATAGCATTAGTGTAGCAGGACTAGCAAGTAGCAACATGACTGGTCACCTACAGCTGTCGTAGTGATTGTTTGCGAGGGCCAACTTAAAAATATAAATTGAACTCTACATATGCTTTGTTGTTCATGTAGGGTTATTATTTTGGCGTTGCCCCTCACAGCATTTAATTACATTGCACTTTTACAATCAACAAAATTCTAAAATGTCCATTTTTTTCAACAGAAATCTGATTCACATTTTTTTTTTAATAGATTTTCTTCGACCCCCATTTTTTTAAGGAGACAATAAGAACGAAATACAGAAAGAAAAAAGTTTAAAGAAACGTTAAATGTTAAACAAAATTACGTGACTGCACAACCTCTGCCTTAAATATAAATAAATTTTCTTCCCCGCATTTGTGCTTTCAGCCTTCAAATACCGCTATCAACTACACAAAGAAACAAAGTTTTATGGAATAATCTTTTGAATGAAGTGGCTGCTAGATTTTTAAAAAATAATTTTAAAAAAATCAATCATCCATAATAATAAAAATCAGCCATGCCTGTTGTGTATTTTAGTTTTCACATTTTTTGATCCAATTCATTTTTTGATCCGATTTGACTGGGGAGCTCGACTGCTGCCAACCCTCACAGTCAAAATCGATTGGACATGTCTCGCCGTCGATGGCATTGAAACATGATCAATTAGTGTCAGCACTTCCAGTTGAAATGGATTTGATATCTATCGCTATCAATAGCAGTGAATGATTTCAAGAAATAATACTCAGCAATAAATGCTCTTTTACCAGTTTGACAATATTGCTTTGTTTCCAGATCGTATGAAATCATCACTTCAAAACTGCAGATCGTATCAAATCATATTGCTTCCAAACTGAACTGAATCACAATTGAACCGCTATGTCTTTCAAGATCTTTGTATTAAATCGCAACTCATGTATGTGGATATGCATGGAATCGGCCTCATGCTAATCTCCACCCTAATTTGTATAATGTAGGGCTGCTATCTACACTTATTTAGCTTATGAAATAACTCACGCCACTCATATTGCATATTCAGTTCTAAATATATTCAAATATTGCTGCATGCAACATTAGTAGAACAAGGAAGAATAAGTACTTCACTTGCGGAACTTTTTCTTACGCAGCTCTATGTAGCTTGTGGTGGAAAACTCTTGGGTCACATGCAATAAGCCTGATATTAAGATAAAGATTGAAGCGCTTGGAGGACTTTAAACAGCCAAGTTAGTCAGAGCAAGGACTGAGGTTAGCCATGAAACAGCTGCTTGAGAGCATGATAAGTAGAGAAGGCAAGGAATACGGTTTGTAATACAAACACTCCTTTCTTTGAACACACCAGCAGATAGTTCATTCTGTTTTTCTGAAGTCTTAAAAAATATAGTGCCATATACATTCAGAAAACTATTGCACCTTTGGAAATTTGCTGTTTAGTCTCCTAATTCCCTTTATATCGATTTATAGGAAAAATGGAAGACTGATTATAGAAATCATGCAAGTAAAAGCACAGCATTGAAGCTTATTGGGTTTATAAAACACGATCAATCTTACTTGTAAAAGCTAGGGTCCGAGGAGAGATGGGTTGGGTTAGAGTCAAAGCAACAAGAGATTTGGGAGGGGAAGACCGACATGGAAGGGAAAATGCTAATTAGGTTTCAACTCTTGAGGTTACAAATCCAAACATTTGAAATATACCAGAATGCATTTTTTAGAGTTTCTCTTCCCAATAGCATCGCAGTAGGAAAAAACACTATACTATATTTACGCTAAAACTAGAGGTCTGATATATTCTTGGAATTTGTAATGAAATTTGCAAGTGTGAATCATTTGAGTAAGGCCACTATGAGAGGAAATATATTTATTACTAGGGGTGTGACAATATATCAATATGTTGTGATACTTTATATCTCAACAGAGAAGCAATACTATATCGTTTTAAGAAGAGAAAAACCCAAAGGTTACTACCAAAATTTTACACTCGAGCAAAATTTCACACTAGAACAGTGTCAATGATTACTTATTGGCTGCCACTGACAGCGCTAGACGTCAAATTCATTTTGACTAAACATTCGTACATTCGCTCCTCCCAGTCAAAATGAATTGGATGTCTATCACTGTCTATGGCACTCAATGAGCATTCAAAACTAGACCTCCCAGTTTAAATTAACTGGATGGCTATCGTTGTCAATGGTAGGCCATGAGTTAAGAAAGACTCGTGTGTTTACAAGAATGTTGCATAGGAGTGGGAACCTTTTGGTACCTCACGAAACGATACGATTTGTGGTACAAAGCTCACAATAACAATCTGACAATACGGCAATACAACGATTATCGATACGTTAGTATGGAAATTATTCTAGGATATTTTACAAACAATAAATGGAAAATAAGCTTCTGTTTTGAATTGGAATGAGTATCACTAGCAGACGTCCAATCCATTTGAACTGGGAGGGTGGCAGCGAATGAACATTCTTTCATTCGCTGCCATCCCTCCCACTTCAAACGGATTGAACTTCTATGGCCGTCAGTGGCAGCCAATGCCAGCCAATGAGGTAATTTTGGGCAATTTAAGATCATTTACCTGTTGATTTTGAGTTACTTCCTGTTGATTTTGGGGTATTTTATGGGTTACTTCCTGTTTATTTTGAGTTACAGAACAGGAAGTGACCTGGGAATCACCTAAATGAATAGGCAGTGACTCAAACTCAACAGGAAATGACCTGTAAATGCCCTAAAATGAACAGCAGGTGACCTGTAAATGCCCCGAAAATTGGACCGAATGACTGTGAATGCTCTGGTTTTGAATGAACAAACGTTCCCAGTCTAAATGGATTGGGCGTCGAGCACCGTCAATGGCAGCCTTAGAGTTAACTGAGAGACTATTATGGTGAAAGATTTCGGTAGCAACTTGTTTTTTTTTTTTTTTTTTTTTAAATAATCATTGACACCTTTTTAAAACGATATCTCGTTTATTGGTAGGAACATAACAAATTTTTGGGATACAAAGTATCACGATATATCACCATTTTGATATTTTGTCACACCCCTAATGTTGCAATAATATAGTATTTCTGTATTACAGAAATGTTGCACTGTAATATTATCATTATCTGTGAGGAAAACAAAAGCTGACAGACTGTCCGACAGTGCACAAAATAAATATAGTTATTTTTCCATTTAAAAATAGCTTTTTTTTTTTTTTTAAATACTTGTATCATAGCGTATCATAGATATATTTCCTGACCCATACATCGCCAAATTGTGAGATAATCATTATTGTGATTCTTGTATCACAAATCATATCGCATCCCGCGGTGCCCAAAGGTTCCCACCCCTAACTCTTATTTAAGTCAGCATTGACAAATCCATTCACTCTGATCAATATGCTTCCAATCACTATTTGAGATGCAACGTATTTGATGGTTGGATTTCTTTTTCACACAATTTTTCTTGTATTTCAGGATTTTATCCATTTTATTAATAAATAGGGCGAAAATAGGACACTCGGTTAGATTGGATAATTGTTTTTAAGGTATGCGACTTACCGACTCGAACTGAGCTTGGTCATCTTCTGGCAAGTCACCGGTCTCGTACACATCCGGCTCGTTAAAAGCCTGTTTCAATCACAAAATAAAACAAAAAAACATTGGAATAAACCACACACACAACAGCATCTTAGCCTGGCCAACGCCCCAGCTCATTCAACCACGATAACTGTTTCTACTCCTTCCTCTTTTGGGGTTTGACACACCAAAAGTACAGCATTTAGCAGTTGAGATCGTGCAGTAATGCAATGTATAACTCTTCATAATGTAATTAAAACAGCTGAGTCAATGTCACCAAAAGCTAGTCGTTTTAGCTAGTGCTAGGTTAGCTTGCTAAATAGTAGCCACTTACAATTCCCGGTAAATTTGCGTATTTGGGGTCAGCCATAGTTATTGATATTGACACAAAACGAAAGGCGCCAGAAAACGCGTTATTTATCGATTAACGGAGCCGAAATGTGCCAAATAGGCGACCGAGTGACAAGCAGACGTTTCGCTGGGTGATGTGGTCCCTGGCTTGAGTTGACAAAGGGTGCGTTCGGTTTTCTGAACGCGTCCGCGCAGAGGCGGGAATGGCGTAGCTCCGCAATGACTAAACGGTAGAGAAGGAGACCCTGTTGAACAAATCAAAGGCTAACGACGTGAGCATTAATGCGCATGCGCAGTGTTAAACCAACCCGTAAACATACGGATTTAGTTGAAACCTTTTAATTATAACACTATGGAGGTCCATACTATGGAGGTAGATTTGTGTCTTTATTATTCAATCCAAAAAAAGTTGCTTCGATCAAATAAAAAGTTGCTTCAATCAAAATATATATTTTCAATCGAAGAAAACGTCACTTCAATAAAAAAAAAAAAAAGTGTTTGAATGCAAAAATATATTTGAAACGCAAAAAAATATATTTGAAAACTATTTTTCTTTGATTGAATTTTATTTTTTTGATTAAAGTCAAGTTTTTTTTTGATTGAAACACCATTTTTGATTGAAGTCATGTAATTTTGCGTTTGGACCACATTTTGGCTAGGACATTTGTGTCTTTATTATTCAATCAAAAAATAAATTGCTTCAAACAAAAAAATATATATTTTCAAAAGAAAAATCACTTCAATCAAATTTTTTTTTTAAATCAATCGTAGAAAAAAAGGTTTGAATGTGAAAAAATATTTGAGACTCAGAAATTCGCATTTGAACACTTTATTTTTCATTCAAACTGTTTTCTTTGATTGAAGCAATCCTTTTTGTGTTTGAGCCATATTAGGGGTAGGACATCTGTGTCAGAATCATTCAATCGCAATAAAAGTTGCTTTAATCAAAAAACTATTTTTAATCAAAGAAAAAAATCATTTGCAAAAACTTTTTTTTTTTTTTAATATATTTTTTATTTGAAATACATATATTTTTTTATTGAAGTGTCACTTTTTTTGAAAAGCAAAAAGTTTTAAACTCTTTTTTTTTTCAAAGTGGAAAAAGTTTTGAACACACTTTTTTTTTTTTTGAAGTGGAAAAAGTTTTGAAGGCACTTTTTTTCGATTGAATCATTTTGACACAAAGATTCAACTTCAACGCTAGTTCCGGTGTGTTTGATTGGCAGGTGGCTACGCCAATGACATAAAAGTATGAAGCAAGCATAATGGGCACCAGGGCTCCATCCAGCCATCGGAGTCTGTTGGAGTCTAAGCCGAATATAGACCCTACCCACTGACGTCACAAAATCACGTGCTCGCTGTATGGTTCCGCCCACTTGTCCGTCATTTTGTGTCTGTATTATCAATGGTCTCAATTTATAATGCATTTCATGGAAGACCCGGTGCTTTCGGATGCCGTAAACTCACTTGATGCGTTGCATAAAAGGCGTTATGTGGAAAAGCTTCAGTTTATCCATTCGCCAGATCCATATTTGATGCCTAAATCGATGTTTTTCGACCCGCTGTCTCCGCCGTATTTGCCTGACATCTGCTAGCTACCCTGAACTGTACAACTATCTTGTCCACACAAAATCAGCCTATTCTCACGAAAGTTTGAAAAACTTTAAGAGCTTGGAGGCTTATAAATACTTCGTTGCTGGTTGGGTGAAACAGGTCCTCGTCCACGAAAATTCGGCAGGAATCTATCTTGTGCTTGGAAAGGTGAGTTACGAAATTTTCAATTCAAAATCTTTTGTTATTGCTAACATCCACTGTCAAGTCTAATGTATTTCATGTCGTTTGTCAATGGAGTTAGGGCTTTTAATGTTTATATGGTTTAGCGATAGCACTCTCACTACATACATACGTGTATGTTGTCGGCGATTAGCCTAGCAATGATCTTAATTGTGGTTGTCAGCCCCAAACCCTCTAAATATATATTAAATGCATCTTACCAGATATAAAATGACTACTACATAATCTGTGGTAATCGTTTGGAGCCCAGTTTTCTCGTCGAATTGCAGCAGCCCATCTCGCTCTTCTCTCCGGCTCTCTCGGAATCCGGTAGAACTTCAAGTCTCTCCGTCTTCTCCGTCTATCTTCTCTGTTATTGCAACCGACCGCCACACACGCCTTCACCATTTTGATTATTAATGTTAACGAGCAGAAAAACACGTCGTAAATAGGAGGAATGTACGTAGCCGTAACAGGGAAACATGATGTGTTGACGGACAATTGGGCGGCACCAGTCAGGAGGAAGGAGTTGTGACGTCACGTGGGTAGGGTCTATAGGGCACCGGTACGGGCGTGTGACATCGGCATTTCACCGGAGTACGGTGCCCTGTTGCTTAATGTGATTTAACACGGCGAACTTCACCCGCTGCCCTGACGTGACGGTTGGCAATTGGTTCCAACCGGAGTGTCCGCGACGCGCCGGTACGGGAGTGGTCGGCGAGTGGCCCGACACTAGCCTGCCCAGTAAGCGAGTGGACTACCGGCGAGTCGCCGGCGTCCACGCCGGCAGCCCCATCGCTTCAGCTTTAAATGAGTGCCGTGTCATTCGCGGCCCGTCCACTCGACAGCCGGCCTCCGCGCCTGGGGGGTGATATCGGGGTCCGACCAGTGTGCCACGACAGGGCACCGTACCGTTGCGGGTACTCCAGTGAAATGCCGATGTCACACGCCCGTACCGGTGCCCTATAGACCCTACCCACGTGACGTCACAACTCCGCTCTCCTGAATGGTACCGCCCACTTGTCCGTCAACACATCATGTTTCCCTGTTACGGCTACGTACATTCCTCCTATTTACGACGTGTTTTTCTGCTCGTTAACATTAATAATCAAAATGGTGAAGGCGTGTGTGGCTGTTGGTTGCACTAACAGAGAAGATGGAAGGAGAGACTTGAAGTTTTACCGTATTCCGAGGGATCCAAAGAGGAGAGCGAAATGGACGGCTGCAATTTGACGTGAAAACTGGGCACCAAAAAATCCCCACAGACTATGTAGTAGTCATTTTATATCCGGTAAGATGCATTTAAGATATACTTAGAGGGTTTTGAGCTGACAAATAACCACAATTAAGATCATTGCGAGGCTAATCGCCGACAACATACGTCGTAGTACGACATAGTTTCAAATTCAAGATGTTTGTGACTTCCCTTTCTTCCACCATCGTTATTTTTTGAATAATATTTAGCTGGTACCAAGTGAAAGAAACTGGCCTCGTCTACAGGGCTGACAAATAACCACAATTAAGATCATTGCGAGGCTAATCGCTGACAACATACGACGTAGTACGACATAGTTTCAAATTCAAGATGTTTGTGACTTCCCTTTCTTCCACCATCGTTATTTTTTTAATAATATTTAGCTGGTACCAAGTGAAAGAAACTGGCCTCGTCTACGGGGCTGACAAATAACCACAATTAAGATCATTGCTAGGCTAATCGCCGACAACATACACGTATGTATGTAGTGAGAGTGCTATCGCTAAACCATATAAACATTAAAAGCCTTAACTCCATTGACAAACGACATGAAATACATTAGACTTGACAGTGGATGTTAGCAAGAACAAAAGATTTTGAATTGAAAATTTCGTAACTCACCTTTCCAAGCACAAGATAGATTCCTGCCGAATTTTCGTGGACGAGGACCTGTTTCACCCAACCAGCAACGAAGTATTTATAAGCCTCCAAGCTCTTGAAGTTTTTCAAATTTTCGTGAGAATAGGCTGATTTTGTGTGGACAAGATAATTGTAAATATCAGCGTAGCAGATGTCAGGCAGACAGGGCGAAGACAGTGGGTCGAAAAACATCGATTTGGGCATCAAATATGGATCTGGCGACTGTATAGAACGAAGCTTTTCCACATAACGCCTTTTATGCAACACATCCAGTGAGTTTACGGCATCAGAAAGCACCGGGTCTTCCATGAAATGCATTTTAAATTCCTCGATCAATTGAAAACAATGCTAATACAGAGACAAAATGACGGACAAGTGGGCGGAACCACACAGCGAGCACGTGGTTTTGTGACGTAGGTGGGTAGGGTATATATTCGGCTTAGACTCCAGCAGACTCCGATGGCTGGATGGAGCCCTGGTGGCCATTATGCTTGCTTCATACTTTTATTTCATTGGCGTAGCCACCTGCCAATCAAACACACCGGAACTAGCGTCAAAGTTGAATCTTTGTGTCAAAATGATTCAATCGAAAAAAAGTGCCTTCAAAACTTTTTCTACTTTGAAAAAAAAAAGTTTAAAAACTTTTTGCTTTTCAAAAAAAGTGACACTTCAATAAAAAAATATATATATTTCAAATAAAAAATATATTTTAAAAAAAAGTTTTTGCAAATGATTTTTTTCTTTGATTAAAAATAGTTTTTTGATTAAAGCAACTTTTATTGCGATTGAATGATTTTGACACAAATGTCCTACCCCTAATATGGCTCAAACACAAAAAGGATTGCTTCAATCAAAGAAAACAGTTTGAATGAAAAATAAAGTGTTCAAATGCGAATTTCTGAGTCTCAAATATTTTTTCACATTCAAACCTTTTTTTCTACGATTGATTTTAAAAAAAAATTGATTGAAGTGATTTTTCTTTTGAAAATATATATTTTTTTTGTTTGAAGCAATTTATTTTTTGATTGAATAATAAAGACACAAATGTCCTAGCCAAAATGTGGTCCAAACGCAAAATTACATGACTTCAATCAAAAATGGTGTTTCAATCAAAAAAAAAACTTGACTTTAATCAAAAAAATAAAATTCAATCAAAGAAAAATAATTTTGAAATATATTTTTTTGCGTTTCAAATTTATTTTTGCATTCAAACACATTTTTTTTGATTGAAGTGACGTTTTCTTCGATTGAAAATATATATTTTGACTGAAGCAACTTTTTATTTGATCAAAGCAACTTTTTTTTTGATTGAATAATAAAGACACAAACAACTTTTTTTTTGATTGAATAATAAAGACACAAATCTACCTCCATATAACACTAGCCTATATAAAAAGCCAAATTAAAATTTGTTTTTCTCTTATCAATAAAACCAGACACGTTTTCTTCCCCGTAGCCATGAGTTATGGCAGAAGTCACCGCTCGATGGCGCCAAAGATCCATATAATTATTCAAACCAGACAAGCGACAACAATTAACACATTTGTCAGCCATTCAGAACAGCTAACGTCTATTCATATTTACATGCATCGATAATGGTTTCGCCTTCACAAATAGCAATACTATGCACTGCACGAACTATATTGAGCATTTTGTACCTATTGTGTGGAGGTTTTAAATGAAGAGTGGCACAAAAGATGGAAATATTAGTAGGTTTTGTTGTATTCTTCATTTTTTAATCATAATTATTGCACATAACACATTTACCTTTTACTTCAACATTTAGCTCATGGGTCATACACAATAGTACAATCATAAAAAAAAAAAAAAAAACAAAAAAACAAAAAAAAAAAACGTAACTCTTTCTATTTCACTGACAATTATACATAGATATTCAATCTTGTGGCTTTTCATCCTTCTGTTTTAAATTAAAATCTGCTTTGTCACTAGTAGACATCCAATCCAATTGAACTGCTGTTTGCTGCCAGCCCTACCATTTCAAATGGATTGGATATCTAACGCCGTCAATGGCAGCCAATGAATGAAGTACAGCCTTTCATTTAACTTGATAGAATATTAAATATCTTTAGTATATGATTTAAATATATATGTAATTCAAGTTTATTTATCCAGGTAAGGTAACGGACAACATATTCTCATTTGCAACGTTTACCTGGGAGCAAATACAGAAATAAAATGCACAGAAAACAGCAGTGTCAATGGCCCTTGGCTAGAAAATCTACAGGTTTTTGAGCGATGTCATCATTTACCTCCTACAATGGCAAAATTAACACATTTTTAAATGAAACAAAACTGATTGTTCACGTCTTCAAAAAACGATTTTTACTTGCATTCCACTGGCTTGTGCAGGTGTATTATTTGAGCACACCTGACAACCTAAATTAAATCGAGTACACCCATTTTTAAGAAAAGATTTTGTCATGACTACCTTCACGATAAATCATCTACATCAATGCCAGTATTGGTCGTTTTTGTTTTGAGAGTAGGACAAATGGTGTCAGAGCGCTTCTTCATCTAGTGGTGCTGATGAGAGGATGTCGGCTGCCCCGCCCACTCAGAGAGAGGGAGATAGAGCAAGCGAGAGAGAAAAAGATGTGAGCATGCTGCTTTAGCAGACGCTGTCGGCTGGACCAGTTTGGACTGTTCTCCCCCAGTGCAACTCCCCGCCATCTGTTCACCACCAAATTAAGACTCGGAGTTGTTTTCTTTCTTTCTCTTTTTTGCCCCCTTTATTTTTGCTCTCCATGTTTTTGAACGTCAATAAAACCCTCATAGTATACAGTCAAATCTTACAATTGCATCACCTTGCGTGTGCATAGGACAGCATCCACCTGAGAACAGGTTGTAGGAAGATTCTTTTTTCAGATTTTTGGGGCTGTACTTTTTTTCTTTAAACAATGGCTGACAGTAATGCCGAATGCAATATCAAGGTGCTTTGTCGTTTTCGCCCACTTAGCCGCTCAGAAATCCTGCGTGGAGATAAGTTTATCCCAGTCTTCGAAGGTGAAGACACCGTTCTTTTTGGGGTAAGTTGCTAATTTAATTTTCTTTTTCTAGTTAAAAGCCCACATTGTCATCAGGTCAATTAATGCTAATGCACACTACAGGCAGTTAAAAGCTTCTAATGAAGGCATGGATCAATATTACAATCTACTAACTATAAATAAAAAGGAATGTCATCCATTATAACATTTTTTTGACCTTAAGAGTCACGATTTTAAAATGCACTTTAAAGGCTCAGAAATGATCTAACTGAGGACACAATGCAATCCTGATTGTAATTTATGAGCTGCTGTCAGTCTAATGGGGTCCTAGATGTACGTATGGCTCCTTATCGTCTCTCTTTTTTTAACGGCTGTCGATTATCCTGTACACACTGATGTGGAGCCACAAGAAGCCATTCACATATTCAATTACATGTAATCATTCAAAGTATACCTGAGGCTTATGTACTTGAAGATTGCTCATGTCACAATGCAGGCAGCAGGTGCATGATTTTGAGGGGTGTTAAAATGCAAATGTGGTCATTGTTTGAATGGGAGGTCTAAATCCACACCCATCTGGTGTGAGGATTGAGTGGAAGTGATGGTGGAGACTGCAGAAAATTGCTATCGGCTCCCTCGCTTACACCCGCCACTCTGCCAGCCTTAAGATTAGGATTCCACATCCATCCGTCCATTTTCTATCTCACTCATTAGGGTTGTAGGTGAGCAAGAGTCTATTTGAGTTGACTTAGAAATGGGTACACCATTAACTATCAGTCAATTTTGGACACGTCATTTCATTTTCTGTGTTATGTGTCCTCATTAGGGTCAAATTTGGTCCCAGTTTACTTCTGACAAGAGAAGCAAGGTCCATCAGACAATGATCATCAGTCATTTACGGTTCACAACCACTCATTAGGGAATACAGGAGTACACGTTTGGTGAGAGAAGCGGGGTTCACCTTTGACTGGCCAGCAGTGAATTACATAACAGTTGTTGACAAACACACAATCACACCAAAGGGCAAATTAGAGTCTTAAGTGAACCTAACGTGCATATGTTCAGGATGTGGGAAGAAGCCAGAGGATGCCCATGCAATTATTGGGTGAACATATCAAGTCAAATTTATTCGTATATAATCCCAAATCATAAAAATCCCAAAGGGCTTCACCCAAAAAAAACCCCACGAATTATAAAATAGTAAACATTTGAAATGTTTAAGAAATAATTAACAGTAAACCAAATAAGTAAATTTTAAAAAGAAATACAGTGGGGCAAATAAGTATTTAGTCAACCACTAATTGTGCAAGTTCTCCCACTTGAAAATATTAGAGAGGCCTGTAATTGTAAACATGGGTAAACCTCAACCATGAGAGACAGAATGTGAAAAAAAAAACCAGAAAATCTCTGAGCTGCTGATTGGTGACCCCTCATTGGCCAGGGTTTGGACTTCCTGGCCTACCAAAGAAGCTTGCCACAAGCACTCTGCCTCCTCGCCAGCCGGACCAGCATTCAGAAACGCCAGTTCGTGTGTTCGGTTCAGCAGTGATTCCTGTTTCGAATAATCTTTGTACATATTGTAAATAGTTGAGCAGTAATGTAGGAGGTAGATGCCTTTTTGTTTTGCACAGTTTTCTCCTGTTTTTGGTTGCTAAGAGTTAGGTAAAGGAAATGTCTTTAATTTGACCTTTTTTCTTTTGTTAGGGAAGACAGGGTTTTCATAGATTGTTTTGTTTGTTATTTTGGCGATTGTCTCCCTCTGAGCCAAATAAAGAAACTGCTCTTGACTTTTTTTGGTTTTCACTGGCTTTTCTGGGTGAGGGTTTGACGGGAGGAGCACACCCCATGTTGCGTCCTGAAACCCCTAGACCAGGGCGTAACATTTGTCTGATTTTTAAATAATTTATTTGCAAATCATGGTGGAAAATAAGTATTTTGTCAATACCAAAAGTTCATCCAAATACTTTGTTATGTACCCTTTGTTGGCAATAATAACGGAGGCCAAACGTTTTCTGTAACTCGTCACAAGCTTTTTACACACTGTTGCTGGTATTTTGGCCCATTCCTCCATGAAGATCTCCTCTAGAGCAGTGATATTTTAGGGCAACACGGACTTTCACCTCCGTCCACAGATTTTCTATGGGGTTGAGATCTGGAGACTGGCTAGGCCACTCCAGGACCTTGAAATGCTTCTTACAAAGCCACTCCTTTGTTGCCCTGGCTGTGTGTTTGGGATCATTGTCATGCTGAAAGACCCAGCCACATCTCATCTTCAACGCCCTTGCTGATGGAAGGAGATTTTCACTCAAAATCTCTCGATACATGGCCCCATTCATACTTTTTTTTTTTTACACAGATCAGTCATCCTGGTCCCTTTTCAGAAAAACAGCCCCAAAGGATGATGTTTCCACCCCCATGCTTCACAGTGGGTATGGTGTTCTTCGGATGCAATTCAGTGTTCTTTCTCCTCCAAACACGAGAACCTGTGTTTCTACCAAAAAGTTATATTTTGGTTTCATCTGACCATGACACATTCTCCCAGTCCTCTTTTGGATCATCCAAATGCTCTCTAGCGAACCGCAGACGGGCCTGGACGTGTACTGGCTTCAGCAGGGGGACACGTCTGGCAGTGCAGGATTTGAGTCCCTGGCGGCGCATTGTGTTACTGATAGTAGCCGACGTTACTGTGGTCCCAGCTCTCTGTAGGTCATTTACTCTAGGTCCCCCCGTGTGGTTCTGGGATTTTTGCTCACCGTTCTTGTTATCATTTTGACGCCACGGGGTGAGATCTTGCATGGAGCCCTAGATCGAGGGAGATTATCAGTGGTCTTGTATGTCTTCCATTTTCAAGTAATTGCTCCCACAGTTGATTTCTTTACACCAAGGGTTTTACCTATTGCAGATTCAGTCTTTCCAGCCTGGTGCAGGTCTACAATTTTGTCTCTGGTGTCCTTCGACAGCTCTTTCGTCTTGGCCATAGTGGAGTTTGGAGTGTGACTGACTGAGTTTGAGGACAGGTGTCTTTTATACCGATAATGAGTTAAAACAGGTGCCATTAATACAGGTAAAGACTGGAGCCTCGTTAGACCTCGTTAGACCTCATTAGAAGAAGTTAGACCTCTTTGACAGCCAGAAATCTTGTTTGTTTGTAGGTGACCAAATACTTATTTTCCACTCTAATTTGGAAATTAATTCTTTAAAAATCAAACAATGTGATTTTCTGTTTTTTTCCCACACATTCTGTCTCTTATGGTTGAGGTTTACCTGAGTTGACAATTACAGGCCTCTCTAATCTTTTCAGTTAAGAGAACTTGCACAATTGGTGGTTGACTAAATACTTATTTGCCCCACTGTATATAATCAAAATCAATTAATGATGACAACCCATCAGCTAAATCCTCCCAAAGGGCATGAAAAAACAACGAATCACAAACATTGGGGTAAAAATACAAAACCTTGAGAAGAAACCGCAGGTACAATGTTTGAGCCAAAAAGCCCAAGAATCCCAAGATTTGCTGGATAATCGTTAACCTCTAGTACTGCTCTATTATTGAAAGCCATTCTTGGTACTTACTGTACATTAGACAGAACCACCACCCCAAAATAGATTGATTTGAACCATAGTGTCACAAATTGATTAATACATGTCTCTCGACATTTAGTTAAGTAATTACATGAAAAAAAGGAATATTGGTCATTCTTCAAAGAGGCTAAAGAATATATCATACAAGAGATGTATAGAAATATATACATATACATACATATATATGTATATATGTATGTATGTATCAGAGGTTGCGCTAGACTTTTTCGTTGTCTGTCATTTTGACTGACAGGGTCATAAAAATCCGGTCATAATCTATTTTTACCAGTCATTTATATATTATATATATATATATATATATATATATATATATATATATATATATATATATATATTAGGACTGTCAAACGATTAAAATTTTTAATCGAGTTAATTACAGCTTAAAAATTAATTAATCGTAATTAATCGCAATTAATAGCAATTCAAACCATCTATAAAATATGCCATATTTTTCTGTAAATTATTGTTGGAATGGAAAGATAAGACAAGATGGATATATAAATTCAACATACGGTACATAAGGACTGTATTTGTTTATTATAACAATAAATCAACAAGATGGCATTAACATTATTAACATTCTGTTAAAGTGATCCATGGATAGAAAGACTTGTAGTTCTTAAAAGATGAATATTAGTACAAGTTATAGAAATGTTATATTAAAACGCCTCTTAATGTTTTCGTTTTAATAAAATTTGTAAAATTTTCAATCAAAAAATAAACTAGTAGCCCTATTCTGTCCTCAATGTGTGTGAGTACACAAATTGACAGATAGCGAACATAAGTTCCAAAAAGAAATCAGACGGTGTGGCAAAGTTGCATGGGCTTTACTGAAGTCATCTCTTTTTGACAGGAGCACATTTCTTGTATTTTTGTAAAACTGAAAATAAGGCAATGTGTCAATAACTTGCATAAATCACAAAATAACATAAAATGTACACACACGTGTCCATTTGAGCAGTAGCACTAGCCAATTAGCTCACAAGCATCTAACAATGTAACTGCATTTCACCATATATGTGAACAAATTCAAATACACATCATCAATAACTATCTAATGCTCATGAATATAAACAAAGGAGAAATATAACTCACAAGCGATGCATGTATTAGACACAAACAGTGTGATGAGGCTATGAGAACTGCCACTGAATACTGGATGCGGACGTTAGCTGGTCTGAATAGCACTGTCTATTAGTGTGAGTTCGCGTCGACATATAATCACGTCAGAAAAGCGCGCCGAAACCCAAATAATCAGCTGCACTGAATCGCCAGCAGAGGGCGACATTACGCCACATAACATATGCAAGTCACACCCAAGCGCCAGCAGAGGGCGGAAAAACTCCATAAAACACAATTAACAAGTTGGCCTTTCACTGTACTGACATTTAAATCTGTCTGAGCGGGTCTAGTGCGTTAATTGCGTCAAATATTTTAACATGATTAATTTAAAAAATTAATTAACGCCCGTTAACGCGATAATTTTGACAGCCCTAATATATATATATATATATATATATATATATATATATATATATATATATATATATATATATATATATATATATATATATATATATATATATATATACACACAGAAACGGTAACAGTGGCAGTCAGATACCATTGTAATTGTTTTCAGGTCATTCATTGTCAGACAGAAGCAGTACGGCACAACGTTACGCTAAAAAAAAAAAAAAAGAAAAATGACTTACCTCTTTGTCCTCTGAAAGACCATGACAACCCAACAAAATGTTTACTGCATATGAAATGTGAATGGATTCACCGAGCTGGTGTTAAAGTCCGCGCAAGTTGATTCGGTCTTAACTTTTTTTGGTTTCCGGAAACGTATGAAGAAAACATCCTTCATGTGTCGTAATGTCTAGAGTCGTTTCTACAAGTTCCAAAAAAGCAATGCGTGATCGGCATGTTCGTTTTTGAAAGATTACCCCCAGAAAAGTGGCACAAATTACGTTGTTCCTATGCGAAGGCGGGTCTATAATGTCCCACTTCGGCTTTACTTTCGCTTTACGATGCGACGTCACGGTCTATAAATAGCATGCGTGCGGTACGCCATTGCGTGCCCGCTTGTGCATAATGAAATGTCTCAAGTGGGATTGCTGCAGAGGCTATTGTGATGAGGTTTTGGACTTTTGCCTCGGACAGACGACTTCTCATGGCCGTTTTGATGTTGTTCTGGAGGCTGAATCCGCGCTCTGCGGCCACACTGGAGACTGGGATTACAAGCGCCACTTCAGCCAAAGTTTTGAAATCAGGGAACATTTCTCTAAGTGACCTAATCAAAAGTCGACAAGACTCTCTGAACGAGGGGTTTCCTGAACCCGCAAGCACCCACTTCAGCGGAAGGAAATCCCGCGGCATGCGCTCCTTCTGAACCAGTGGTTCAGCTGCACCGGTCTGTGACCCAGACGCGCTCCAAAGCCTCCTGTCCTTAACTCTTCAATGCGCTGTCAGCACTCAGCACCCGGATAGCGAGATGCATCAAAAGAGACAATAGCTAATTAATATGCTCACTCGCCACCCTGTGGTCTGGGGTGTGAATTGCAACCGGTCAAAATGACAGACAGGCTTCAGTTTTTTCCGTCGCCGTTTTAAAAAAACGGTCAACCACGGAAAATATTCGGTTAATGCGACCCCTGGTATGTATCTCTTGTATATATATATATATATATATATATATATATATATATATATATATATATATATATATATATATATATATATATATATATATGTATGTATGTATGTATGTATATATAGTTTTTAAATATCTTGTGTACATATATATATATATAGTGTCATGTGGAAAAAATTAGGACAGCCCACTGAATATTCAGTTCTTTATTAAGAAATGTTCACATATCAACAATGTCTGATCTTGTTTTTCTTTATATCTGAAAAATAAAAGTTATTTAATTGCAGGTAAACAACAAAGAATAACATTTTTATACTTATTAAACCAAATATACCAACAAAAATGTATATTCTAACCTTGGCTGAAATAACTTCAGTGAGATGGTTTTTGTGGCTACCTACCAGTCTTTGACATCGGTCTGAAGAAAGTTTGCCCCACTCCTCAACGCAGAATACTTTCAGATGTGAGATGTTTTAGGGGTTTCTTGCATGTACAGCCTATTTCAAGTCATACCACTGCATCTCAATGGGATTAATGATCTGGTGTCCAAATACTTCCATTTTAGAATTCATCTGTCCATAGAACATTATTCCAGAAGTCCTGGTCTTTGTCTACATTCACTCTGGCAAACTTCAGTCTGGCCTTCATGTTCTTCTTGGAAAGCAAAGGAAGGTTTCCTCCTTGCACACCTCCAATGAAGGTTAAACTTGTGAAGTCTCTTTCTGATTGTAGAGGGATGCACTTTCACATCAATAGTAGCAAGAGCCTGCTGTAGGTCCCGTGATGACATTTTAGAGTTTTTGGAAACTTCTTTTAGCATCTTGCGATCTGCTCTTGGGATGAACTTGCTTGGACGGCCAGACCTGGGCATGTTGGCAGCTGTTTTGAATGTCCTCCACTTGTAGACTATTTTTCGGACAGTGGCATGGCTGATTTTATATTCTTTTGAGATCTTTTGAAATCCTTACCAGACTCATAAGCGTCTATAATCTTCTTTCTGAAGTTCTCAGACAGCTCTTTTTATCTCACCATGGTGTTTTCTCTTACTTCAACAGTCAGGGGCACACCAAACTAAATGTGAGGCTTAAATAAGGCAAGCCTCCTTCAAAACACTGGGTAATGATGTTCTAATCATGTGTACCTGATGTGATACACCTGTGTGTGATTTTAGCCATTTTAAGTGGGATTAAATGTGGGGGTGTCCTAATTTATTCCTCAACAGAAATGGCATTTATTTAAAATTACGTTTTACAAAAAGTTATAAGAAAAACTTTTTTTTTCAGTTTTGTTTAGTTCACAGGCACAGACACAGGCTTCAATAGGGTGTCCTAATTTTTTCCACATGGCTGTATAGTCCTAGAGCAAAATACATCCGGGCCACACTTAAAAACCGCTGACAGTTCGTTTTGCCTCAGGTAATCATGGACTTTTAACTGCCAACCAGCAAGCCTCATGACCTCCTTATCTGTACAGCATATAAGCAACGCCGAGCTCTCTGTTCAGCGTGCATTTCTCTACACAGCTTTTGTTCTATCATTGAATGCACTCAGAATTTTCTGAAATTAAAACTGCGCAGTAATGATCTCTTGCCTCCAGTCTTTTATTTAGCAATCCAGTCTAGCCGTCTCACCTGAATTGAATACGAACACGCGGAGGACCTGAAAGACTGCCTCCAACAATATATATATATATGGCAGAAAACACAGACAAGGCTGAAAAAGCAGTTTCTGCTCTTGCCCCCTTCATTAAAACAAGCTGCTGTATTTTAAGCCAAAACAACTGTTGTGTTTGATAGAACAATATGTCTATATGCTGCCATCGCAGATTCATGCACATTAGGTCCCCAAACTATTTTTAATTTGTCCATTTTACCCTGGAAACCCCCGTTTACAGACGTCGCGCTACTGCTTTTGTTTCAACCTAGCCATAAAAAGAAGGTAAGTAATTGTATTTATTATTCAATATGTCTATATATAATCACTAATTGTCTAATATTTAACAAAAAAAAAGACTTTAAAAAATTATTCACTCACATATTTTAAACAAATTACGTCACAATGAAAAAATTGGCGTCTGTAAAAAAGTCATGGATATCTACCTGATAATTATCGCTTAATTGTATTTTTTTCGTTAATGTTGCATTTCCCCCAATATTTTAGATGATAAATAATTGATCCAAACAAAGAAAAATGAAAAAAAAAAAAACATTTAAAAGGGTAAATATATGAAAATGAAAATGTCGACAGCTCCTTGATGTCTACGATTTCTGCATCGCGACAATCGCACAACGCAAAACACTTACGGGTAACACAAATACGACAATTGGATGTCAAAGGGAGGCCGCACAATATTGTTCAGTCGGCTGCAATTGGCCCCAAGACCGCAAATTTGAAACCCCTGTCCTGTATGAAAGCAATAAAAAAAAAGAGCCAAAAAATCATAGATTAGTGCATGAAAGGGTTAAAGTCATATTGTTTGTTTATATGCCGACTTACTTAGAACAAAGTTAATGTGGTTAGTTCAAATATGCAATACGTAATTGATATTGTTTCATCTTTAGCTTGACAGTTAGCTCTGGCATGGCAATAAAAAGCCTCTTTTTTGCTGAAGATTTTTTCACTATCCGCCGACCTGCTGCATGTTGTGAACTGAGTTTTGTTAGTTGCCCCACTATACAGCATGAACTGGTGCTCGGATCTGAAATTTTTACTCATAGTTTAAATAAATTGTAATTATGTTTAAAAATGATGGCTCTGACGTGTTGTATTTCTTAATCCTTTTGTGCGTCTTTCTGTATGAGATTCTGAAAAGTTTCTGAAAATACTGCCTGTCAAGATAATGATTTTATGATGGCAAGAAATTACTTCTATTTTCTTTTGTTATCGCCCCAAAATGGTTTTAAAAAAAAAAATCAAGGCTTTGCAGAGTTATTCTATATTAGGATTCATAGCCAAATGACTTGTGAAAGAGAACGCAGTCTGTTACAAATTTTTGCTTTTTTCAAAATTTGTGGAGCTGATCTTTTTGCTCTCGTAATTGCTTTTTTAGGTTGAATAAGAAATGTGCTTAGTTCTGCAAAAAACACTGAACGTTCCCTTCTGTAGCCTTTAGTATACTCTCAGAGAAAATGTCCCAAGTGTGTCTCTTGCAGCTGCCATCAGATTAGATTGGATCAGTGTTAAAAAGATGTCAGGCAGCCAAAAGTTTATGCTCATTACAACATTCATGTTACAACCCACATTTTCAGTCCACTTGGAAGTTTAAGTAGCAGTGAGCTGAGCTGTTGACGGCAGAGATGTGAAGAGGAGTCTTGTTGTGCTCAGAATGGATGGAAGGACATCTCACGGGAGGGTGGGAGAGCCTCAGTGAACATGAGGAAGTGGTGATGCTTGACTGATAAGAGATGCACAATCGCTGTTATTTTCTGGCATACTCACAAAGTCGTAGTGACACTGACAAGTGTTTTTGTGTGTGTCTTTCATGCAGCGTAGCTACTTGTAAATGAGGTAACGGCCGCTATGTTTCAAACATGCCCTGAAGCCAATCTCACTTGACAACATGGAATCTGGTACACCTGTCTATCATAAGAACACCTACAAAGTCTCAAGTATGCACGTGAGGCAAAACTTTAGTTTTGAAGCAGCTTTATCAGGATCTGTTGGCTGATTTATCATAGACTTCATAATGTATTGACGAGACATGGGGCGCAGGGCCGATAAATAGGGGGCCTGCATTGTTGGTGAGGCGGTCAAAGCTGACCAAGTGGAATCACAGACAAAGAGCTTTTTTTGTTGAAAATTCTTGTGAATAAATGCTGAAATCCCTGAATTCTATATAGATATGGACGTAAAACAGTCTGAATTCTTGGTTAAAAGCAAAAAAACAACAACGTGTAGTTAGCATTTATTTTATGTAAATATATAAAAGTACAATGCTAGTCTGTTAGTAAATGTAGCTAGCGGCCACCTTATGTAAACAGCTTTTACGGTGAAAATATTTGTGAATAAATGCTTAAATCCCCAAATTCTTTATAGATATGGACGTAAAACTGTCTCGATTCTTGGTTAAAAGCAAAAGCAAAAAAAACAAACAAACTGTGCAGTTAGCATTTATTTTACGTAAATATGTCGGAGTACAATGTTATTCTGTTAGTGAATGTAGCTAGCGGCCGCCTTATGTAAACAGAGCTTTTCCGGTGAAAATTCTTGTGAATAGATGCTTAAATCCCCAAATTCTTTATAGATATTGATGTATAACATTCTCAATTCTTGGTTAAAAGCAAAAAAAAAATTTAAAAAGTGCAGTTAGCATTTATTTTACATAAATATTGCGAACCATGATGCCAATGCAGAAGCGGCAAATTTCCCCCATTGGATTTCTTTCACAACGCTTCGATTCTTGGTTAAAAGCAAAAAAAAAAAAAAAAAAAAAAAGAAAAACGGGCATTTAGCATCTATTTTACATAAATATGTCAAAGTACAATGCTAGTCTGTTAGTGAATGTAGCTAGCGGCCGTCTTATGTAAAAAGAGCTTTTCCGGTGAAAATTATTGTGAATAGATGCTTAAATCCCCGAATTCTTTATAGATATTGACGTAAAACAGTCTCGATTCTTGGTTAAAACCAAAAAAAAAAAAAAAAAAAGTGCAGTTAGCATTTGTTTTATGTAAATATTGCGAACTATGATGCCAATGCAGTAGGGACTAACTTCTCCCATTAGATTTTTTTCACAACGTTTTGATTCTTGGCTAAAAGCAAAAAAAAAAAAAAGCATTTATTTTACATAAATATGTCGAAGTACAATGCTTGTCTGTTAGGCTAGGTTCATACTACAGGTCTCAATGCACAAATCCGATTTTTTGCCGTATCTGTTTTTTTTGGCATGCCTGTTCAGACTGCCTTTGTCCAGGGAGCCCTTTCAAGTATCCCGCATGCGCACTAATTCGCAGTCCGAGATGCGCTCAGCAAAGAGACCCGCATGCGCAGTAGCATCAAAACAAATTACACATGCTAGCTGTATGTCATTACAGAGTGATCATATTTTGATTTCCAAAAAGAGGACACAAATAACAGACATTAATAATCCCCGTTTGGTCTTATATTCAAAGTTTATATGGACTGATAGAACGCATACTCGCACACACGATCCTTTACGTGTGTGCGTGAAATGACGTGGGTGCGTCAGTTTGCCCCGACTCGGCTATGTGTGCAATAATGAAATACTGCTCATTCGGCGCACAGAATGAAAAGCGAAAATTGTATGGCTTATTTTTTTCGTCGTTTTATTTTTTTATGGCTGTGGTCAAGCCCACTACGTGCTTAAAAGCAGAGTGCAAGCTAGGCGCTAATGCCTACATGGCTGACGTTCTCCGTGCCTCTTGATCTTTGCTGACGTAATTGCTGCATGAATTCTGATTTAGGAGTCTTGACAGTTCAGACCGCCAGTCACGTTCTGAAAAATTGTGACCCAAATCGGATTTGAACCACATACGAAAGTGACTCAGATCGGATTTGAAATGGTCCACTTCTATGCGACTTGTCCCGTTCAGATCGTCAAATTAATGCCTGACTCGAGTCGGAAAAACACGAAAAAATCGGATTCTTGCATTAAGACCTGTAGTATGGACCTAGCCTTAGTGAATGAAGCTATCGCCCGCCTTATGTAAACAGCTTTTCCAGTGAAAATTCTTGTGAATAAATGCTTAAATCCCCAAATTCTTTATAGATATGGAAGTAAAACCGTCTCGATTCATGGTTAAAAGCAAAAAAAAACTGTGCAGTTAGCATTTGTTTTACGTAAATATTGCGAACTATGATGCCAGTGCAGTAGTGGCTAACTTCTCCCATTCATTTTTTTCACAACGTTTCAAAATGCACGCATGGTACGAAAAATATAATAATTACTTTGAATCCTCGAACAAATCACTCCTGAGACAATCCTTCCTGTCTGTATACGGTACAGCATTCGTACTTTTTCAACAGAAATCCGACGTTAGGTCGCTGCGTGCGTGTGTTTGTGAATAGCTCCTCTTGGTGTAGGCGGCCCCCTACTTGAAGGCGAGGCGCAGTGCATGACTGATCTGACCTGTCAATACCATTATGAAGTCAATGGATCTTTGTTAGAAATTACATGAAGTATGCCATTTTGTTCATTTGTTCAATGACTTCATCCTCAAATTTGTTTCTGATTGTTACCAAATTTTTAAATTACATTTACGTATTTGTCGTATAAAGATAGATGACAAACAATCTTAGAACATTTATATTTCTTTTATGCTTTGTGGTGGCTAAATTTAATTACAATGGAAGATATCAACATCATACGCACCCTCACTGGTCATGATATATAACTCTTTCGCTCTCACTGATGGCGACATGCGTCCAGTCCTTTTGGACTCGGAGGACTGGCAGCGAATCTCCCAGTTCAAATGGATTAGACCTCTATTGCCGTCAATGGCAGGCATTGAGGTATGCATTTCTGGTTTTGTGTTGGCAGGTGAGAGATGTGTGTTGAAATCTCAGATTTATCTTTTCATAAGTGAGGCTACTAACCGTGGCATGACCTGTTCATGCGGCTCGCGCGGTGGCCTCAATACCATTTACAGCGTGTCGCATCCAAGTAAAATCGTCAGACTTGACTTCCAGCATAGGCAGCCTTTTCTTATTTTCCTCAGTAATCTGCCAGATATCAGCAGTGACACTATTCCCTATAGCATGCACACAGCAATTCTCATTATGACAGCAATGAAAAGACTGAAATGCCACGTAACCTTTCGGTATAGCTGTAGTATTGAATATGAATTGACAATCAATATCCATGACATTTAAAACATTCTGCTCAGGGTGTCTGTAGTTTGCCATGATGAGATGTTTATGGTAAAGATGCTATATGTATATATATATGTATATATATATTTATATATGGTATCCAAATATAGGAACAGTTGTATTATATACTACACTACACAACTATAACAATATTTGCATTATTTGTAACAAAAACTATTGGAGTGACTTTAAAAAGGAATTATATTTAATTGTATTGACTCCATCTAGCCCAGGGGTCAGCAACCTGTGGCTCCGGAGCCGCATGCGGCTGTTTGATCACTCTGATGTGTCTCAGTTTTAAAATAAAACATGAGTATTTGATTAAAACATACTGTGGCGCTTATGAAATTTGACAAAATAATTTAGCTTCGCTATAGTGAGCACAACAAGTCAGGCTCACTTTCTTTGTAAATAGAACACACACGCAGGTCATTAATTCACCAAGTCGTGGTGCCACCTTGAGTGGCCCCGTGACTTTACATAGTTTTTTAAATAATACCTGCGTTATTCTAACAAATACCTGTGTTAGTGTTGTTTGAATTAAAGTGTATAAAAAGTGAGCCTGACTGGTTCCCGACTCCCTGGGCTAACATAATTTGAGATGGCAAAAAGTGTGTGCGGCTCCCACTGTTGTCTTTTCCGTGGAAACCAGGTCGAAATGGCTCTTTAGGTGTTAAAGAGAATGATAATACTAAGGGGCTGTGAGATATCAATAGAACCGTTATGTGGCAAGATAACAAATATTAATAAAGTTAACAACAACAAAAATCACATTCATGAGCAATTATCGAGAATAGATCGAAAATTACGAACATTTCCGAAAGTATTCCGGTAACAGCCGAATTGGGCTTTGACGTCACAGCCAGGAAACAAAAGGTCGAGGCAGGGGCCATCGTTGTTTACTGACGAGAGAGTTGCGTTTGTGTTTTATCAAAAAATCGCTAAAATGGTTCAAACCTGTCATGCTATGTGGTGTACAGTTAGCCATTTGTTGCAATGCAGTACCCATGAGTTCCCGAACACGAGAAAAAGAGCTGGACTATGCAGACAATGAGTAAAGTTCGTCCGTGCAAAGAGGGCTAATTTTGCAGACCCAGCCTCCGGCACGGTTTTGTATGGTGCGCATTTTACACCTGAAAGCTATTCGAACTGTGGACAAATGAAATCAGGTTTTGCTAAGAAATTGCTGCTGAGAGCAGATGCGGTGCCCACCATACACGCGCAGCCCCCTAAATGTCCCGAGATATCAAGAAAGAGGACGATGACTGGCACTGATGAGACCACCCCAGGCAAAGCAAAGTGAGTACTCTTTTATAATAAAAAACATCACGCATTGGCTGTAGGACTGGACACATGTATAAATTATCGCTTGTAAAATATATACAACAAATCCTCTAATCCCATTCATATTTGTGTCTGTTGGCAGAGCGAAAACCTATGATAGCACAATAAATGATAATTATTTTAGACATTATTTTGCGGTCACGGTGTATCAGCTTCACAAGAAGAAATGCAAAACAAACCATTCGGTGTTTCCCACACGATCTGTTGCCGGTGTTTAATCAGTGTGATTGCTCCCCTCAATGATTGTTTCATTAGGCTGCATTGGCTTCCCTTTGGGCTCAAATTGATAACCCAAAACACCAAAGAAAGGTTCATAACTCTCCTCGTCACCATTAGAAGAACGTTCGTTACGTCGGATTCGTCGCTTCAACTACAAACAAAATTGTCCGCCATCATTGCCGCCATTCAGTACTTAGCACTGAGCCGGATGTTTCCTTGTTGTGACGTCACGCACACAATATGCTAGATTTCCTGGATCTCGGGCGCCGGACGTTTTAGCTTCACAATCGATCCAAATTTCTATCATTTTCTTGGTGTTGCGATGTGTGTAATTACACGAAGTGGCATGATATGAATCCAAAAGGCATGCGTTTATGGATAAATGATGGAATATTAGCATTTCCCCAGGTGTTTTCATACACTTTAAAGGTTGCCAACCCCTGATCTAGCCTGTCATCAGATATTTCAATTAATTTGTGATGATCCCTCCAGTGTCAAAAATGACATACAATACAATATGGTTTTGGTCTGGGGAACGACCGACCGACCAACAGTAAAATAAACGGTAAAAAAACAAAAACAAACAACAACCTAAATTTGCAGTACAATACGGTCAGCTGTTGTTGCCCGAATTGTACTAAAAAAATAACCAGGAAAACAGACAAATATTTTCTATCAAATTAACAATAAATTCCAGGGAAAGTACTACATTTTAACTGTTGTTTTACAGAAATGACTAAAAGGTCTATTTTTTTCTATCAAATTAACAACAAATTTCAGAAAAAGTACTACATTTTAACTGTTGGTTTACAGAAAAAGACTAAAAAGTGTATACTGTATGTATAACCAGTCTGGCGGTGGTGGGGATATCACTGCATTCCTTCTCTCATTCCTTCCCCTTTTTAACCAACTTTGACTCCGCATTGTTGCTGTGGCAGTTGAGCGTGCTGAGTACTGAGGTAAGTTTCAGATGGTGGTACGCTTTTACGTGCTTAGGGAGGAAGAATTTCCTCACTTTCTATACGCACAGCACCTCCTCCAGCCAGTTCAGTAGCTCAGTAGTCAGCACGCTTGCCTGCTGAGGGGACGGTGTGAGTTGGAATCCTGGTTGAAAAAGTGGGGATGAAAAAAGGTTAGCAGTGATGTCTCCACCACATTCAAAATGTATTATATACAGATCACATCATATGATAATTTGGCAATTTTTCTATTTTCAGATTTAAAAAAAAAATTTACAAAAGTTTTCGGTGACTGAAGCACTATACGGTTTTTCGTGTAGTTAAGAATTTTCCGTTTTTTTCTTTTGTTTTAAACAGAAATTTTCTGACAACTACAGCTGCCAGTATTTTACTCTGAACATATATATTTTTTCTTTTTATAGTTCACCTATCTTTTTCATAGTGGTCACCAATGAATAATTGCGGCAATGAAACCAGCCAATTTTTTAGCCTCTCTGACAAAAAGGGTCTGAATGCACTTCTATTATTAGTTTTGCCCCCCGAGCATGGCAGTCATCCTACCAGCTTCACTTGGCCTAAACTGCCCTCAGGTTCAGCCTTTGTTTTTTCCGCACTCCGCTGTGTAGCGACACAGCTGTCAGCAGTATTTCACTGTCTGCAATGATGCGGCATCACACAGGGGAACCTTCTAATATGCTGGTGAAAGGGTTTCGGGCCATGAGGGTGTCAGGGGAGGTGGGTGCCATGCTTCAAAACTGAATAAGTAATAATGGCCATCTCTAGATAGCAAGTTTTCCTCTCCTTTCTGGTGTTGATTTATCGTTATCGCATGCTCGCTGCCATGTGAGCAGCTACACACTATGAAAATGGATTGCATGCATTACACCTGGAGCAATGCAGGACAGCAAGATTTAGGAGCAAGATGTGTGTTATTTCCTGGCAGTCTTTTAAATGTCGGCGTATCTCCGCATCCTCTGGTGTATTTTTTGCTGCGAAATGAAGTAATGTGATGGTTCGTTTGCCAGGCAATTGTGGCGGATCGACATAATTTAATTCCAGGGACGTGCTTGAGTTGAGTGTAACTCAAGTGGCATCATTTATTTTTCGCATTTTATAAGATGAAGAAAGTTTGGGCCAACACTTAACCTTGCGTCGTGGTGTGACTCTGATGGCGCTTTTGAAATATAGGTCACCGGCTGTGTGGATTTTCATGGGCGGCTGCTGTGGGTCATTACTTTCTCAATTTACTAGCTCATTTTTAATGCCCCTGAGGACCGCCCCTGCCTCTTAAAAATGATTCTCCCATAAAATCACTTTCTCAGGTACTGTACTAGTGTTCTTAATGATAACAGAGTGTTAAAAGAATAATTCAAGTCTTGTAATATAATAACATTTAGCTAAGTAAACCTAAATACATTACATTTATTTTCTCCAATCACACACTCTACAAGCAAAAAGAGAGTAAATTACGTTTAGGCTATATTCATTGGCTTTGTAGTTAAGTGCTCCCTCATGAGAGATAATACAATTTATTCTCTTTATTCTCATAGCTCCGCCTATATTGTCATGGTAGGGTACCAGAAAAAAAAAAACATTGAAATCTTGAAAAAGCTAAGAAAAGGTGTTATGTATGCTGTTTTTATTCTTGGTGCATTTTGATGAAAGTATCACATACATTGTTACTATACAGTGGGGCAAATAAGTATTTAGTCACCCACTAACTGTGCAAGTTCTCCCACTTGAAAATATTAGAGATGGCTTTAATTGTCAACATGGGTAAACATCAACCATGAGAGACAGAATGTGGAAAAAAAAAACAGAAAATCACATTGTTTGTTTTTTAAAGAATGTATTTGCAAATCATGGTGGAAAATAAGTATTTGGTCAATACCAAAAGTTCATCTCAATACTTTGTTATGTACCCTTTGTTGGCAATAACGGAGGCCAAACGTTTTGTGTAACTCTTCACAAGTTTTTCACACACTGTTGCTGGTATTTTGGCCCATTCCTCCATGCAGAGCTCCTCTCGAGCAGTGATGTTTTGGGGCTGTCGTTGGGCAACACAGACTTTCAACTCCCTCCACAGATTTTCTATGGGGTTGAGATCTGGAGACCGGCTAGGCCACTCCAGGACCTTGAAATGGTTCTTACGAAGCCACTCCTTTGTTGCCCTGGCTGTGTGTTTGGGATCATTGTCATGCTGAAAGACCCAGCCACGTCTCATCTTCAATGCCCTTGCTGATTGAAGGAGATTTTCACTCAAAATCCCTCGATACATGGCCCCATTCATTCCTTCCTTCACACAGATCAGTTGTCCTGGTCCCTTTGCAGAAAAACAGCCCCAAAGCATGATGTTTCCACCCCCATGCTTCACAGTGGGTATGGTGTGGTTCGGATGCAATTCAGTATTCTTTCTCCTCCAAACACTAGAACCTGTGTTTCTGCCAAAAAGTTCTATTTTGGTTTCATCTGACCATAACACATCCTGCCAGTCCTTTTCTGGATCATCCAAATGCTCTCTAGCGAACCGCAGATGGGCCTGGATGTATACTGGCTTCAGCAGGGGGACACGTCTGGCAGTGCAGGATTTGAGTCCCTGGCGGCGCATTGTGCCTCTGATAGTATCCTTTGTTACTGTGGTCCCAGCTCTCTGTAGGTCATTCATTAGGTCCCCCCGTGTGGTTCTGGGATTTTTGCTCACCGTTTTTGTTATCATTTTGACGCCACGGGGTGAGATCTTGCATGGAGCCCCAGATCAAGGGAGATTATCAGTGGTCTTGTATGCCTTCCATTTTTTAATAATTTCTTTACACGAAGCGTTTTACCTATTGCAGATTCAGTCTTCCCAGCCTGGTGCAGGTCTACAATTTTGTCTCAGGTGTCCTTTGACAGCTCTTTGGTCTTGGCCATAGGGGAGTTTGGAGTGTGACTGACTCAAGTTGTGGACAGGTGTCTTTTATACCGATAACGAGTTAAAACAGGTGCCATTAATACGGGTAACAAGTGGAGCCTCGTTAGACCTCGTTAGAAGAAGTTAGACCTCTTTGACAGCCAGAAATCTTGCTTGTTTGTAGGTGACCAAATACTTATTTTCCACTCTAATTTGGAAATAAATTCTTTAAACATCAAACAATGTGATTTTCTGTTTGTTTTTTTTTTTTCTTCCACATTCTGTCTCCCATGGTTGAGGTTTACCCATGTTGACAATTACAGGCCTCTCTAATCTTTTCAAGTACGAGAACTTGTACAATTGGTGATTGACTAAATACTTATTTGCCCCACTGTACCTGGGAATTAAACTGAAATTGTCCAAAGGCAAAGTTGTCTTCTTTAACAAGGTGAAATGGGCACCTACTAGCGTAGCATGTACAGAAGATAGAATACACAATATATCCAGTCTGTCTCCATAAGAGTCCCAGTTGGAGCAGTGTTCAAACATAATTTAGCAATAATGGTTCTAAGTAAACACTTTTGAATTGTCAGTTTGTCCAGCTCTTTTTAAGGTGTTGCTGAATTATTTGTCTTGAATTTGCATCCCCTCAACCGTGTTAACCTGTCTACTCTAAATGTGCACACAACAGAGCTTTATTGATCCACTATTTTCTGCACACCTTTTACAATTCTATAGATTAGGTCTGCTTGGCTTTCCTTCCACAGGGTGCTTATAAGTCTTCAAAGTTTGTATGTCCACTAATCGTGTTAATTGACTGAGCTACATATAGAATGGCTTGGAAATTCTACAATGCGATATACTAGTACAGTTGTTCACTTAACTCTGCTATTGTATAGTTTGTAGCAGTAATCTAAGGTGATTCTGTTGCAGAATCGCCTCGCTTTTACACGGTGACGGCGAAAACGAAAGGCGAAGACGCAAGCTTTTGATTCTGGCCTCCAAAGTGGAACGATTCAACTGCTGGGCTTGCTCTGCAGCCATATGAATGGAATGCTCTCGCTCCGATAACATCAGCACTCCCATACGTCACTTTGGGGATGCGCAGTCACTAATACTAAACATTCACAACAGCAAAAATGTCGGAATGTCAGCTTGTCTGTGTATAGTGCGCCACATGTTCGTGTTTCTGTGCCTTTTGAAGCAAAAGCTGATTTTGCAGCATTTTACAAACAAACAAACAAAAAAAAAACGCATGGACGCCACTGCTTCAAGTGGGAGGCTATGTTAGGTCTAAGGAGGTTGTTGTCAAGGAAGTGCATCATTGGCTGTCACCTTGTAAAACTGCGCTTGCCCCTAGGGCCTGGCATGAATACCGTATTGGCCCGAATATAAGACGGCCCTGATTATAAGACGACCCCCTCTTTTTCAAGACTGAAGTTTGAAAAAAAGACTTTTTGAGCACCAAATTAATTTTTATACAGAAAATAATTACAGTACATCCGAAACAAATGAGTATAACAATATATTTGAGAGGAAAATTATGTTATTTTACCTCATTCAAATCTTAATATCTGAACATTTAAATATGTAAACTAAAGTGCACTCACATTCGTAAATGAATGGCTTCTGGTTTTTGAAATGTAAATAAACCAATCTATTGTGATAAAACAACAAAATTGCAATAACTGCATTAACCATCAAAGTGAAGTGAAGTGAACTGTAACTGTAGTCTTGAAACAAATCTGAATAAGGAAAAACATTGCAATAAAATAATGCAAACTAGTTAAACTTGAGAGTAGCTGAGATCTGTTATGACAGAACATCGCTTCAATGATATCTGGCGCCATTTAGCGTCGTGAATGGGGAGCGTAGCTGAGATCTGTCATGACAGAACATCGCTTCAATGACATATGGCACCTTCTAGCGTCGTTAATGGGTATGACGTCTAGACCGCGAATATAAGACGACCCCCTCTTTTTCATTCTTATTTCAATGCAAAAAACGCAGCCTTATATTCAGGCATCGTTTTCACGCAGAATTGCGACATCGTTCGAACGGAGACGGAACCAAGACGGAACCATGTAAATGCAAACATGAAATTGGTCGTGTTCTGTTGTTTTTGCTGGAGCGTCACCATGTAAACGGCCCCTTGGATTGTGAAACTACTTAAACAAGCAATTAATAACAATAATTTATTAAATTAAAAATTGATAATTCAATAAACCATTTCGATATCCATTATCGCATAGCATTGTAATGCTTCCTAGCGGAATTAACTTCCTCAAGATGACAATATTGGTGTTCTTTTTCTGAAGACAATAAACACATTTTGGCTTTAACATTATAGTGGGTCTCAGGCAGAAGGTTCACTTAAACCCAAACTTGTGCATAAGAAGGAACAATACTGCTAACGTAGCTTGGTGAAAGTCATGTTTACAGTAAATACATTCAATTATTTATTTTTATTAATTATAATTCCTGGTAACAAAAATGAAAACATGTTTTTTTGCCAGTACAATGCCTTGGCTATTGATGAAAGAACTTACTATATGACACTGCTTATTATTAAGGAAACTATGGAAAATGTTTAAATATAAACACTTATATTAAACAGTTACAAACAAATGTACCTTTAGTTAGTTAGTACCACGCATTTAACATGAATAGAAAGCAGGGTGGCCTGGTATCTTTTCCATTATTGTATTTGTACAAAAACACCTCTTGGGCGTAAATGTAAAACCATGAAAAGATGACCAATCAGCGTACGGAGTCCTGTTCAACTCCACCCTTTAGATATTGCGGTTAATGCAAAATCAATGGTATGGTATGGATAGCTCTTACATCCCACAGCTCCTGCCGTGCGGTGTCTGCAAACCAAGAGAAGAATCACAAATGTCCGAGGGTCTCCCATGAGCACACTAAAGTGCTCTAATGCTCTCCCTACGCAGCACACACCCGATCCAATTAGGACTCTGTAATGGGATTGCAGTGCCAGGTCAAGACGTGAGCTCATTGCTTCCGTTGGATGCCACCGCCGTCGCTTGGCCTTGCGAATGATCTGTTTCCTCCAACTCACTGTCTACATCACTTTATACGCTACTCCTATATATTTTTGTCATATTCCTTAGCAGAATGATACCAAGGCCTGATTCCCGAAGACTTATTGACTGTTTTTAAAGTGAAGGTCTATCAGACTTTAATGCTTCAAAAGTAGATGCTCCTGTCCATCAGAGGTCTGATTATTATGGATACGAGTGAGTGTGGTGTCTGGAAAAGGCACCCTGTAAAGAGCAGACATCTGTCCGGATCTGGTTGCCAATCAATCACAAAGCACATCCATCCATCCATCGTTTTTTTTTTTTTTTTTTTTTTTTTAAACACCACTTGTCCTTATTTGAGGTGCAGGTGAGCTGCAGCAGTCTTTTCGTGAGATGCACAGGATGTACTTGGGGCGATCGCCATTTAATTGCAGGAATTATTATTATCCATCTTTCATCAATGGTCCATCATATATTGAGGTGCAGTGAATGAAATGAATACCGACTATGCAGCATGTACTCCCTGTCACATATTATTTATTCGCAGCGTTGAACAATTACTATTATTGCCGTACTGATGAGCTGAGAGGAGTTCAGACATCTCAATGAATAGTAAAGGGTTTCCCCCAGAAAACTTGCAAAGCCTGGTGGTAGAGATTACCACCAGCGGCCTATCATGTTTTTAAAAAGAAACAAAACAAAACAACACTGATAGTAGGATTTAAATGTTGAATTGACAGCAATTTTGGAAATTAGGACTACAATGTGTTATTATTGCCCTTTTTTAATTTCTTTTTACCTGTCCTGTTCAGCTGCTGAGACACATAGGCTAGGTTCATTCCGCAAGTTCTAATGCACAATTCCGATTTTTTGTCATGTTTTTTTTTGGCGTGCCTGGCTTAACGTCATTCTAGGGTGATCATACTTTGATTTCCAAAAAGAGGACATAAATAACACACATAAATAATCCCCGTTTAGTCTTATATTCAAAGTTTATATGGATTGATGCTATCATTGCACGCCATGCACGCACACACATACGGACAGTTGCCCCGACTCTCGGCCGTGTAAGCAATTTTGAAATATTGCTCATTTGGAGCATGGACAGAAAACTGAGCATTCACAGGTTTACCCTCATTCAGCAAGATGTAGATTAGACTCCGAGACATTCTGTGCGTGAACTCATCACTTCTTTGATAATTCATGGACAAAATTATAACCTGTCAGCCTGTGTTGACGTGAGGTGTAGATTGATACGCCAGCCACTTGAGTGACCAAAATGAGGTGACATTACAAATAATATTACATTTGCCGAATGCAGAAGGGCTGACACGGATTACTACAAGGTACTGTATGTAAATATTAAACAAAAATAGTATGTCATTTTCTATTGCAAATATTGATGGCAATAAAACATTTGGACAACATGATTCAATTTCTTGTTTTATTTTAAACAATTGGTTCATGCGCAAAACAGGTCAATATATCACAATTTATAAAATTATGAGAAAAATTGCATAGGGGAATTTGATATCAGACAGCACAGTTCCTGAGCCTCGCCAAACTTTCACCCGACATTAAGGAGACCATCGGCGGCCTCCTGACGGGCTTTTTCCATCTCCAATAGTGTATCCTAATGTTGCAGCAGTTAAAAAGCTCGTAGATGGATCTCGGGATTGAGCTGATGGTCCGCCGCGAGGCGAGCAACCGCCTCTAGCCCCAGCCTCTCAGCCGCCCCAGGGTAGAACGACGTAGTCTCAATATATATCCATCAACGTAGCGTTTGTGTTGCTGTGAGGCACATCAACTCATCTTCCCTTGCCTAACAGCGTTTTCCACCTGTAAAAAAAACAAACAAAAAACTTTTAACACTTGCATTTATGCGTTGACATAATTGTGCCATCTACACGTGCTGATTAGCAACAGGCTAGTAGCACATACAGTAGTTGTTGTAAATAATATTAAAGATCATCATAATTTGAATCATCATCGTAATAACTATATCAAAGGCAAAAAGTCGTTTCATGCGCAAGACTTTAGCTTCAGTATTTTTGGAGCACTGGACACATGAAAATGCAGGGATAGGAAGAACATACCTTCCATAACACAGCGGCAACATGGCTACAAAAACACCGGATCTTTGTGGTGGGCTGCCTTCATGAACATGTTGTCCCCCCCTATCGTGATGATGGCAGATGGATGCGATATTTCCAAATTGTCTTTTTAAAGGGATTTTGATGAGTAATGTTACTACAGCTCCACTGTTGTTTTGGATGGAGAAATTCTGAAACAGAAGTTACTTACAGATATGCGGAAGTAAAGCAGAAGTACCTTGGAAACTTGTCTATAAAATTTAAAATCAACCTCTTTTATTGGTAGATTAAAAACTCGACCTACTTTATAGACCTTATATCCCTTCCCACACATCCCAGTAGAAAATAGGTTGCCAGCATCTTCTCCTTTAATAAATCACATTATATCAACACTTTACGTTCCAACAACCGCTGCTTTCTTGTGCTTTGCTGTCATTTCACCCACACGTGCCAGGCTCAGATAAGCTTGCGCCACAGTTGTAAACATTGGGTGTATTGGTCCATGCTTGGATGAAGAGGGCACGACTAGTATGGCTTTGGACTTGAGGGCGCATGAATGCAGCATCCTTTCCAAATTAGGGCATCATAAGACTCTGCAGGCAGCAAAACACATGAATTAACATGTGCATTTGTGCTACATTAGCTTGGTAAAAATGGACCGTATCAAGTGAGCACTGCTGCCCTCCACGTGCCCGACCGCTCCTTGAATTAATCACCGATCAATTTATTGAACCTGCACTTGAGAGCACTGCTTTTAAGCTTAATTCCTGCCTGTGTGATTTTTTTAAAACTCTAAATCCATTAACCCTGCTTTTAGTTAACATTTGTCTCATCTTGCCTTTCTACCCCTTTTATCGCATACTTATTTTAATCCACGATCCCAGCCAACACCCCTCCAGGCTGTGGCTTCGTGATGCTGATGTGTTGCAGCACTCAGTTGGCATGCAGAATATTTAAGTAGAGCGAGCGTGTGCCTTTTTTTTTTTTTTTTTTTTAGTTTAGTTTACCTATTCGTTAATTCAATTCATGCTAATGTGATATGCCAGCCTTGTTTTTGGCCTTTTATGATCCATATGACCTCACTTCTAGGATCAATGCTCATCCATCTTCTAATCCGTTTCCTCATTAAGGTTGTGTGTCAGATGGATCTTGTCTCAGCTCATTTTTGGTGACCGAAGCAGCGAGGATTGGTTCTGAAACCTTTCTCACTAAACACCAGTTACAAAGAGAGTTGGTTCTCTAAGTACCACCAATTCACTAACACAAAAATACAAAATACGGGGGGTAATGTAAATAATATTGTATTTATTTATTAAAGGTAAAAACAGTAAATAGCATCTTTTTATCCTTTTTTTTTTTTTTTTTAATTTAAATATATTTTTTAAAAATTCTTTGATTTATATAGTCCTCAATCTTTCTATGTTTTATTTCATTAGTAAATATTATCTTTATTATCTTTAATTTAAAAAAAGTTTTTCTCATAATAAACTAAACCGTCTACTGGACTGTCTCAGAAAATTAGAATACACAATATTCTAATTTTCTGAGACAGTCCTGTACATTAATCCACCATTTAAAGCAGGGGTGTCCAAACTTTTTGCAAAGGGGACCAGATTTGGCGTGGTAAAAATGTGGGGGGCCGACCTTGGCTGACGTCCTTTACATAGAACAATATACAGGACTGTCTCAGAAAATTAGAATATTGTGTATTCTAATTTTCTGAGACAGTCCAGTATACTCTCCTTTCATTTATTTTTCTAATTTTTTGGTATTAAAAAAACGGGTAAAAATCATTTTTATTTTTTTCATTTTAAAGAGTGGAGAAGAAAAATTGATATTTTAATTTTAAAATTTTAAAGAAAAATGGACAAAACAATAAACATTCTCTGACTTCTGTAGTCCTCCATCTTTCATTAAGGAATACAGAAATTTTATGTATATCGTATTTTATCAAGTCAATGCATATGAATTTTTGAATATGAATAAATCCTGACATACAGACATATTCAGTTTGAAAACGGATAAAATATAACAGAACAATCTACCTGTACTTCTGGTTTTGTGTAAATAATTTGCCACAAACACCTTTTTTGAGTTTTAGTGCACAGTGCACGAGGCAGACTTGGATGAGCTAGTGGATGAGAAACTTTCTCGCAGACATGCTCCATAATCTTGTTGAATAATAATAAAAAAAAGAAATGCCCCGAGGAGTGAGGAGTGGAAGCATTTTCTTCCACTTCACCTGTGAGAACCTCCTCCATTTTCCTGTTATGCTAATTCCTATTTCCGTGTGTGTTGTTTTTCTTCTCCCCTAAGGCCCTTTTATAATCCAAATTACCTCACGTCACAGCCCAGTGACTACAACAAAAGAACAGACATGATCACAATGCTAATTGTGAGAATTCCAGCCCGCAATGCCAATTCTTGGAATACTCCACAAGCCCTGTGAGTCACTGCCTAAAAGGCTTCTAGGAAAAAAGAGTGCTATGGTTATTACTTTACGATATCCCTTAATGGACTTTATATTATTCATTATCAGCCAGATGTGATCATCAGCAGGGCTCCTTCTTGTGTGAATGTCTTCCTCTAAGATCCAATGTTGCACGATGGCTCACCAGTCACTACACCATCAAGGGATGTTCTCTCACACAATTTAAATCCTGCGTAGAGCAATATGCACTTTTTGCATTATAGATTGGCCACATTAGTCACTGTTGCCGCGCTAATTGAATTAACGGTGGAGGACAAATGGTGTCTTTCTTACGGCACTTTCACATTAGACAAAAAGTAGAGGGTCCGGTTGGAGAGCTACCTCGCAACACTTGCAAATGACTTGTTGAAAAGGTTCAGCATTCATACCGTGCCAACCGAACTATCCCCTCGACCCCATGCCCCCTGCCGGAAAAAAGGGGGAGGGGCAACCGAAAAATTGAGCCTATGGTGTAGGTACAAAATGTTGATACTGTAACAACGCCAAGAAAGTCGCCAGCTTTGTCAGGTTTTTAATCCTTTACTTTAGAACTTGAGCTACACAACACGGCTACTGTCCGCCGTAGGCGACGCCAACAACAACAGAACATAAAAAGTGAAGTATCCTGCCCCATGGTTTCGCAGTCTCACACGGTGCATTCAGAAACAGTATGCAAACCACAACTGCCACATTAGAACCAGATTCTGTGTATCAGATGCAACTTTTGCATCTTGACAGCAACATTTGGCCATGGTTAATCGTCTGTCCTCTTGCCTTTGTTGATTTTGAATAGTGTCCACGCTGTACTTCCGCCTCCAAGGATGCTCCAAAGGCGCTTTCACACTAGTACTGCTCGAGCCCTTTTAAACGGACCAGAGTTCTTTTTCTCAGATGGTCCGCTTTGTTTTGCAAATGTGAACGTGCATCTGAACTCTAGTTCGGACTAAACAACCGAACTGTGGTCTGCTTAAAAAATCATGGGTTTTGGTACGCTTTAAGGGCCCCCCTGCTTCGCTTGTGAATGCAACCAGAGCAGGGTGCGCTTTTGTTACTTTATGTGCAGCGTTGAGCTGTAATGTTCTAGGCTGTGACGGTACATGCAAGGCATTGTAGGAAGCGGAAGTACAGCACGGACGCTATTCAAAATCAACAATGACAAGTTGAGAGACGATTAGCCATGGCCAAATGTTGTTGTGCTGCGCTAAGCAGTTGCATTTGACACACAGAATGTGGTTATTGTGTTTTGCATGCTGTTGCTGAACATACCGTGTGAGAGTGACTGGCTGAGACAGGCAGAGCCTCTCGGGGCGGCCATTTTGTGAATGTTGTTCTCCTGGAAGTGGCGACAATTTGACAGAGCAATTTTGCACCTGCGTGACTTGGCGTACCACACAGTTCCATTTTGTGGTTTCATTTTCACGTGTGCAATTTTTATATACTCCAGTTCGCTCGGCATTGAGTTGGGCGGGAGTGACCTACTATGCTATGCTATATTACGTTTTTTTTTTTTCCTTTTCAACTTACAGTGGGGCAAATAAGTATTTAGTCAACCACCTATTGTGCAGAAAATCACATTGTTTGATTTTTGAAGAATTTATTTCCAAATTAGAGTGAAAAATAAGTATTTGATCACCTACAAACAAGCAACGAGTCTTACAATGTCTAACAAGGCTCCACTCGTTACCTGTATTAATGGCATCTGTTTTAACTCATTATACTGGACTGTCTCAGAAAATTAGAATACACAATATTCTAATTTTCTGAGACAGTCCTGTACATTAATCCACCATTTAAAGCAGGGGTGTCCAAACTTTTTGCAAAGGGGACCAGATTTGGCGTGGTAAAAATGTGGGGGGCCGACCTTGGCTGACGTCCTTTACATAGAACAATATACAGGACTGTCTCAGAAAATTAGAATATTGTGTATTCTAATTTTCTGAGACAGTCCAGTATAAAAGACACCTGTCCACAATCTCAGTCAGTCACACGCCAAACTCCACTATTGCCAAGACCAAAGAGCTGTCGAAGGACACCAGAGACAAAATTGTAGACCTGCACCAGGCTGGGAAGACTGAATCTGCAATAGGAACGCTTGGTGTAAAGAAATCAACTGTAGGAGCAATTATTAGAAAATGGAAGACATACGAGACCACTGATAATCTCCCTCGATCTGGGGCTCCATGCAAGATCTCACCCTGTGGCGTCAAAATGATAACAAGAACGGTGAGCAAAAATCCCAGAACCACATGTGGGGACCTAGTGAATGACCTACAAAGAGCTTGGACCACAGTAACAAAGGCTATTATCAGTAACACAATGCGCCGCCAGGGACTCATATCCTGCACTGCTAGACGTGTCCCCCTGCTGAAGAAAGTACACGTCCATGCCCGTCTGCGGTTCGCCAGAGAGTATTTGGATGATCCAGAAGAGGACTAGGAGAATGTGTTATGGTCAGATGAAACCAAAATAGAACTTTTTTGGTAGAAACACAGGTTCTCGTGTTTGGAGGAGAAAGAAAACTGAATTGTATCTGAAGAACACCATACCCACTGTGAAGCATGGGGGTGGAAACATCATGCTTTGGGGCTGTTTTTCTGCAAAGGGACCAGGACGACTGATCTGTGTAAAGGAAGGAATGAATGGGGCCATGTATCGAGAGATTTTGAGTGAAAATCTCCTTCCATCAGCAAGGGCATTGAAGATGAGACGTGGCTGGGTCTTTCAGCATGACAATGATCCCAAACACACAGCCAGGGCAACAAAGGAGTGGCTTCGTAAGAAGCATTTCAAGGTCCTGGAGTGGCCTAGCCAGTCTCCAGATCTCAACCCCATAGAAAATCTGTGTAGGGAGTTGAAAGTATGTGTTGTCCAACGACAGCCCCAAAACATCACTGCTCTAGAGGAGATCTAACAAAGTATTGAGATGAACTTTTGGTATTGACCAAATACTTATTTTCCACCATGATTTGCAAATAATTTTTTTAAAAAATCAAACAATGTGATTTTCTGTTCCCCCCCCTCCCCCCACATTCTGTCTCTCGTGGTTGAGGTTTACCCATGTTGACAACTACAGGCCTCTCTAACATTTTCAAGTGGGAGAACTTGCACAATTAGTGGTTGACTAAATACTTATTTGCCCCACTGTACATGCATACAAACTTTTGCTTCACAAAACAGTCACTTGATAAAAAATGACACATACAGATGCACGGTTATATTATCATCGCAAAACAAAAGACAGTAAAAAAAAAAAAAAAAAAAAAAAAAAAAAAACCCTATATTCAGATTAACATGTAAAAATAACGCAGTAGTAGTAACAGCACCACGCTGTGACGCTCCACGCTCCCTTCCCTCCCAGGAGGGAGGTATTTCCTTTTCTATTTGTCCAATTAATGAGTTCGCCTTTCGTCCACGTGATACTACACGGAAAGTTTGGAAACTTTTTCAAAGACTCATTTGCAAGTGTTGCTGCGGGGTAGCTCTTCAACCGGATCCTGGTCCTCTTGATCTAGTGTGAAAGCGCCCTAAGACGGACCAAACAGTGCTATTGTGAAAGCGCCCTTATACGTAAAGAAGACGTACAGAAATAGTAGTTCACGGGGCATAATTTTAAGAATTGACAAAATATTGGTAGGTCCATACTTCATGGGTGGGCAGGTACTCGAGAGACCATATTATTTGTATATAAGTCATCCAAAACCTGTACATTATATTTCCTTTTCAATAATGGAATGAGCTTTTTCATGTGACAATTTTCCTCAAGGTGCATCCTGTTTATAACCTAGACATTATCCAAAAAAATGTGCCTTGGATGAATGCACCTTGTTGTTCTCTGGCTGACTTGACACATTCATTTTACACACTCAGCAGCACCATTTCTAAACAACAACCTCAGGGTTATTATCTCGTTTAAGAGCATCTTTCTTTCATACAGCAACATATTTATTTAATGTAAGCTGAATTCATCAACTAAATATGCGGCGTGGGAGGAAAGCATACAGTGGAGCCATTACCCGTTCGATATGTTAAATGTTTTACTGTGTGCCGACTTTCACTATGGAGTCCCTTGCTGTGGGTGCCTCGGGTTGTAATCAATCCGGGTGCACCGAGAGCAACTCATTTGCTTGTTAGTTAAATAACACTTTGAGTAGGGTTTCTATAGGTATCGCAAACTGTTTGCGTGCGAGTGTTATTACATGCCAAGGGGCTCCATTAAATATGACGGGCAAGCCTCCACAGCGGGGATGTCAAACTCATCTCTGTCACGGGCCACATCGTAGTTATGGTTTCCCTCAGAGGGCAAAAATATCTGGGTTTTATTTATTACTTACCATATTTTTTGGACTACAAGTCGCACCAGCCCAAAAATGCACAATGAAGAGAGAAAAAAAAAAAAAGAGTCGCATTTTTGGGGGAAATTTACTTAATAAAATCCAACACATAGAACAGATATGTCATCCTGAAAGGCAATTTAAAATAAAAATACAATGGAGAACAACATGCTGAATAAGTGTACAGTATAATGATGTTACATTATGCAGGAACAACGGAAAGCGAACGTGGCAAGTATGTTAACGTAACATAGCTATTAAGAGTTATTCAGATAACTATAGCATAAAGAACATGCTAACAAGTTTACCAAACTATCAGTGTCACTCCAAAACATCAAAATAACGTGAATTGATATAATATGTTAATAATTTCACACAATAGGTCGCTCCAGAGTAAAGTTGCAGCCGCAGCCAAACTATGAAAAAAACTGCGACTTATAGTCCGAAAAATACGGTACTTATATTTAAAAACATAAAGGGATAAAGCAGTAAATATTCTCTTTTACAATGTATTTTAATTCTGTTTGGTTTTTTAAATGACAAAAACAGAAAAGGAAAAAAACTATATATTTTCTTTTTATTTCTTAAAATTATTATTGTTTCAAATTTAAATAGTAAATATTTCCACATCTCTGTTGTCCTTCATATTTCATTGATATTTCACAGTCACTGTGCTGACTTTCTGCAGTAATATGGGCCATCAGTTGACCATTTGCGGTACGTTGCTGCCACCTGTTGGTCAGGATAATTCGCTGCACCCATTTTTTTGTCACAGTTTTGGTCATAAGCTCATTCACTTTCACAGTGTGGTGTCTAGCGGTATCATTGACACTCGTGAGTGCTTTCGGTTGCGTTTCTGCCTCGGAAATATATGTAAGTATTTTATGTGTATAATAACATATGGGTGGGCAGTGTATGTACAGTATACCTAGGTGGTGAAGGGTCACATGTACAAAACTTATTAAGTTGTATTGTGTTGTAGAGGCTAGCCAATGGCTAATAGGGAATGGGACGTACTACGTCACTGTTTGGACGCGCCTCCATGCTGGCAATATGATTTACTTCCGGTTCGGCAGAGTCAATGCGGATTGTAACGTGTGGTAGTGCTAAGCTAACTCTTTCGGTGTTTTAGAAAGAAAATATGGGTGCTTATTGTTGCGTTACCGGGTGCAACAGCATCTCCTACGACAAAAAAAGGGGTTAGGAAAAATGGACTCACTTTTCACCGTTTTCCTGCATGGAGGACCAAATATCAGATCACGAAGGTACGACGGATGGCTGGATTGCAGCGGTTCGTCGGAAAAGCATTTCTTATGATCATATTTCTGCTGGAATGAGAGTGTGTTCCTGTCATCTCTACTCTTGTAAGTTGAACGATTTATCCACTTTTGGTTTCAATACGTTTTTCTTTTTTTACACCGTTGTGTAAATCTGCCTCGGTAGCAATGCTCGCCTACTACGACTCACCTACCTGTTGTGTTCCTAGGTAAACCTGCTGACAACACATCCCGATTTGTCACCATCTCTTTTCTTGGATCATTTGACAAAGAACATTTGTTCAATGGAGTGGTTCCATTTGTCCTGTGTCGGACTCAAACAAGCCCCTGCTGCAGACGCCATCTGGGTCTGCCCTTCTCGTCGATGAACTGCGGGCTTTTAACTTGTGAAAATGCAAGAACTGTAATGCACATATTTATTCTGCCTGGCTATTTAACTATGGCCAGTGACGTATTATTATTATTATTATTTTTTTTTTAACCACTTTGACAAAGACACGTTTCATTGTAATGTTGAATTTATATATTCTATTATTATTTTTAAATTATAATATTCTTATTTGCACTTATGGAGACTTTAGACTGTCAATTCAAATAGTGTTGGAAAAGTTGCAATACCTAAAATAGAAATGCAAGAACTGTAAAGTACATATTTTTACACCTTTATTTACCTAAGGCCACTGGATGTTTTTTAACTGCTTTGAAAAAATACAGGTTTTGTTGTGATCTTGTATTTATATAGTATATAGCTTTTTATAATGTATTATGTATTATAATATTTGCTGCCCCCTGCCAGAGTGTGGGCCATTTTGTACTAAAAGGATTTTAAACTGTCAGTTCAAATACTGTGTTGGAGACTAGTACTTGCAATACTTAAAATGGAAATGCAAGAACTTTAAAGCACATATTTATCCTGTCTGGCAATTTACCCAAGGCCAGTAAATAGTGTTTTAAACTGCTTTGACAAAGACACGTTTATTGTGATCTTGTATTTGTGTATTACTTATAATTATATAATATTTGCTGCCACCGTCAGAGGGTGGGCCTTGTTTGCACTAATTTAAAGATTTTAAACTGTCAATTCAAATATCGTATTGGAGAAATTGCATTACTTGAAATAAATCTATTGCAACTTATCAGTCCCAGTTCTTGTCTACAACACTGTCCAAAAATTGTCAATGCATATTCCAAATAGAATAACAAAATTAAGTCACCTGACTTTGTAATTATTACACCTGTTTATTATGAAGACCTGAAGTAAACAACAAGCAGTTACAGTTTGTCAAGAAGTTGTTCAAGTCATGTTTTGGTATTCATATTTTATTGACTTTTCACAACAACACTTGGGATCGTGTTTGTAAGAGCAGAGCAAACTGAAGTTTCAGCGTGCACTCTTCGCCTTTCCAACCTCTCATAACGCTCCGATGTGGTGCGCTTGACCTCAGAATAACCCAAGAAGAGATATGGTGACCAATCGGGATGTGTTGTCAGCATTTCATATGCAGGTTTTCCTAGTAACACAACAGGTAGGTGAGGAGGAGTAGGTTAGCATTGCTACCGAGGCAGATTTACACAACAGTAAAAAAAAACACACACAAAAAAACCGTATTGAAACCAAAACGGATAAATCGTTCAACTTACAAGAGTAGAGATGAGGGGAATACTCTCATTCCAGCAGAAATATGATCATAAGAAATGCTTTTCCGACGAACCGCTGCAATCCAGCCATCAGTCGTGCCTTCGTGATCTGATATTTGGTCCTCCATGCAGGAAAACGGTGAAAAGTGAGTCCAGTTTTCCTCGCCCTTTTTTTAGTCGTAGGAGAAGCTGTTGCACCCGGTAACACAACAATACACACCCATAATTTCTTTCTAAAACACCGAAAGAGTTAGCTTAGCACGACCACACGTTACAATCCGCATTGAGTCTGCCGACCCGGAAGTGAATCATATTGCCAGCATGGAGGCGCGTCCAAACAATGACGTAGTACGTCCCATTCCCTATTGCTCAAGCAAGTTGTGCTAACTGTATATAGTTGTGTATATATAAGTGTATAGTGCAGTTTGCTGTATATTGAGTGTTGAATTTGTGTATGTTTTTTGTGTTGTAGTTTCACAATATTAAGACGGGTGTCCTCACATAAAAACAAGAAAAGACAAAGCCTTGTGGTTTATGGAGGTGCATTCAATGTTAGCTGGCTGTCGGGCAGTGCACAAAGGAAACGCACTGTTTTGGGCAGTACAGTCACCTCATGAGCCAAGTGAGAAATATCCAAATCTATCCATCTCAAAAGCTAATAAGGGCTTATATACATATATATATATATATATATATATATATATATATATATATATATATATATATATATATATATATATATATATATATATATATATATATATATATATATATATATATATATGTATATATATGTATATATATATGTATATATATATATATATATATTTAAATTATATTTTCTTATTTTAAAAAAAATGGGGAAAACAGTAAAATTCTGTTTAGAAAATAAATCATATTATTTCATGATACATTTTATACACTATATGATATATATTATATTCTCTTTTTTTAAATTTATGTTTTTTTTAAATTGAAAAAAAGGAAAAGAAAAAAACTAAATAAATATATATTTTTTAATTATTATTTTTGTCCAACTTTACATGGCTGATAAATCAGTGGTCTGAGCACCTCACTGCCATTGTGGAGGCCCGGGTTCGATTTCTGCTTGTGGGTTGCGTCAGGAGGGACATCTGGCGTAAAAACATGTGTGCCAAATCTATAATGCGAATCAACTCATTCACTGTTGTGACCCCTGTAGGGTATAAGCAGAGCGGGTTGGATGGATTTTTTTTTCTTTTTTTCTCTAATTTAAAGAAGATACTCTCTGATTTCTGTTGTCTTGAATCTTTCGCACATTATTCACTTTAGTGGGCCACCCGAAATGATATGGTGGCTTGGTCTTGAGTTTGACACCTGTGCTTTACAGTCATCAGCACTGTCAGTTTTAGTGATGAGAAATCTTAATCATTTCATCACTTCCCCACACAGTTCCTCACAATGTGGGTGGATGGCATTTATTTACTCAACTGTTGGAAGAATGGGGTTTCTAAAACAGTCCTGATGATTATAAATCTTTCTAATATGATACTAAAAATGAGAAAACTTTATTCACTCAGATTTTCCAACATAGATTCAAACCAAGTTCTTCTGAATATGAGGCAAACATGCAAACGACTCGTCACTGTGCAGCGCTAATGCTATGACGCGTATTAAAAGATAGATGTGGAAACGAACCCAGCATTTAAATCTTTTTCTTATCATTGTCCTCAACTGAACGGCTACTAATTATTCTCTCCAGTTTCTTCTCCTGTCCATATGCTTTCCAATATTGAGCTCATTTTCTTGCGTGAAAGTTAATAAGAACAATTTCTTGGTTCGTTTTCTCCTTACATCTAATTTGCTAGCTTGATGAATAATGCAGCATCTTTAACTCTGTTGGACTCATTTCTTGTCTTTTATTTGTAGACTGTCAATGGGGAAAACATCTAACAAATAATGCTGGAAATGCCCCCCCCCCCCCCCCCCCCCCCCCCCCCCCCCCGTTTCAAATCCTTGAAAAAAATTGTCAAATTGTGTTGCAACATTCCAAAACATTTTTCTGTTGTTGCTGGTGGAACATGCCGATGAAAGTTGAGTCAAAATCCATTTATTATCTTACACATCCAATTCGTTTGACTGGGATGGAATGATCGCTGTAAGCGCTCAGTCAAAATGGATTGGACATCTATTGCTCTCTAATAGGTGTTTTTATTAGTGTTTTGGTATCGGCCGATGCCATTATTGTGCCAATACCAGGTTTTTAGAAGTACGAGATTTCTTTTCTTTTAATGCTAAATTACTGCATACTCATTTGAATGGAAAGTAATTGCTATCATGGCTTGGTCAAACACTACATAACTCCTTGTCTGCCATTAACGGCACTAGAAGTTTTTTTCATTTGAAATGGAAAAAACCCTCTGACATCAAACTCATAGGATGTCAAATAGTGGTAAACTCATTGAAATTCACAGCAGAAAAATGATCTATCATCACCTTGGGAAGGGCGACAAGCACTCATTTTTTTTATCCAGTGGCGTACGTAGCTTGCACCATTTTGGGTATAGGGTTATGTTACTTTTGTGTACTCCTACGCTGGTATGAGCTTTCTGACAAATGTAGAATATGAAATAGGAAACGGAAGGACAACAGTGGTTTCCACAATAAAGGCAATGCTTCAAATTATGATATACAATCCCTCGTTTTTCGCATTTAATGGGGGACAGAAAACGCCGTGATAAGTGAATAACCGTGAAGTAGTGTACCCCTAACACCCCCTGCCCCGCCAAAAAATTATTATAGATATATATTTTTTGTATGTGTGTCTTCAATGTATTTATTCATGTTTAGCATGGGAAAAAGATATATATAAGACATGCAGGGTTTCCCCCTGGGATTTTTTTTAAGCTGTGGTGGTGGGCTGCATCTGAGTCAGACAGCCTCACCATGTCATGCTACGGTGAAATTTTTTTTCATGTTTTTTTTTCCCGCAAGAAGAACCATAACAAAGATATATTTGATTAGCCAGGCTAATGTCGTAGCTCTCAGGTACGGTACATGTACGTAAAATGCATAGCTGATTACAGCTACGTTACCTTATGTAATAATACGACTTTTTTTTAATCGTAGCAATAGTGCGACTTACATCTCGTAGTGACCCAGGGGTCGGCAACCCAAAATCTTGAAAGAGCCATATTTGACCAAAAAACAAACTGATACAGTATGTCTGGAGCCTCAAATAATTAAAAGCCTTCTATAAGCCTGATAGTGAAAGCAACACTGGCTGTATGTATCGATATTAGCTATATTAGCCAACTATTAAAATGACTAAGTTGGCTACAAATGCATAGTTAGCCTTCAAGATTAAATGTTGATTTTCCCTGCAGTGGATCCCATAGAAAATTACGCACCATGTGACTACTCTGTTGTACGATGCCAAGTTTAACTTCATTACAATATTAATGAAAGAAGGGCATTTAAAAATAAATAAATAAACAGCAAAACCCTAACTGGAGGTGAGAGCACGCGATAGCAGAATTAAAGACACCATGATTTTAAGGAGATATTATCGTGTACTTACCTTGTTTCGATCCAATAACTCCATGTAGCATGTATCATCGAGTGCCAAGACACAGATGTGAATGGCCACAGCTGGATTTTTGGGGGATTTTATGGGTGAAACATGGTAATATAACTAGGGATGGGAATTGATAGGATTTTTACGATTCTGATTCCATTATTGATATTGCTTAACGATTCGATTCTTTATCGATTCTCTTATCGATTCTAATTTGGGGAAAAAGAAGAACAAACGTTTTGATTGGCATCGAGTTTGTTTAACCCTTTAACACCGAACGTGTCAGCGACGTGTTTACCCATATGGTCTTTGAAGCTTCATCACGCTTGAAGTCAATCGATCAAGAAAAACGGGAGATAAGGTCATTTGAGTTTTATACTTTTATTGTACTCATAAATATGCATTCAAATGCTGCATGGACCATGTATCTATCTCCATATTTGCATCATTTCTTGTCCTTTTTCAAAACCGAAAGCAGCACAAAAGACTACATATCCCAAGAGCCGTTCTGATGTCAAGAAGGACGAACCGAATGTGCTCATTTTTAATAAATTCCCGAACGAGGCGCCAACTAATGAAAGGGAGGCATGTGACGCAAGCAACGGCCGGTTGGTTTGAGCGAGCGACTTTGAAACGTGCAGAATGAATATAAAACTACATTTAGCGCAAGCTAATGCATTATTTCATTGACTCAAGGAGGAAGATGAGCCATATTTGTCGTCTTTTTCTTTGCATGAGTCGGCGTCTCGGCGAATAGAAGTGACGGCAGCGCGCAAACGGCGAAAGAGTAGGCTGTGTGACGTTGTGTGTGACGCAGCTCCGTGACCTGTTCAAGCTTTATTGAGTGCGCAAAAAAAAAAAAAAACTTTCTTGGGTCGCATGCCTGAAAATTTTGAATTGAACTGAACTACTTGTCAATATTTTTTAAAATACGTTTTTTCAATGTTATATATATATTTTTTTTTCTTTACTATAAACTTCAATTTTTATGTAGATGTGTGTTCGAGAAGCTTGATTGCATGTAGGTATATACTTTTGATAAGGTGATGGGTACAACACCGAACTTCACACAACGATATCCTCCAAACCCTTTTTGAGTTAGATGATATATATAATTTTTTTTCTCACTATTTTGCACTGTATATAACCTGTTTTGACCATGGTATGTGTAAAGGCCAAAAACGCCTATGACCAAAGCTGCTGTTTGTGTTGAATTGTCAAACATAAAACTATTCAATCGTATTTTTTTCTATTGAATGTTTATCCTAACAAGTTGAATAAATATGATCAAGCTTCAAAACGGTTGGTCGAGCATGTTTGGTTGTCAGTGGGACGTCAACATTACAAATTTTGAAAAAAGATTTTGGGATTTTTTTGTCTTTTTGGTTCCAAAATGTGGATTAAAATTGGTCAGTGAAGAAAACAACAGTTTGGACATGAAGTTCAAGGTGTCCTGAAAAAAAGAACCCAACTTGGCCATTGTAAACATTTTTTTCTTTGAAATATAAAGGCAACATCAAATGCATGCAAATTCGGCCAAAATAGGCTTAGGTGTTAAAGGGTTAATCAGAAGTCACAACCTTACAAACTCACAACAAGGTCAAAGGAGGCCCAAAGCCTCAATATTAACTGTGGCAATAAGTGGCAAATGCACAAGAATGTGTAACATTTTACTGAAACATTTTTCTAATAGAAAAAAAAAATATTGGTATATATTGGCATAGTTGTCGTTGGTCTGCCGTTGGCAATATGTGTTAAACTTGCAGGGGTCCCCAAACTTTTTCCTGTGAGGTCCACATAACTTTTCCTTTCTCTGATGAGGGGCCGGGGTCAGTTTGTAACAGAAAAAGTGTTACGATTGCAGGAGTGCCTAAATGTAAGAAATTATTGATTTTTCAGAAAGCCACAATCAAATAACCCTTTCTGGATACTTCACGGAGCAAAAGTACATAAAATAAAAATAATAAAATAATATAAAAACAATTAATAATAATAACACTGTTAATCAAATAGATAATAACCAAATAACCCTCTCTGAGTTTTTCACAGAAAAAGGCCAGAAAATAAAAAATACTATTGAGAAAAAAAAAAATAAATCAAAATGCTCTCTGGTATTGTTCAGGGGGCCGGACCAAATGTCGGGGCGGGCCGCATCCGGCCCGCGGGCCGTAGTTTGGGGACCCCTGTTAAAGTGTATTATTTACCAGTACCTGTATATTGAAATGCATGCCTTTTAGTTTTTATGGTGCTTTCACACTTAATTGGGGGCGCCCTTGCGCTTCCCCACACGAAGAAGAACGCGCTCACGTGAAGAAGAGCGCGCTTACACGCGAAGAAGAAGAAATGCCGCATCCAAGCGAGTGAGCGAGTTAGTGAGAGAGGGAAGCATTGCTACAACCCTACATTCTTTCTTAATGTTTGTAAAATATCTACAGAGGCAACGCCTGTATGTATCATCTTTTGTGTTGTTGTTGTGTGTGTTTCCACTTGCGATCGGACACTTAAATCCAGTTGTGTAGTGGTTTGAACGATGTGCTAATGCTAGCGAACGCATGCTAACCGTTTTGTTATTACTGAATTAGCAGCTAATCATCGCTGATTTACGTTGATGCAAACCTGTTTGTTATTGGGGACGAAATTGATTTGTTTCATTTCTATTTTTAGTTTCACTCTTCAAGTGATGGTTGAATAAAGTCAGCAAATTAAAACAACATCTTCTGTATCATCATTTCGGAGTTTAGCTAGCTGTATAGCTGTCTCGGTGAGGACAGTGCAGTCTATTCCAGAAGAGGTTATCTCCACCTTCCCTCCCGATACAGTTATTTCCACCCTGCAATGACTGTAAGTCGTTTTGTTGTAATTTTTCCTCGTTAAGTGAAGACACACTTTCGAGCGTTTGAACCAACGTGCTGTCATTGTTATATTTACGGCTGCAATGCTTGTGCCAAACCATAGTAAACTTTAATTTTCAGCCACTTTCCTGGTGAAGTGTAGCCAAACTTTGGAGCGGGTGGTTCTTGGCGCCATGCTAGTTTGATGCATCTGGACAACAAGACAGTCACGACGCAATATGCGTCTTTAGGAATCGTTAAAGGGATCGTTAAGGCTTTTTCATTATGATGCCGAGGCCTCGAAACACTAGGAACCGGTTCGGAATTGGAATCGGATTTCGATTCCCATCCCTAAATATAACAAGGGTTGCGATGCAGAAATCGCAGACATCAAGGAGTGGTCGAGATGTTCTTTTTCATATATTTACCATTTCAAACGTTTTTTTTTTTTTTTTTCATTTTTTCTTTGTTTGGTTCGATTATTTTTCATCTAACATATCGGGGAAAATGTGACAGAAACAAAAAATAAAATAAAATTAAGTCATAGTTAAGAGGTAGATAGGCCTATCCGTGACTTATTTACAGACACCATTTTTTTCGTTGTGACGTAATTTGTTTAAAAGTTTAAAATATGAGCAAGAATAAATTTTTAAAGTCGTTGTTTTTTTGTTTTTTTTTTAAACGAAAAATGAGACATCAATTAATGATTCTAAGCTAAAAATGACAGAAATTTTGAATAAGAAATATAATTACTTACCTTCTTTTTATAGGTGGGTTGCGCAACTTCTGTAAACGGGGGTTTCCAGGGTAAAACAGACAAATTAAAAATAGTTCGGGGGCTTAATGCGCCATGAATCTGCTATGGCAGCATATAGACATATTGTTCTATAAAACACAGCAGTTCTATTGACTTAAAATACAGCAGTGTATTTTAAAGAGAAGTGCAAGAGCAGAAACTGCTTTTTCAGCCTTGTCTGTTTTATATATATATATATATATATATATGTATATATATATATATATATATTAGGGCTGTCAAAATTATCGCGTTGACGGGCGTTAATTAATTTTTTTAATTAATCGCGTCAAAATATTTAACGCAATTAACGCAGATGCCCCGCTCAGACAGCTTTAAATGACAGTACAATGAAACGCTCACTTATTGTGTTTTATGGAGTTTTGCCGCCCTCTGCTGGCGCTTGGGTGCGACTGATTTTATAGTTTTCAGCACCCATGAGCATTGTGTAAGTAATTATTGACATCAACAATGGCGGGCTACTAGTTTATTTTTTGATTGAAAATGTTACAAATTTTATTAAAATGAAAACATTAAGAGGGGTTTTAATATAAAATTTCTATAACTTGTACTCACATTTTTCTTTTAAGAACTACAAGTCTTTCTATCCATGGATCGCTTTAACAGAATGTTGATAATGTTAATGCCATCTTGTTGATTTATTGTTATAATAAACCAGTACTTCTCAAATAGTGGGGCGCGCCCCCCTGGGGGGGCGCAGAGCGATGCCAGGGGGGGCGCATGTGTCCTCGGGGAACATGCTTTTTCTTTTTTTTTTTTGCCGGACTGGAATAAAGTGTACTTGCACATCCACTCAGTGGGTGGCAGTGGCGCTCTCATTTTCAGAGTGCGTGCAGTATTTTTGAACTAAGGAAGAGCACTCAGCACACAGAAAACAGATATGAAGAGCAGTGCGCCGCCGCCGTTTTCGAAAGCCGTTTTCCGACCGGACTCACTCACGAAGCGACCCACTGTCTTGTCCGGTTCTCACGTCGCCGCCCGAGAAGTGCCATTTTCGGCTTGGGATCGTCACGACGACCGCCCTCACCTACGGTTCTACCTCGGCCGCCGAGAATGCGCTGTTTTCGTGCCGTTTGCCTTTTAGCTTTGACTTTAAATACAGTGGGGTGATGAGGAAAGACTACTGTTTACTGTGTCTGAAAATAATTATAGCGGACTGCCACAAGCCAAATCAATTAAGACGCCACTTAAAGACATTTGTCCCCAATCTCATTGATAAGCCGCTTGATTGTTTTTCAGCGAAAACGTGCCGAATATTGCCAACAATAGTCCTGCTTTGTCAGTGTTATATCAGTAAACCAGTGAGCATTGTTAGCATGCTCATTGCAAAATGACTCCACACCATTGCAAAGGAGGTAATACTGAGTGTGAGCAGCAAAAATAAAAACTGTCCTTCTGTCCAAGGACACTCTTTTTTTCCTTTATTCATTTTTGTTTTTTCGGTCAAATTTTTTGGCGTATTGTCCTCATGAGTAAATTTTTATAATCAATTTGAATTTGTTATTATTTACGGATTTTATTACATTTTATTTTTCTGTATCAAATGGTCAAAAATACCTTGAGTGTATTTTTACAGTTTGAATGTGACTTTTTTTTTTTTAATTCAGGCAAATTGATGCACGTCAAGTCTTCTCTGTTACAAACAAAAACAATGTTAATAAAGTTATACTTTATTATAAGTTGATCTGTTACTTTTTTTCTCTATTAGAAAAAAGACACAATGTTAGGCAGATGCGTATTTATAATAGTAATTTTATAGACGAATAATACTATTTACAGTGGCGGCGGAGAGTTTGGGGGGGCGCGAAACATTTACGTCTTTCTTGGGGGAGGCGTAACAGAAAATAATTGAGAAGCACTGTAATAAACAAATACAGTCCTTATATACCGTATGTTGAGTCTATATATCCATCTTGTGTCTTATCTTTCCATTCCAACAATAATTTACAGAAAAATATGGCATATTTAATTTTTAAGCTGTAATTAACTCGATTAAAAATTGTAATCGTTTGACAGCCTAATTTATATATATGTATATATATATATGTATAGTTTTTTAAATAAATGTTTTTTAAGCACTTCAAATGTAATAATTATGATAAGTTTTAAACTTGTTACTGTCCCACCTAATTATTTCTAAACAAGAATACAATATATATAATAATAAGTAGTAATAACAAGTTAAACGATGAAACGATGAATGACGCATGTGGCGCTTTGAAGTGTGTCTCTGGAAACATCAAACCGTAACATCTGTCCATTATCGTTAACTTTAATATGCAACTTCAGAGCCCTTGCACTGCCTCACGAACAAAGAGCAGAGAGAGGGAGACTACGCGGTCGGCTCGGGACAGCTCATCAGTATTTTTTTTTTTTTTTTTACTTGGGAAAAAAAAAATCTGCGATGGACTGAGGGCATGAAGTTTGAAGCGTGAAATAGCGAGGGATCACCGTAAATGAAGTATAAGTACATTAAATGTCTTGAAGATTTCTAAAAATACTCATTAGAATAGACACATCTACAAAAATTGGTTCGTTTTCTGGCATGTTGAGACCCCCAAAATACCTTTTTATCAGATGATAATCACAAGGAATCTAATGAGAGGGATCAACACCAGTGCAATTTTCCCTCTCTATATTACACCATGCATTAGCACGGATTCTACCCTGAAGGCCGTTTCCAGTCAACTGTGTTTCATTGGACCTCTCAGAGGAGTGAATTAGGGAAAAAACAGAATACTCTTTTAATACACTTTGACTTGTAGTCGTAACACTAATGATGTTGCCTGGTGTGGCTGCAAGCCTGATGAGTTTATGCAAGTGTATAAATATATACAGTTTATATAGGAGGCAGTGGACACTGTGAAGCATGAACTCTTTTAAGGAGAGCACAGACACACACAAAGAGTCATTGGTGGAAACAAAGCAACAGCCGGTCAGGTTGAGGAGACGGGCCACTGAGCTTGAACAGCGGTCTCCTCGTCTGCATCGGCATGTGTGGGCGGTTTAATCTTTTTATCTCCTGCTGCTCAGCCTTTCAAATATTTAGCACTATGTCCTGAAGAATGTGGAATAAGAAATCATGTTGCGTCAAAACATTCCTTCTAAAGTTAACCAGAGGAACATCCCAGGACACTAGGCACCTCTCTACTTGGTTTTTACCACATTGTGGTTGCGTATTACTGTGGCTCCAAGTCAATATTTACCATATCTGCAGGGTATTGTTTTCACTTGTATGCGTGTTACTATAAGTGGCATTTGAATTTGAGTGTATTTGTTACCTGTTGGCCTTTTTCTTGGTGACCTTTTGAGGCGGATGGAAAATAAACTGTAAGCAGATTCTCCTATGAATTTATTTTTTTGATTAGCTGAGTTCTATGTGAGATTTTAATGGGGACATGCTGACTGGTGTTTCCTTAAATTACTGTAGAAAGCTGTATTTAGAGTAAGCCTGACATACAGTATACAGTGGTACCTCGACATACGATCGCTTCGACACACGATCTTTTCGACATCTGACGTAAAATTTGACTCGCCATTTGTTTCTACATCCGACGCCATGCTCTATGAAGACATGACAGCGCCGCAGATGGACGCACGGCGGATTTTCTTGTGAGAGAAATCAACACAGGTTTCAAAAAGGTTGGTACAGGTGGTGAAACAAGGACAAAGGTGACGCTTACCATTGAAATGAAGATGCAAATGATAGAAAAAGATGAGCCTGGGGTTAAGGTGACAATTATTATTGTGGGAACATCGCCAAAGAAATCGCCAGCTTCGTCAGGTTTTTATCATTTATTTCAGAACTTTTCCAACACAACACGTCTACTGTCCGGCGCAATTGACGGTGTTCTTAATAAAACATTAAAAGTGAAAGTAAACTCTCAACCGCACCGCTCCCTCTGTCACTTCAGCGACGGGTACAGCACACAAAACACGTTGGCCTCATTAGAATACGATTCGTTACATTATTACAGGAGTTGTTATCATTATTATTATGGTTTTTATTAATCATTTATTTGTTTTGCGATGCGTAATTGCTATTTCTAATAGTACCAGCAGTATATATTAAGGATTTAGTGTAGGTTTTTGGGCTGTTGAATGAATTAATGGATTTATAATGTACTGTATTCTTATGGGAAAATCCTGCTCGACATACGACCATTCCGACTTACAAACAAGGTCCTGGAACGAATTAACTTCGTATGTAGAGGTACCACTGTATTATTATGTCTAATGTTTTGTGTCATGTCTCATACTTCATGTTTGCTGTCTCAAATGCCACTTTAAATTTCATGTCACATGTACAATGTCTTTTGTCTTGTGTCATGTTTCACATTTCGTATTTGAGCTCTAATATGTCTAATGTATGTTGTGTCACTTTTCCTGTTTTCAAGTTTTTTTAAACACTTATTGTGTCTCATTTGTCTATAGTGTTGTGTCTTATGTATCCTCTTGTCTTATGTTTTTGTCTCTTCTGTTCGATAATTCATGATGTGTTTCTCATGTTTCAAGTGTGATGTCGCAAGGTTCATTTTTCACTTCTACAGTCTCATGTCATTTCTCCTGTCTCGTGATTTATGTCGTATACTTCAGGTTCTGTGTGTCAAGTTTAATTTCTCGTGTCTCATTTTTCATGTATATGGTTCTATGGTCTAATGTTTTATGTTAAACGACTCATTCTTTAAGTTGCCTGTCTAATCAATGATTTCTCATGTCTGAATTGTTCTTGTCCCATGAATCAATGATGTCACACAACTTAAACAGAAATATAAGCAGTTCTGATATGGCCAACATAAAAATATGGATAAACTGCTTTGTAGAAAAATTGACTGAGATTTTAATATGTTCAGTATCCATCTTGTTTGCCTGTAATGCATTCAATTACAGCAGAAACCCATACAAATGAGAATAGCTCAAGCACAGTGTTTCACCGCCTTCTTATTAAACACATTTCGCCCTCTTGATGATTGCTCTCTTTCCCGCTTTCTCTTTTTTGGCAGAGGCATGTTCTTTAATTATATTGATTATTCCTCTCACATGGGATTTTATCCCCCAAGAACATGACTTTTCAGCAGGATTATGCATAGAATGAAACGAGCAGGCTGTTTTTTGAAACCTATAGTCGAGGTAAATAGTGATTCTCATTAAATGCAGAGGCATACTTAGACATTTAATTCATTTCTGTGGAAGTGTTTTATGTGCCAGAACCCACTTTTTGAAAATATCTCTTAAAAATTTGGTGTTTCATGTCTCATGTTTTGAGTGTTGTTTAAAGCATTGGTTGTTACAAAGTGTGGGCATGAATACCACCAATGGAACGTACTGTAGGCTTCCTCTTGTGGTACACGAAAAATTGAATTAAATGCTTGAAGAGAAAAACAACACCTAGTATAAATAATGTGAAAGACGGCTGCTCAAAGTATGTAATATGTAGGTAACCTGCAAATTGCTTGGACCTTTGAATACATATTGTAAGTGCCTAAATAACGTTTGGATAATTATTTATGTTATTTGTAAATCATTTATTTGGTTTAATAAAACAAGTTGTTAATGGTCAATTGGTTAAATAAGACAGTTTATTCGGGTTTGGTGGGGCTGGCTTGTAACGTCATGTCGTACGATATAAATGGACAACGAGGGCTGTTTTGGACGAGTGAGTCGGAGTGACGGCAGGATGTACTAAGGATAGGGCTCAGATAATTTTTCGATCGACGTTGTTCTACATTCTCTCTTTCTATCGATCTCTCAGTTGCTCCTTTGTTTGCGTTTTGGATGTCAAACCATGGATTAATTTTTGTTGCATTAAAGAACTAACGTAAGGAGCAGCATGAGAGTTTTTCTTTTCTTCCCCGCTGTCTCGCGGGTACGAGGGAGAAGGAAGAGGATAGCATCGGATTTAGGGGTTTTTGTTGTGGAACCTACACGCACGCACACACACACACACACACACACACACACACACACACACACATATATACAGTATATGTATGTATATATGTATGTATATATATATACTGTATGTACAGTGGGGAGAACAAGTATTTGATACACTGCCAATGGGAAAACCCATTGGCAGTGTATCAAATACTTGTTCTCCCCACTGTATGTATATGAAAGGGCAGGAAATCTCGGATACTCATAATTTTGGCTGAAATATTACCAGCATTGACAAAATTGCTGCCATCATTTACAATGGCCACTTTGTTTTTTCTCCTTTCCTCTTATTAAACATCAGAAAAATTAAATTCTGTGATTTTTTTTTTTTTTTTTTAATCTAATAAACAAATATTTTCCCCCTGGGATACACATGATAAAGCTGTTGTCTTCGCTAACAACCACTTTTAATCTACCACAGTGCATTAATCAGGTACATTTCAATGGTATTCAAATCCAACTTCACATGTTTAGCAACTGTTTCTTTTTAAAATATTTAAGAACAATTTCCAGGTTCAATCAATCAATCAATTGATCAAGCAGTCAAAAAAATTTTTTTACATTACAATTCCATACCCCCCCCCCCCCCCCCAAAAAAAAAAAAAAAAAAAAAAAAATTAAGTGCAGCACTGACATAGTTTAAATCAATGCCTGCCACACAGATGGCAATACATGCCCAATTTATTTGAGTTGGGAGAACTGGCAGCAAATGCTCATTTTGCCCCAAAATGAACACATAGTGAACTGAACTCACCAAGAAGGGACCATTAATTGCTCTAAAATCAAGAGGAAGTGATCTGAAATTTCTCTAGAATGACCCAGAGTTTCCCCAAAACCAATAGAAAGTGACCTGAAATCATTTCCACAAAATTTCTACAGAAATTGCATTTTCTAATTATTGATAATATATCATTACTCAAAGGCATGTATTTTTTTATCCTCTGCGAAGAACAGTTAATATGTCTGCTGTACAGTGATACCTTGCGAATTCGAGGTTCACGTTAGCGGATTCAGTACATCGCAGAGTTTTAAAAAGTATTCATCAACAAATAAAAATGAAAAAAAAAATACACGTTTTATTTTGAGGCACAAGAGACATTGTTTCACTGCAAGGCAGGCAGGACTCAGGGGATTTGTACATACCCACTGACACTTATACAAGGTTGGTTCCTGTTGAGAGACTAACACATGAGAGCATCATAGCAGCTTCTCCAACCAACAAGAGTGGCTTCATCCAGTGAGCTGATTGGCTGTGCACTATCAAAGCCACCCCCATTATGATCGACGGACGAGTCCACTAATAAAAGTGGCCTTATTCTTAAATGAGATATGTGGAATGATCAAAATGGGAGTAAGTCATACTCTCAATGTGAAACATTCAACTGTTCAGACTAACCGGACACTTAGACTTCTATTCTCCGTGTCAAACAGCTGAAAAGGACAGGTTTAAAAAAATAGAAGAAAAAAAAAAAAAAAAAAAAAAGTGGCCTTATTCCATGAACTGATTGGCTGCGTACCATCACAGCCTCCCCTATGCTGTTTGACAAACTATAGAACAAATTAGAGTGGATTTATCTCGTGAGTTGATTGGCTGCAGACATGGCAGCCTTGCCCAGCGTCTTTCCTATGGCATTATATTTGTGCCACTATTCTGAGCGAACAATTTTTGATTTTTTCAGCAAAGAAAATAGATTTTGAGTGCATAGAAATATTTTGAGTGAGCAACAATAGATTTTGAGCACATGAAATAATATTGAGCAAAACAAAAAAATCTACTCTGGGCTCCATAATTGTGGTTTTATCCAATCAATTCCAGCACTCTATCCCCGCCAAAGACCTCCAGGACCTCCGAGGGGATATTAACTCACATCAGGATGCTCACATCAGCATAGACATAACATAAATAAAATCAGGTTAGTCAGAGGCGTAGCAAGGGTCCCCGGGGGCCCCAGGCAACAAGCAACATGGGGCCCTTCGAGCGTGTGCAAGTAAGGGGGACAGTTGGACTTGGAGCAATAGAAGAAAGAGTAGCAACACAAAAATAGCACCATCGGATGCAGAGGTATATACCTTTGTGTGAAATCAGCAGTCAGATTGGCCCTACGACCCACCAAATTCAAATTATTCCGTAAAAACCACTGATTGGTGGACTACCGACCGAAATGAGTATTAAATTTGCTAATAAAATTGTTTAGGATTATTTTAGATGCATATATGTTATATCTTTCTCATAGAGTATTCGACGAGGAATACGATAGACCCATTAATAGACTTTTTGGGAAAAATCATCATTTGTTTAAGTAGTCACATGAATAATGAGGTGGCCTGTGAAAATCAACGTAAAACAACTTGGCAAGGACTTTCCAGAGAGTACTTGGTGGGTCACTCTTTAAACAATTATGTGGTATTAATAGCTGATTGGACTTTCTTAAACATGTATAATCAGCGTGACATGGTTAGTGCTGATTGGGATTGATAACAGAATCATTAGATAATTTGCCAAATGATTCCATGGTATTGAAACACTCCCTATACTTGTCGCTGCAACAGTGCAGTAAAGCTGCATGTGTTAAATCTGTTGGCCCTCTGGGGCCCCCTGCTGGCTGGAGGCCCTAGGCAATTGCCTGGTTTGCCTAATGGGATGCGACGCCTCTGAGGTTAGTACAACCAGATATCTGAATCTATATTCCATAAATTCTCTGCTACGTGTATCTTTTTCTTACTAATATGAAATATGGGGAGTGGGTCACATAATATGTAAAAAAAATTAAGAAAACTTGTCATATTTAATAGCCGTCTACTAATACCTAGGGTTTACAAACAAGTGCCCTGTCATGCAATTTTTTTTCATGTTATAGATTTACATAAACCTAATCCACCACGAATCAGGTTGTAATGACAGCTTTGCCCGTGGCACTGCGTACCAACTGTAAAAATACCTTTTGTTAAAGTTTACTAACAACTATTCTACCGATTAGATTAAACATTAACAATCATGAAACAAAAGACAGTTTAAACGTATGGTAAAGTAACATTACATTTGTAAAAGCCCTGGGGAAAAGTCTCGAGTGTGTTCCTCTGAAAGGCAATCGTGACCTTATGTACTGAGCTGTGAGAAGCCGGCAGTGTTGACGGAGGAAGTCCGTTGTCACGTGCTCAACAGCGAAGGTACTGATTGGCCAAGGAAATTATCATTGTCTCGCTATCGATTGCTTTTGCCGAAATACTCAGATGAGAGTCACAAAAATCAGAATCTGAATTTTACAATCGTAATTTGTAATTTTCCAACTTGGAATTTTAACTTTACAATTTGAATTGGAATTTTGCAATTTGAATTTTATTTTTCCAAACTGAATGTAAAAAAGTAAAATTGAATGAAACGTATTGAATTAATGTATTCACATTCAGTTTTTAATGCAATGATTCAGAAAAAAACAAAAAATACAATTTCAAATTACATTATTGAGATTCAAATTAAACAATTTGTTAGGTTTCGGGCTGAGCGGGAGACCCAAACGCAGAGAAGGAAGGCAGGGTGGCAGTGACATCAATTGTTTATTGCTGTATGTGGAGGCAGTCTTTGTCCAGATAGTCAGGCGGGCAGTTGGTGTGTAAGCAGGTGAGCTGTGAAGTCAGGTGAGCAATGCAGGATCTGCGAACAAAGGTAAAATGAGCTGAAGCAAGGCAATACAGATTACTAGAAGTATCAAGGGCTCGTGTCACAAACTCTTCGAGAGGAGATGTTGATCTGGCGATGAAGTGAGGCCAGGGACTGGCTTAAGTAGGCTGTTGATGACGATTGACTGCACCTGGTCCCAGGCTCACCCATCTGTCCAATCCTGCAATCAAGACACACACACACACACACACACACACACACACACACACACACACACACACACACACACACACACACACACACACGCACACACACACACACACACACACACACACTTAATACACATATACCAACACACACACACACACACACACACACACACACACACACACACACACACACACACACACACACACAGGGAGAGGAGCAGGGCTCAAGGAGCAGGGGCCCTAACACAATTCAGATTCAAGTTAAGTAATTCAGATTCCGTTTACCGGTAATATTTTCAGATTCAGTTTCTGATGGCACAAATATCAGCCCATACTGGAGATTCTTATTTCTCTATTTGATTTCCTTTAGCCCTCCTTACCAATCTATCATTTACTGCATCTTGTCTCACGCATCTTGTGATAGACGGCTGCAGATTGCTCGCCCATGTGGGCGTTTGACACGGAAATGACTGTTTATTTATAAATGCCAAATGTCTGTTTTTTCAAGAGAACACTTAGTTATTTTTAAAAACTTCATTCAGTGTTCTTATATTCCCATTTCTCTTGCTTATAGTCAGCATTAGTGTGCGATTGAAACAACGCAATTTCATTTTAGCAAAGGGAGGGTTTTTGATGCCAAGGATCCCATGAGATGGTACAAGTGTAGCTACAGTAATGTTGGTGTAAGGAAAAGCCATCTCTCGCTGTCATAAGCATCAAATCCCTTTATGCAACGCGGCAGCTGTAAAGTGGGAGGTCATTGTGTTATTCTGCTCCCTCCCTATGTCTAACTCATTCAGCAGAGTGGAACAAATTACACCCCCACCACTAATGCTTGGTGTCAGCATTTCTTCAGGAAATTTCATAGATTAGTCCAAACCCAATGCAATGCAAACAGATTCTGTCTTTCTAAAGATAAATATGCTCCATTTTGCAGTATGAATTAAACAGTATGTTTACTATTGCGGTTGTGGAGTGAGAGTGTGTAGTAATAAGTGAAACCTCGAAGGCAGGAAGAGTCATGCAAGCGAGTGGCTCTGCAGGGAACAACGGGCAATATTGAATGGATGGCAAACAGAGCCTTATAGGTCGGGGGAACGTGGAAAACGAGACCATTGGTAAGATTATGTAACAAACAGTGTTGAGAGCATCCCTTGCTGAACATTTGCCAAAATCAATATAAAATTGGGAACCCTTTTCTCTTCGCAGCTAGGAAGATACAATATTTGATAATGTAATCATGCGATCAGGGAGATAGAAATGTCATTTTTGTGTGTGTCGGGGGGTAAATTATTTGGCTCCATCATTATGGAATCTATTAAAAGGTAGAACAAATTACAACCACAATGATAAACATATATACGTGAGGTCATAGACTTCATAATTATATTGCCGGGTCACATCCATCAGACACTGCGCTACGCCTTCAAGTAGGGGGCCTGCCCACATCAGGATGAGTTATTCTCAAAAACACGCACGCAGCGATCTAACGCCGGATTTAGTTTGAAACAGTATGAAAGCTGTACCGCATACAAACAGGAAGGATTGTCTCAGGAGTTATGTGTTCGAGGATTCAAGGTAATTATTTTTCGTACCATGCACGCATTTTGAAACGTTGTGAAAAATATCAGTGGGAGAAATTAACTGCTTCGACATTGGTGTCATAATTCGCAATATTTATGTAAAATAAACTGCCCATTTATTTTGCTTTCAACCAAGAATCGAGTCTGTTTTATGTTCATACTGTATAAGGAATTCAGGGATTTAAGCATTTATTCACAAGAATTTTCAACGTAAAGAGCTCTTTGTGGTGATAAGGTGGCATTACAGTGGCTTAAAGACTCGCTGCACATTCAACATATTTACGTAAAATAAATGCTAACTGCCCGGTATTTTGCTCTTTTAATAAAGAATTGAAACTGTTTTACGTCCATATCTATAAAGAATTCAGGGATTTAAGAATTTATTCACAAGAATTTTCAATGTAAAAAGCTCCTTTTGGTGATAAGGCGGCACTACAGTGGCTTAAAGACTAGCAGCACATTCGACATATTTACATAAAATAAATGCTATCTTCCCGGTTTTTTTTGCTTTTAACCAAGAATCGAGACTAATTTACGTCCATATCTATACAGAATTCAGGGATTCAAGCATTTATTCACAAGAATTTACAATGTAAAAAGCTCTTTGTCTGTGTTTCCACTCGGTCAGCTTTGACAGAGATAAGCCCCCTATTAATCGACCCTGTGCCCCTTGTCCCTTGTCCAGTCAATATCATTATGAAGTCTATGGTTAGATAGTAACAGGTGTCAAACTCAAGGCTCGGAGTTCAGATCTGGCACGCAACATCTTTTGGTGTGGCCCAGTCATGTGCATCCATTTAACCCCCCCCCACTAAAATGAATGTAGGCTGTTTGTAGTTTGTAGTTGTAAATTTAAGTAAATAAAAAGCCCCCCCCAAATAAAATAAATTTAATATATGTAAAAAGAACACTGTATTTTCAGTTTTTTTTTTTTGTAAAAAAAACTAAGAATATAATGATAATAAAAAGGGAATATTTGCAGTTTTTTTTTTAAATACAAAAATCCAAACAAATAACCAATGAAAATATATAAGAGAACATTTGCTATTAAGAGGCTAAAAAATTGATTCGGAGCAATTTTAAGTCAACAAAGCATCATCATATAGCAGTCAATTCATTTGCCAATCAATTACCGTTAGTCGTTTCGTCGTTTGCATCAGTGTTTTTCAACCTTTTCTGAGTCACGGCATGTTTTTACATTGGAAAAGATCTCATGGCACACCACAAACCAAAATGTTCCAAAATGACTTTCTGTACAGTATATTTAATTATAAAATACTTTATCAATATTTATACTTATTCTGTGTGAAATTTGAGCTTGTTTAGATGAACACAAAGCCGATATCCAGGTAGAAATTGAAGAAAGACGCACACATGAAGCTCTTCAACAGCTCTCAATGTCTCTGTTTTTATTTTTTTATATTTGTTTGGCTTGAAAAGCTCAGAATTATCAGACAGGGACTTTAATGATGTCTTTAACTGCATCAGGGCCGAGCATCTCGCTGACAATGACTTTGCAGGCAGGTAGTATTAATGTCTGTGCGACACTGTGGGATGTTTTGGATTTAGCAACAAGTTCAGCAACAAGGTAATTTGCTTTGAGGGCTTTCTTATTTACCTTTGTAGTTTTTCTCAAAAAAGTTGCCTGTTTCTCTGTGTTTTCATGAAGGCGAACAAAATAGTCCATTGACTAGTTTTGAAGTGACGGGTGTTTTGTTTGGAGATGACGTTTAAGCTTGCTTAGCACCATGTTGCTGTTGGATAGGTGCTTGTGTTGCGTTCAAGAACTGCTCGGATTTCTAGCCATTGGCCACCTTGCTGTCATTGACAATGTGTTGGAATAAAACACTGGGAGGATTGACGGTTGTCACATATGGATAAAATGGAAAGGACACGTGTCTATCGACACTTGACGAGTCTAATCAAATGATGTAGAATAGATGTGCTAGGGTCCGCATTGTCGTGGACAGCAAGGTGGCTGATGGCTAGAAATCCGAGCAGTTCTTCAACATGACACGAGCAATACCTCGCTCATCTGCACATGACCGAAACTGAAACCTTCTACCGACTTCTTCCTTACGACTGCAACTCTGACTGACGACGTAAAACAAATGTGATATTGGATAATTTCTAGCGGCACACCTGATGATCTCTCACCAGTGACAAAAATGTGTGACAACCTTGCATTGGACAGTATTACTGTCTCTTGCCTTCTGAGCCCAAATTTCACGCCCTCACAGTAAAAATGGATTGGACAACTATCATCGTCAATGGCCCTTAGCATAATGTTAATGTAATGTTGTTCCTAAATCCCAGTATTTGCTGCCTTGACTAAAAATGATTGTCACTTAAACACGAATCAATACCAAACAAGACAAACGTCTCTTGAGGCACATTTGAATCAGAAATAAATATTCTAATAATTGTATTATTGTAAATAACAAGTGAGAGCTAATTGCCACACGCTGCTTTTTTTCAACGGCATTATATGAGGAAGAAAAAAAAAAGGTCACAAGGCGTCTTTGTAGTGGTACTAAGGGGGATTATTTAGTGCGTGCTTTATCTCCAAGGATGTAATCGTGGCTTACAGCATCCCCATGGATTGTATGGCCTTTACAGAAAGCACATAAAAATGCGTCTTATATGGTAGATTATGTAACACTGAAAAGAAGGAATACTGTGGATGTACAGTACATGTATAAATGAATCTACACTGCATGATTTGCAACAGAATTTTATTATTTATAGGCCTATAAAATAGCAGGATTACGGTGGGGATTGAATTGCTTTACATTAACAATGGAGGAACACTCCATCGTTAATGTCCACGGAACAAGATCACAGTCATTTTCCTTCTTATAGCTGTTCTCACCACACTCCCTGCTCATTATGATCATGTGTATGCCAGTGAAGAGCCTTTAGAAATATTCATATTGTGTACACAACACGTGTGCTGTATTAACATCAAGTAGTCATCACCTGGATGGAGGCCATTGCATTTACCAATGAATTACCTTCACCTTTAATCAAATGTTATTTGGTAGTTGCAGTTAGTTAGTAAGTGAATAATTTAGTCTGTTTGGGTGCTCAGTCATTTAATTTGTTCGGCATTCAGTTGGTTATTTAGTGTGTGATTTAGTTTGTTCAACAGTCATATGTATATATCTTTTTATATATTTTTTCATATTTCAAGTTAAAAAATGTCAGCTTTATGTAACAGTCATTTCATGTAAAGGTCAGTACAGTGGATATTTTTTCAAACATTATTATTAGCTGAACTTATTCACTGCCAGCCCAGGTCAGTGAGTATGTGTTGTGGTAGTTATTAAAAGAAGAAAATTGAAATAAAAAACACCTATTGAGGGCAAAAGGTCATTTGATCTCTTCCAGCTCCTCCCAGTTAGAATTGAGATTGAGAAAAGATTGGACATCTATTACCATCAATGGCAGGCAAAGAGTCAAGATATCGCAAATAAAGCAAAAGATAAACAAATGAATGACACGGGCCACTGTTATATGAATTTTTGTCTTTATTCTGCTTCTTTTTCAGTTTATTACAATTTGGTTTCATTTTACGTTTTGATGTTTTAATTTTATAGAAAATTAATTTTATTATTACTCATGGCTATTTTAATTTGAATTTTTAAAATGAAAGCGATATTATTCATTTTTCAAAATTTTTTGCATAATTGTTTTCTGTTTGTAATATATTTTACATGTTAATATGTTATTTTTCATGTTTTTTAATCAGCAAATAGGCTCATTTTAGTCGCTATCTGCAGCTCATCTCGTTTTTGGGCTTAAAGGAATTTGGCTTCCCAGCCAAGTCACAGGAATCACGCCAGCCGATATGGTAGGCGTCCCACAGGCGCAGCCCCCGCCGGAAAGCCAAACCCCGCGTGTCCACTCCAGCAGTAACCCCTTGTACTGACTCCATTTTGAACGGAATAAAGCATGGGTGTCCAAACCTGTCCTCAAGGGCCGCTGTGGGTCCTGGTTTTTGTTCCTACTAATCGAGCACAGACTGTTTAACCAATGAGGTTTGTGCTAAAACAAGCAGCACCTGACTGCAATCAACTGATTACACTTGTGAGACATCAGATTGGTGAAAGGTTGTCCTCATGATGGGTTTCAACAAAAACCCGCACCCACTGCGGCCCCATGTGGAATAGTTTGGACACCACTGGTATAAAGGAAGCTCACCGAGGAAAAGTTGACAACTTATGCGGATCCACAGAGACCAAAACGGCAAACAGAAACACACAGGGCAAGGTCACCCTATCGTACGTCAATAAAAGTTCCAGAGAAAAATGACAAACGCTTAGTTAAACATTCAGTCTTTTCAATGCTCCCGCGGGGCGGGCCGTGGGCAGGAAGAAGGGTGTGTTTTGGATTATTGTCTGTTTGTGGATTGGACTGGAGGATTGGGGAGTTACTGTTGTCCAGGCAACAAGGATGTGAATTTTTTCCACCTCCGCGTCAACGGGGCTCTTGGAGTCTTGTCAGTCATGTTATCAGTTGGATATCGGGTGTGTTCCTCGTGTAAGGACAGAGCGTCCTGCCCTTTGTCGTGGACAGTCCAGGAGAACTGGTTGTGAGAGTTGGTGGTGCAGACTTGGGCTTTTCAGCGTCAATCTTGCTGGGTGATAAGAAGGCGCTGTTTATCTCTTATGCCCTATATTCTGCTTGTTTTCATTAAACTATGGTATAAGTGCTATTTATTTTATATTGGGTGTGTTAGAGTAATACAAACAGCCATACAGTAAATACGAGAAACAATACTATTCCCTGATTGATTATATTAAGTGTGTTAGAGTAATGTAAACAGTTAGACGGTGCCTACGAGAAAAAGTACCATCTCCTTCAGGCTGCATGCATTTCCCCTCCTTCCATTGCTGTTTATCCTTTTCGCTTGACTTGGCCCGGCAAGTTGTTGAACGCTGCTTCTAATAGGTTCACCTCCATGCTTTCTCGCTCTGTGAGGACTCACAATTGGCAGCGATAAAGGGGAAAAAGACACACAAGCACAGTGTGATGCATGTGTGTTTACGCCACTAAACACATCCACTATAATGCATGTCAACAGTGAATGAGGTGGCAATTTTACAGTTTATGTTGGCAGCATTTATAGCAACAAAATGATGGAAATTCTCTGAATGATGAATGATAATGGTGCAATATTTTCTGTTGGAAATGGAAAAATAACATTTACTTGTCTGCTTTTTTCAGGGGAGGTGTTACGTATTTGACCAGGTTTTTCCCACCAACGCCACCCAAGAGCAGGTTTACAATACCTGCGCCAAGAACATTGTCAAAGGTGAGCCCGTGAAGTGTCTGTGAGTTTAGTATCCTGGCTACTGTGCTGCTTAATATCAATTGGAGAAAGTGCTGTGCGTATAGAAGGTTAGGAAAACCTCACTTCCTGAGGATTTAGAAGAGCATGGTGGCAGGCAATGCTTGCCAGCATGCACGCTATTAGCTCGGTAGTCAGCACGCTCGATTGCTAGGGTGAAGTTCTCGGTTAAAATTGGAGGCCGACCGATAAGGGATTTTCAAAGGCCGATGCCAATACTGTTTGGAGAAAAAAAAAATACTCCAATTGTCGATATGTAAAGCACATTTTGTCAGCCCATATTTGAGCTTGATATACTAATGTTAGCGAACAGCAGTTCTAATGGCATTTTTATTCCAGTTGTGAGTAATCTAATTACTTTTCCCATCTATGCAACCCCTTTACTGTTACTGAGGATGTGAAGGTTACTACAATTTAGTTGAATGAAGAACAGGTTGTCTGATTTTGTCACACATTAGCTGCCTGGGAAAGCAGAGCAGGAGGGGGGATGAGGGAAATGAGTGGTGACATCGTTGCAAACACGATGTTGATTGGCTAGATGGGTGGATCATGCCCTGTGGATTTAGAAGAGCATGGTGGCAGGCAATGCTTGCCAGCATGCACGCTATTAGCTCGGTAGTCAGCACGCTCGATTGCTAGGGTGAAGTTCTCGGTTAAAATTGGAGGCCGACCGATAAGGGATTTTCAAAGGCCGATGCCAATACTGTTTGGAGAAAAAAAAAATACTCCAATTGTCGATATGTAAAGCACATTTTGTCAGCCCATATTTGAGCTTGATATACTAATGTTAGCGAACAGCAGTTCTAATGGCATTTTTATTCCAGTTGTGAGTAATCTAATTACTTTTCCCATCTATGCAACCCCTTTACTGTTACTGAGAATGGGAAGGTTACTACAATTTAGTTGAATGAAGAACGAGTTGTCTGATTTTGTCACACATTAGCTGCCTGGGAAAGCAGAGCAGGAGGGGGGATGAGGGAAATGAGTGGTGACATCGATGCAAACGCGATGTTGATTGGCTAGATGGGTGGATCATGCCCTGCTCCCTTACACTGTCTCGCTGCACGCTCTAGCAAACACAAGATAGTGATAATGGCGACGGGCCAGGGAATTTCAAAGGTAGCGTTCTCAAACTTGAATTATATTTAATATTGTTACTTTACGGTATATTTAAGGATAGTTAATGGTCAGTGTACGTTTGTGTTTGCTGAACAGACTAATACATTTAATCCAAATAAATACCAAATGTTATGAAATACTGTATTTTTTTAATTTTATTTAATTGTTTAATTGTTAAATCAGTTAATGTAAACATCTTTGATGCGGAAGATGTTATAGAATGTATTATATGTCAATGTGTAGAAGATGAAAAGTAACATCAGTTACTTTGCTGAGTAACTAATTACTCTTACAATAATTTAACTTACTTTTGGGGAGAAGTAATTTGTAACTGTAACTAAGAACTTTTTTAAAGCAAGATTAACAACACTGTGTCACACTTGGACAGAATGGAGCGGACTCACGTGCAGAATTCAGTCTTTATTGAACACAAACAATCAGAAGCAGGAACAAACTGAGGGCACTCCAGAAGGAGGAAATAACGAGCAATGAAATAGAGTGATACAAACGGGAAACAAGAGAGCCAGGCAAAACGCACTGGAGTAAGACACTATAACAAAGGACTTGGCACTAGGCATAAAATAACAAACTGTAGAATACTATGAATAAACTTAAAACGTAGAATATCCTGAACTATGAGTACTGGCTGTAGTGACGACGAAGGACGAAGACACTTTGGCACGAGACTAGGGAGAGACAAACAATTTAAGCACATGAGGAATGGGGCACAGGTGGGAACAATAGGTAATCATAATCAGAGACAAGTGAGACAGCAGGAAGGGTGAGTGGTGGAAACAGGAGGGTGAGGCTTCAAAATAAAGCAGGAAGAGACAATATACCAAGATATGACAACCCTCACCCAGGCGTGACACACTGGCGAATAGCATTAGCAGATAGTGTCCACATTAGCTCAGTGCTAGCCTTTAGCTTTGACTTGGCATTATAAATCCTGTACAAGGCAGACAACACCAACTACAAAAACTCACGTATAGATGGCAGAAACATTTGTGTCCTAGAGCTTACTTACAGACTATGCCTAAACAAGCAACACAACAAGAGAACTTTTGAAATGAGCTGCTAGCTGGCTTCTAGGAAGCTCATGCACTTCTGACTTCTGATTTTGACTTGCCTGGCACGGCCAGACTGTTCTCCCTGTATTTTTCAAACACTGTGAGAATAGTCTGGGACCCAGCCCATTAACGGCCTCTCGAGCAAGAACAAAATCAACCGTCCAATCAGATTAGTTTATTTGCGTGATGTGGTCTCAACGAGCAATGTCACTCTTCCGCGTCGGAAGTCGTCTCCACAACAACACAGATGGCGAACAGGAGAACTGAGAATATGTTCCAATCCACGGTAAAATCAGTTTTAAATGACCAAAAACACATTGACACAAGTCATTGACAAGAGTTTGTCTCGCGCTAGCCATGTTGAATAAACTCCGCTCTCCACGTATGTTTACTTCCGCGCGCAAGTCCCTCGTCGCTTTACTAACGTCACGTCCGCCCGTCACTGATTGGTCCACTCAGCTGTCTGTTTGCTGTGGCTTGCTCCGCCCTGGAAATTTTATCCACTGAATGGTGGCCAGACTCAATAGCTGGAACAGCGTTGAGTCCGGTGTACCAGGCTAGATTTTGACCACTTGGTTGTAAGTAATCATAAGTAAAAAAGATCATCACCCAAACAGTGAACATAACAGTTTTCCTATGATCAGTGTTGTTACGGATTACTTGAAAACGTAATTTAATTACTGATTACGCCCCAAAAAGTAATCTAGTTACTTTACGGATTACTTTACTATCAATGAAACTAAACTACTTTAAAAGTAATTTATCAGTTACTTTTCACCAATTTTTCTCTCTTTGCCACCTCAACATAAGAAAGACACCAGAAAAATCACATCGCATGTAATTGACTTTCCGATAATTGACTTTAAAGGGGAAGATCAGAATTTTTCACTTAAGGCTTAATATTCGAGTTAGCGGAGGTTTAATTAGTCAATGGAGTTGATTTGAACCACCATTGACTCGAACTATCTTAGCCACTCCAGAGCCCTGAAAATCACAAATAACTGACAAACTGCATGGAATTTGTTGAAATCAACTCCACCGACTAATTAAATCCCGCTAACTCGACGATTAAGCCTAATGTTAAAAATTCTGAATTTTGTTTAGGGTTCAAGGGTTAGGGTAAGAGCATATCAGTACCAATGTAAAACAATGCAAATTGACTGTACAATAATCAACAACACACAAATGGATTGCACAGTGCAATAAACACAACTGGAAGACACGCACACAACACGAAAGTACGCTGTACACACACGCGGTCAATTTGGCCACAAAACGTGGCGGCAACTAAGCACATTACACTAAATCGGACTTACAGCACATCCCAAAGATGCTAATTAAACAAGTCACCTCACGGCATATATGTGCAACACAAATGTGATGTAAACAATGCTTGCCAACTTGGAGTGATGACTGCCCACCGTTGTAACGGCAAAGCTACGAAACGGCCACGCATGTAAGGAGTCCAACCTATCGCTGGAACCCTCCAGAATGAAGGAAAAATACTCACGTTCATTCATGGATGTGCACAGATTAACATTCCCTCGCATATCTCAACACTCAACGCTGCTCTGGCAGCCTGCCACACACATTTCTCAGTTCATGTGAGTCATTTCTCCCAAAACACTTAGCACGTGTGACTCGAGACCAAAACGGGATGTAATTGTGAGTGATTACCATGGAAACGAACACGTAGATGGAACCTTTCTAGCCTTTTCTATTCAAAACGCTCTATGTACGTGACTACAATAGTCTTCATTCTACGTACAGTATGTACATTATGATGCAATAACAAAATAGTAACACATAGACTCTAAGGAAACTTTAATCAGATTACTGGTTTGGACAAATGAATGCGTTATATTACTCGTTACTGAAAGAAAGTAATCAGATTACAAGCATTACTGACAACACCTCGTATTATATCAACTTTTCATTTCTGTATATCGGCCGATGGCCGATTTTGAAAAAAAAAAGTCTATATTTTGGCCCGATATATCTATCTTTGGTTAGAAATTGTGAATTTGAATTAGCTTGTCACTAGTAGACATCCCAATCCGTTTCATTCATTCATTTTCTGCAAACCCTCCCAATTCAAATGGATTGGACGTGATCACCGTCAATGGCAGCAAATGAGTAAAGGCTGCTCGGTCTTTGCAGTGGCCTCCACTCCACTGAATAGCAAAATCTTTTCACTCAATGCTGGAATTCTTTCAAATGGATGTGAGAAGAATAAATGCAGTGACAGGTTCCTTTCAAAAAGCACACACTGCTGATCACAGTCAGCCATTATCCATGACACTTTTTCATCTGTCACCATCCCCCAACAACCTGCGTTGCTCTTTTATTTTCCACCTTCGGGCACACTTTTGTGCCACGTTCGCATCTAGTTGGGAGCTCCATTTAACCAGACGGAGAGTGGAAGGGATTGACTTGTCAAGTTACATGAATGTGACGATGTTTCAGGGAAGATAGAATGAAAAGGCAAACATGACTAAAGCATGAATGTCGTAAAACTTGAGCTAAGGGATTTATCATGCTACGTAGTAGAGTCAGTATTTTACTTGTTTTAAGTCAGTTGAATGCATATTTCTATTCCATTTTATTTGATTGTCTTTAAAATCTCAAATAGCAATCAAACAAGTTATGAGGGCATTTTTCAGTACCTGTACATACTGTATAATTGTCTTCAAAAGCTCAAATAGCAATCAAACAAGTTATGAGGGCATTTTTCAGTACCTGTACATACTGTATGTATTTCTTATTTTCTTGCTTTCTCTCTGGTAAGAAGACCTATTGATTTTTGCCTTGATAGCTGATGAAAGAGAAAAGGAAGAGACGATTAAAAAGAAAAAAAAAAAATTCTACGGAGAAAAATATGGTAATTCATCGGTAGCCCAACTTTGCATTTCAAGGTGATGAGCCTTTTTCTTCTTTGACTCTTGTTAGAGTATTACCACTGGGATTTATTATGCGCAAGTTGACACTTAACACTCTGTGTTGCTAATTGCTATACTGTATAACTTCTAGACAGTGGTTTTCACTGCTGTATACAGTACCATTATTATTGCCAATTAGGACTGCTACAATAAATTGGCTAATCGACAACTAATCAATCAATTAATCAAATGAATTGCTTTTTTTTTTGGAGTACAAGAATTGTGAAGAGACTTTGTAGACGTGAAAATAGTCCAATACCTCTTTTTTCATCCTTTTGTTTGTAAATATTTCCACATTTATTTTTTGTTTGTTCTTTTTACCTAAAAATAAGAAAAAAGAAAAACTAAATTTTCAAAATGTATTCATTATTTTTCAGTTTTCATTCATTGTTGTTTTTATTTTCATTTTTTTCCATAAAAATATAAGGGGAAAAATGAAATGATTTTTTTTTTTTAACTCACAAAATAAAAAAGGTAAACACAAAATTTTTACTTTTACTTTATTATTATTACTTTTTTTAGTTTTCAGTCTTTTTTATTCATTCACATTCTAAATAAAAACGAAAGGTGCAAAACAGTAAATATTATGTCATATATTATTATTATTATTATTATTATACCATAGACTTGATTATACATATTATTATATCATTTATTTTATTTTTAAATAAAAGAATTTAAAATATCAATATTCTTTTTATATTTAAATATTTTAAAATATATTTATTAATTTAATAAAAAAAAAAAAATTAAAGAGAAAAGGTAATATTTTCTGATTTTCTTCATTTCTCAGTGAACCGGCGACACAAAATGGTGGTGCAATCTGTCCGATTTGTTTGATGCTGGGTCTTAAAGTTTACCTCACCTTACCTGTAGGTCATGCAAAAAGAACTTGTTGAATATAACATTTAACTACAATAAAATGGTTTCTTGAGGCATTGTCAGATATTTATCAGTAAAAGGTCATGCTGTGTCATGTCAAACAGATGTCATCTGATTTAATCCAGATTTGAGCAGCAATGTGGAAAAATCTCATTTAATGTGCGCCAATCTCATCAGTATGCGTTGCACAGTGTTATATTTCGGTGTCATGGAACAAAGCCTGGGTGAAATCCTTTTCAGCTGCAGAACAGTAGTGCCTGAAATACATTTGGCAATGTTTTTACATGTTTATGAACAACACTCTTTAGAAGACATTCATTTTCTCTTAACGGGAACTTTAACCATTGTAAACTTCATTCAATTTTAATTCCTACAGTTCCAAAGTTGTACAGTTTTCCCACTTTCACGCGTCTGATCTCCCTCTGTCAGATGTACTCGGCGGATACAATGGGACCATCTTTGCCTACGGCCAGACTGCCTCAGGAAAGACTCACACTATGGAGGTACAGTAGCGGATCATCAATAATCCAAAAGTTACATGCTCAGGGCAGCAAATAGTCATATCCTTTAATATTTTTTTTTTCCATGACTAAAGCTTACTGCAAAACCGCTTCTATCACATCTCCTTTCTCCAACACTCTGCGGGGAACCACCTTTATACCAGTCCCTATTGTAAACACCTCAATAGACCCCCAATCACGTCTCATCTCTTACAGGGAAACCTTCACGACCCCCAAGGGATGGGTATCATCCCTCGGATCGCGGAAGACATTTTCGAACACATATTCGCCATGGATGAAAACCTGGAGTTCCACATAAAGGTCTGTTTCAACTTGATGGAATGTCCATGCCTGGTCATAAAAACAGTACACTACGTACTCGGCCAAGTGATGTAATAATCCGGCTGAGGCATAGTCAGCCAAGCATCAATAAATCACCATGGTTAGAATGCAGTAATCCCCCAGTATTTGTTACGCTGGAGGATAAGGCCGTGCTAGAACAGATGAGTCCAAAGTCAAATGTGCTTGAATCACTTGTAATTTTTTTTTTTTTTTTTGTCATCCTCGCAGGTATCCTACTTTGAGATCTACATGGATAAGATTCGGGACTTGCTGGATGGTGCGTGTTGATTTTATAAAAAATTGACTCATTGACTGCCTTTGACTAAAACTACATGGGCTGTTGAATAATGGAAGAAAATATGTCCAAACAACAGCTACCTGAATTGATCCCTCAATGACCCTTAATTAACATTTCTAACACTTACTCAGACCAATACTCATTTTATAAAACTGCTCCCTTTTTTTGCTCAAATTAGGCTCCGACTGTATTTCCTCCCACATTTTACACCCCATTCCAATTCTAAAATGCTCCAAAAATTCACACAACATAGGGTTATATTTATTTTGATGAGCTCAATGGTTCATGTTCCCCCCAAAATTCAAGTACCATAATTTTCGCACTATAGGGCTCACCTTACTATAAGCCACTACCCACTAAATTTGGCACGAAAACGGCATTTATTCATAGATAGGCCACACTTGCCTGGCACGGCCAGACTGTTCTCCCTGTGTTTTTCAAACACTGAGAGAATAGTCTGGGACCCAGCCCATTAACGGCCTCTCTAGCAAGTACAAAATCAATCGACAAATCCGATTCGTTTATTTGCGTGACGCGTTCTTAACGAGCAGCGTCACTCTTCTGCGTCGGAAGTCGTCTCCACAACAACATAGATGGCAAACAGGAGAGCCGAGAATATGTTCCAATCCACGGTAAAATCAGTTTTAAATGACCAAAAACACATCGACACAAGTCATTGACAACAGTCTGTCTGCGCTAGCCATGGTGAATAAACTCTGCTCTCCTCGTATGTTTACTTCCGCGCGCAAGTCCCTCATCCCGCCCGTCGCTGATTGGTCCACTCTGCTGTCTGTTTGCTGTGGCTTGCTCCACCCTGGAAATTTTATCCGCTTAATGGTGGCCAAACTCAATAGCTGGAACAGCGGTGAGTCTGGAGTACCAGGCTAAGCCCGCACTGGACTATAAATCGCAGCTGTCCTCACTGTATTATGGGATATTTACACCAAAAGATATGAACCGGTAACATTTTATATGACATCGGCATCATACGACTGTCATATGACCAATGAACCACCGTGAAACTTAGAACCAATTGGCTGCAAGGCTTCATTGCTTCAAAAATCTTCATTTGGCCATCACTGCTCCCTTTGGGGGAGACAGTCAACCTCTGCTGCCACCTGCTGTCAACACTGTTGTTGTCCAACATGCCTCCTAGCATGCATTGCAGCACTACAAATGTAAATAACAATCAATTTTCATGTTCTGTGCTAATTACTTCTTCAGTTACCGTTCCAGTTGTTTCATTAACTTGCTAGTTATGGTATTTGGTAACACTTTTACCTGACAGTGGCGCGATATGACCATCATTAGACGATCATAATTATGACATGACACTGTCATGAGCATTTATGAATACTTACAACAGATTTTTATTTAGTGTTATCTGGCAAATTATGTCACTTCTGAATGGATGTGAAAGATCCAAGCTGAACATAAATGGAGTTAGTGACATAATTTGGCAGATGATATCTGTCATAAGCATTCAGTAATGCCCATGATAGTGTCATGTCATAATTATGCCGGTCTTAAGACAGCGTTATGACGCCGCTGTCAAATAAAGTGTTACCTAATAACCCAACTAAATCAACAAATAAGCCGCACTGGACTATAAGCCGCAGGATTCAAAATGAAGGAAAAAAGTAGCGGCTTATAGTCCAAAAATTACGGTACTTTTGACAGAAAAAAGTTTTATTCATTTTTTATGCAACATTCACCCTAACACCTTGCTCATTCAATTTTTATTGTCACTAAATAACATTCACAAGACATTCTCTATTCATTCCTATTGACTTTATATTCACCCACATAAAAAAAAAAAGAAAATGGAACCATGAAACAGTTAGTTTTATTTTTTTTTTAACCAACAGACAGAAATTTAAGTGAATAAATTGTGATTGCCTCAAAATGAACAAATAGTGAACTGAAATCAACAGGTGTCCCAGAATTGCTCCAAAGTCAACAGGAAGTGACCAGGAATTGCACTCAAACCATTAGCAAGTTACCCAAAATTGACAGGAAGTGGCTGTGGTTGCCCAAAATGGACACGTAATGTTCCAAAATCAACAAGAAGTGAACAGAATTGCCCCAAAATCAACAGAAAGTGACCCAGAGTTTCCCCAAAACCAACAGGAAGAGATCCATATTCAACAGGACGTGACACGAAATCAACAGGACACTTCCTGTTGATTTTGTTGATTTCCTGGAAATGCCCCCAAAATCAGTAGGAAGTGACACGCAATTACCCTAAACCCAATAAGAAGTGTCCCAAAATCAACAGAAAGTGACCCATTTATGCTCCAAAATCAGCAGGAAGTGACCCAAAATCCACAGGAGTTTATCGACCACCATGAAAGTAATTCCCACGAGATTATTCCAGAAATTGCACTTCCTAATCGATGATAAGAACTCAACACTCACAGCCATGTATTCTTTATCCTCTGCGAAGAATAATCCATGTTTCTGCTGTGTTAACTCAATGTATGCCACTGATGGCGATAGATGTCCAATCCATTTTGACTGGGAGGGATAGCAGACTGACAGTCAAAATGGATTGGATGTCATTTGCCCTCAAAAGTTTCAAACAGGGCTGATTGTAGGCAGGCATGTATGAGGAGGCAGTCAGAAATGTGTAGGAGGCATCACTTGTATACATTATGCTCCAGCACCCCCACCCCATATTTTCGACAGGTGAAACAGAAGCTGGTATTTCGTACAACAGAATACTCTAGCCATGGTCGTTTGCGGTACCAGGCAAGATTGAAGGATCTTAATTTTGTACTAAATGCACACTTTGGGTAGCTACCCATTGTTGGCTGAGATGGTGCATTGCCATTTAAGCCACTGGGTAGCTGAACAGGCTGCTTTGGGGCAGCACTTGTTGGTGGAGGTACAGGGTGTCGCAACCCAATGGGAGTGCCGACAGGATGTGAGTGGCGCATGCGTGGTACATGCACAAGCTAAACATGTATATACTGTTTTACGACAGTTTGGATACATGATGTGATTCGGGGTTTTTTTTTTTTAAACAATGTTTATTGATACTTGATAATAATACTAGTACTAATAATAATGGCTTTATTTTGAGGAGTTATTTTGAGGGAACAATACATTTACGCTGCTATATAAGCTGTACACTGACTACTTTTACTTGTGTAAGACCTATCATCAGTGTGGCCCCATGAAAAGATATCATTAAATACCTGCGGAAATGTAGGGGGTGCACTCAATATTTTATAATATTCGAAAACGTTTTCATTACACATGTAAGCACAATTTAATAGACTCACATCCTGTCGCTACTCACATTGGGTTGCGACACAAGCAAAACCGCTGTGATTTAACGAAACAAAGCAGTGCAGAACTACGCTGCGTGTCCGCACGGAAACCTGACAACAAATTGTCTGGCGATAGCTAGGCTCACTTACATTCTAACAGTGACATGATGTTTACTGGGGACTGTGCGCACTTTACTGTGCGTGCGCGCAGATACATCCTGTGAATACACACACAGCCGTGGGAAAGCAGGATGAGAGAGAACTGATACGATACGATAATTTTGTAAGCATATTAAAAATGTGCTTTTTCGACTTGAATGTTGATTTGAGGGGGCAAGACATTCGAGGGAGCACTGCCCCCTCTTTCCCCTGCATCCATGCTCTGATTGTCTGTAATCAGTACTGGTGTAGTCTCTAGCTTACCCAAAAACCAAGGGCATAGGTTTGCATAGGGATGGTAGGGACATAACACTACCAACTTTTCAGGATGCTCCAATTGTCCCCACCAACCTTTAAGCAACCTTATATGCATTATATAATGAGTTCAAGCATACAGGTAATTTAGATTGTCTTCCCATATGTTGTAAGGATAGAATTGACCCTACCATCATTAAGTGAATTATTTTCATTATGTTCAAGCTTACATTTACCCCTTTTCACTTGCTGAATGTGCCAGTCCATTTTCCCCCCACTCAAACGCATGTTTGATTGGTTGATGACTTGACCCACGCCCAACAGACACACGCACGTTCACACTCACACAGCCCTGAAAGAAATACATGTTGAAAACATGCCGCCTCCTCCGCCTTCTTCGAAGAGGAGGGATATTAAAAGTTTTTTTTCCCGCCAGCAGCAGCCACTGTAAGTAATTTAAAAAGACACCAATGTTGTGAAGGTGGGAAACACACCACTAATTTTGCTATTGAAAGTCCAATTTGCATCAGAGTTAGCACAACATTCAACTGAGTGAACTTGCGAACCTGCAAAACTCAAGTAGGAAGCTGCTTCGAGAGAAGTGTCCTACTGTTTGTGTTTTCTACTGTTAACATTAATTAAACTGAGAAATGTAGTGAAATCTGCTGGAAACTATAGAACCAGAAAAACGTTAGCAAGAAGCTGCTTACAGAGAGAAGGGTGCTGCATAACCTAATATGTAACACAACATATACACAACATAATCATAATTAACTATATATATATATATTTTTTTTTTTTTTTTTTTTTGGGACGCCGCGAGCTACCCACACTAGCATTGCGGTCGACTGGTCGATTGTGATCGACGTAATGAGCACCCCCGATTTAGCATAACAATTAATTAGGTTCATATTCGTGAGAAATGTAGCCCTGCCCCCCGTTCACCCAATCTGTTTGATTTTATTAATGCCCAATCCCCAGCAAAATGTGTACATGCAGGTTAAACTGTTATATTGTCCCTACCAATGTTGAGACAAAACCTACGCCTTTGCCAAGAATGTAATCAGATCTAGCACTGTAAAAAATTAGATGGATGACTACAACTTCAAGGCAGCTGTGCACTTTATTTACAGCTGATGGGGGCCCGAACAGGCTATGATTGGTGACAGAAAGTCCAATCTGTATGCGGCAGGGAAGATAAGAAGCATTAAAACAGGCATATAAACAGAAGTAGCACCCAAATGATGGATTTACAAATCATCACACAAACACAGACTGTGGTAAGCCGCGCCATTGTGCTGCAAAATGTAATTACGAGTGAGGAGTGTGAGCCAGGATTGTGTGGAAATGAGCACAGTGACTCCGCTTAACCTCTTGTGATTTGCCCCCCGCAAAATACATTCATAAGGAGAGCCACACGCCTACTAACAAAATTACACTCCGACTCAGATTCACTATAATGCAACGTTGCAAAATTGTGGGCATAAGAAACATTTATAATATAATAATAACACAATAGTATTTCAGTACAAACTCACACAGGTACTTAATATTGTAGCTGCTCTGTGTTAATGCTTGGACAATCCAACACAATGACCTTGCACTTTCTCACCCCACTTCTCTGCAGTGACCAAAACCAATCTGTCAGTGCACGAAGACAAATACAGAGTCCCTTATGTGAAGGTGAGTCATCCTCTAGTCACTCAAATGTGGCTGAGATTACACTCTCTTTATCATGCACATGTAAAAAATTCATTTTGCTGCCTACACTTGTGTCTGAAGTGTATAAAAAAATATTTTATTGGCTTTGGAGAGCATTTCTGTTGTTTCACCTTCCAAAAGTCTAAAATTGTTGCATTCAATTGTAATTTAATTGAATGAAAATCATGCTCTATTGGTCTGAGGTCTGGCAATTGAAAAGGGCCAATTAATTTGTCTTCAAAGCATCTTTAGTTTTTGTCTTACTGCCTTCCTGTGTTTCTTCCATTATCGCTTTGGGTGACATGACCTTAACTCCACTTTTTTCACTTCAAAACAGCTTCAGTTGCTGTTCATTGGAGAGTCTTACTGCCTTTTTTGTTGTAGTTAATATATGAAATAAAATCAGGCTAATGACTTGCCAAGGAGACCAGTATTTGCTGATGTGCATTCAAATGTCTTCAGAAATGCTTGGGTTTTTGCTTCTCGCCACCTCTTCTTTTTAGCTGAGATGGGTTAGGGTTTTTATTCTACTACTTTCACTTAAAAAAAAATCTTTAGTTTCTGTTCATTTGAGGGGTCTTGTTGCCTTAATTTACGTCTTCAGTAATACTTGTCGAAAAATAAACATTTTATATTAGTTTAATATCAAGCAATCGCAGATTTCCTTCTTTTGTCCTAAATAAATGTTCATTGCGGATTTCTATAACGACTTTAGTAGGTAGCAAAGCATGTTCTATTAGGTTGAGATCAGACTACTGACTTAAAAATTGAGTGCAATCTTGTTATTTTCAACCCCAAAAGTCTTAATTACCTTTAAAAAAAAAAAAAAAAAAAAAAAACTTTTACTGCTTTCACTTTTGTCTTCTGCCAAGGCAAAAGGTGACTAACTTCCATTTCTATGCATTCAAAAAGTCCTCTTTAAACTTTTTTTCCAATCTTAGTTTTGCATGTTATATTTCCATGTGTTTTCTTACTAATACTTCCACATGTAGGGTTGCACGGAACGCTTTGTCACCAGTCCTGAAGAGGTAATGGATGTGATAGACGAAGGCAAAGTCAACCGCCATGTTGCCATCACCAGTGAGTTGGCATAGTCCCGTTACATACAGTATGGCTCTTAAGACATGAAATAACGAAGAAAATCGTGTCCTACCTCAGACATGAACGAGCACAGTTCACGCAGTCACAGCATCTTCCTGATCAGCATTAAGCAGGAGAACGTGGAGACGGAACAGAAGCTCACCGGGAAGCTCTACTTGGTTGATCTGGCTGGCAGTGAGAAGGTAGGCTATACAGTGGTATGAAAAAGTGTCTGAACCTTTTGTAATTGTCACATTTCTGCATAAACTCCCCATCAAATGTGATCTTATTTTTGTAAAAATCACACAGATGAAAAAAAAAGTGCTTGCTTTAACTAAAACCACCCAAACATTATTGGTTATCATATTTTAATGAGGATAGTATGCAAATTATGCAACCAGACGCTTCCTGTAGCTGATCAGGACTAATCTTGATAATCTAATCTTGGCCCATTCTTCTCTACAAAACAGCTGTAGTTCAGTCCGATTCCTGGGATGTCTGACATGAATCGCTGTCTTTAGGTCAAGCCACAGCATCTCAGTGGGGTTCAAGTTGGACTTTGACTGTGCCACTCCAGAACTTGTATTTTGTTCTTATGAAACCATTTTCAAGTTGATTTACTTCTGTGTTTTGAATCATTGCCTTGTTGCAGCATCCATCGTCTTTTTAGCTTCAACTGTCTGACAGATGGCCTCAGGTTTTCCAGCAAAACATCCTGATAAACTTTTGAATTCATTCTTCCATTAATGATTGCAAGTTTTCCAGGCCATGAGGCAGCAAAACAGCCCCAAATCATGATGCTCTATCCACCATGCTTCACGGTGGGAATGAGGTGTTTATGTTGGTGAGCTGTTCCATTTTCCTCCACACATTAAGTTGTGTATTACTCCCAAACAATTGAACTTTGCTTTCATCAGTCCACAAATTTTTTTGCCACAACTTCTGTGGAGTGTCCAAGTGCCATGTTGCGAACATTAAACAAGCAACAATGTTTTTTTTTTTTTTTTTAGACAGCAGTGGCTTCCTCTGTGGAGTCCTCTCATGAACAGCATTCTTGGCCATAGTTTTACATATAGTTGATGTGTGCACAGAGATACTGGACCGTACCAGTGATTTCTGTAAGCCTTTAGCAGACACTCTAGGGTTCTTTTTTTTTTATCTCTCTGAGTATTCTGCGCTGAACTCTTGGCTACATCTTTGATGGATGGCCACTCCTTGGGAGAGAGGCAACAGTGACAAACTCTCTCCATGTGTAGACACTTACTTATTTTCCCCCTTTCTGTCATTGTTTGTATACTATCCTCATTAAAATATGAAAACCTATAAATGTTTGGGTGATTTTAGTTAAAGCAGACACTGTTTTTCATCCGTGTGATTTTGACAAAGATCAAAACACATTTGATGGCGATTATTATGCAGAAATGTGAGAAATTCCAAAAGGTTCAGCTACTTTTTCATACCACTGTAGCTGAACTATTTTTCAGTTTTCTTACTGACTTACTTTTTGGCAATAGGGGTGTGACAAAATATCGAATCGTTGATATATCGTTATACTTTGCATGGCAAAAGGTTATCGATATGCTCATGCATATAATATAATATAATAGAGATATTGTTTTAAAAAAGTGTCAATGTTTAAAAAAAAAATACATAAGGAAACAACAAGTTGCTACCAAAATTTTCCACCATAATAGTGTTCGGAACCAGAGCATTCACAGTCACTCTTTCCGATTTTCGGGACTTTTACTGTTTATTTTATGTACAGGTCACTTCCTGTTGAGTTTGCATCACTGCCTATTCATTCCCAGGTCACTTCTGTAACCCAAAATCAACAGAAAGTGACCCATGAAATGCCCTAAAATCAAATGGAAGTGATTGAAAATCAACAGTTTCGTTGCCTGGCATTGGCTGACACTGATGATCATAGAAGTGGGAGGGGTTTATTTGCTGTCACTCTACCAGTTCAAATGGATTGGACATCTCCTAGAAGCAGCAGAAGGATAAAGATAGCTTGTTTTTCTGCTTATTAATTGTTTTGTCGAATAACCTAGAATGATTTCCTGACCAATGTATCGATAATCGTTGTATTGCCATGTCGTGAGATCATCGTTATCGTGAGCTTTGTATCGCAAATCATATCGTATCATGAGGCACCAAGACGTTCCCACCCGTAGTTGTCAAGCACACAACTCAAACAATTTTGGCCAGAAACTCCCTAAATCCATAATTTCTCTTGGCTCTTCCTTGGAAACACCAAGTTTTAGCCCAGTCAATGGGTTTTCCATCAAGCTGAGGTCTGGAGATTGTTTAGATCAATCAATTACGTGAATATGGTCCTACTTGAGACACTCTTTTAATCCCCTAGCACTATATTTTGGGTCTTTGCCATGCTAAATGTCCTATCAACAATCCACCTTCAGTGTTCTTGGAATGTTTTCGTCCAAGATTTCACATTACATTGCACAGTTCATTGGCCACATTGGAGGAAAACAGCCCCAAGACAAAATGTTTCCACCTCGATGCTTGACTGTCAGGATGGTGTTCTTTTGGTCAAACTCAAATTTTGTTGTTGTTGTAATTCTCCTAAGGCAGAGGGTGAATCTAGTGCCAAATACTTCAACTTTGGTTTCATCTCACCACAGTTCTTTCTGAGCTTTTGCTGTGTCATTTAATGTTCACAATGACCTTGCAGGCACTGCAAGGTTTCAGTCCATTACAGTGCACTGTTACCAACTGAAATTACTACCGTGTATTTTGAGGTGGTGCCCTAACCCTTCTCATGACCAGTGTTGTTAATTTTACTTTAAAAAAGTAATTAATTACAGTTACAAATTACTTCTCCCAAAAAGTAATTGCGTTAGTAACTCAGTTACCTGAATGTAAGAGTAATTAGTTACTTGGCAAAGTAACCATTCATTCATTCATTTTCCATGCCGCTTTTCCTCACGAGGGTTGCGGAGGTGCTGGAGCCTATCCCAGCTAACTACGGGCAGTAGGCAGGGGACACCCTGAACTGGTTGCCAGCCAATCGCAGGGCACAAGGAGACATACAACCATTCACACACACACTCATACCTACGGACAATTTAGAGTGTTCAATCAGCCTACCATGCATGTTTTTGGGATGTGGGAGGAAACCGGAGTTCCCGGAGGAAACCCACGCAGGCACGGGGAGAACATGCAAACTCCACACAGGAAGGCCGAAGCCCGGGATTGAACCCTTGATCTCAGAACTGTGAGGCAGACGTGCTAACCACTCAGCCACCGTGCCGCCGGCAAAGTAGCTAGTGATATATATATATATTTTTTTTTCTCAAAAAAAAAAAAAAAAAAAAAAAAAAAAAACACACAGGTCACACAATGTGAAGCTTAAAGGGTTTGGGGGACAATTGGCCCTAACTCTTTACCCTCCGCTTAACTAGACACAGGGGTATTGCGATAACTAGCTAGTAACCTTTGCTATGTGTGGAAGTCATTTAAAGTTGTGAATCAATCGTTAAAGTTGTTAAAATTTCTCCCGTTATTGCATTAGTTCCCTTCTGTCTACTTTAAACATGTTAAAGTTTTAAAACTGTTTCATCATTTAAAGATAGATTTAAGTTAAGATTTTGCCGATTTAGGAGCATTTTAGATAAAAAAAAATTACTTAGGTTCGCTAGGAAGGATCTCTACATCAGGGCCTTCCTGAGAGGTCTACTGCTTTAAGATGGCGGCTGTTTACAAACGCATGTAGTCCTTAAAACATTTTGGCAATGCAGCAGTGTCTGTCATTTGCATCTAGTTCTATAATATGATATCTACCGTGTCATGTGGGCGTAGTTTGTCGGCTATGGCTGCAGTCAGGTATTATTGGAGCCACCTAGCATCGCGGTTGCAGCGGCGTCTTCCCCACTCCTGCTCAGCTCTCGTCCCCGTGAGTCAGTTTCTCTCAGACTTTTTTTTTATTCAACCAACTTAGTAACGCATAGTAACGCACGCCTTTCCCGCCTCAGTAACGGTAACGGCGTTGCCAAGATGAGAAAAGTAATTAATTAGATTACTCATTACTGAAAAAAATAACGCCGTTAGTAACGCCGTTATATTGTAACGCCGTTATTAACAACACTGCTCATGACAATCTTCATTCTGCAAGACTAAACGCTCGATTCTGTAGCTTCAAACCGAGGGCAGTTGGTAGTCATTTTCTGTGGATTTCACTTTAATATAATGGCGTCAAATTGACTGTTGTCACCGTTCTCCGTAAGCCTTTTACTAATGTTTTTTTTTTTTTTTGCCATTGCAGCCTGAAATGTTTTGACAGCTTTTTAGTTTTGCCCATGGCAGTGTAAAGGTTGGAAGCATGAGAAGGTAAAATAAGTAGCGTTGGTAAAAGGGGGATTACACTCAGCTGTCACATGGGGAATGGCTAATGTGTAGAACACTTAATTTTAGCTTAGATGTCTGGGATCAAATAAATAGTTCAAAATGCTAAACATTTTATAAAATTCCGTTTATTTACCATATTTAAACAGCCACATAAAATTATACATAAATAAACCCAGAGATGTGATCAATGAATAATTTCCGCACTCTAATATTTGTTAAAAATCAAACCCCGCTGGCTCACTGTATTTTCTTTATACTGTAAGTGCAAATAAGAAACCATGTTTCTACAGTGCAACTTATCTGCAAGACGATGCCCCTGTGCCATCATTTTCCATGTTCTGGCATCATCAAAAACATATAAACAACATAAATGAACTTCAACCTCAAAAAAGCTGACACTTTGTGGCGGCGCTGTCAAAGGGATTACCAACGACAACATTTCCTCTTAGCTCACACACGTGAGCTGGAGACTGACTTCTTTTTCACGGGGGCTTGCTAATGTGTTAGGGAGGCGTGAGCAAGGAGGGGATCCCAAAGCAGACAGCCGGTTGTGAGGATGGATATTTTATTGGTGAACAAAATGATGACACGAGCGTCGAGGCAGAAGGCGGGTGACGTCAGGCTTGGAGGGCTTAGCAGGGAGGCGAAGCGGAGGCTCGGGGAGAGGCAGGCGTGGAATCCGACAATCGGCGCGCATAAGACAAGTCCTGGGGCAAGAGCAAAAATGTCAGCAACTAGTAATCAAAACGATGAATCAAGGAAATGCGAGATACAACTGACGGAAGTAACCAGACGAGTTGATCGGGCGACGAGGTGGTGGCGTCCACTGGCTTTTAAGGAAGGCTGATTGTTAGTTGCCCTCACCTGTGGCCGCTCCACCCGTCTCAACCTGTAATCAGATAAAAACATGTGCACCTGCCCCAGGTGGGTTAGGTGTCAGGAGGGAGGGGCGGAGGCCCTAACAGGACCCCCCCGCCTACGGGCGCCACCTGGCGCACGACGAAGAGCCCCGGGATGGGCACGGTGGAAATCCCGGATGAGTGCACGAGACAACACCCACCGGGCCGGGATCCAGGACCGCTCCTCCGGGCCATAGCCCTCCCAGTCGACCAGGTACTGGAGCCCCCGGCCACGGCGGCGAACGTCCAGAAGCCGCTCCACCCTGTAGGCCGGATGCCCGTCGACCGACAGAGGCGGCGGAGGGGGCGGAACAGGGGGGGCCAAAGGACTTGTGGAAACCGGCTTGACTTGGGAGACATGGAACGTGGGGTGCACCCGGTAATGAGCAGGGAGCCGAAGACGCACAGCGTTGGGGTTCACCACCTTGATGACCTCAAATGGGCCGACGAACCGGGGGGCGAGCTTCGCCGATTCAGTCTTCAAAGGCAGGGATCGGGAGGAGAGCCATACCTTTTGGCCGACGTTGTAAACCGGCGCAGGCGCACGGTGACGATCGGACTGCGCACGGGACTTCTCAGAGGCACGGAGGAGCGCCGAGCGCGCCTGCTCCCAGACCCTGGAGCAACGCTCGATGTGAGCCTGGACCGAGGGGACTGCTATGTCCCGTTCCTGCGTGGGGAACAATGGGGGCTGGTACCCCAACGAACAAAGGAACGGGGACATGCCTGACGAGGCATTCGGCAGAGTGTTGTTGGCATATTCTACCCAAGGTAGGTGATCGCTCCAGGTGTTGGGGTGAGCTTGCGTGATGCAACGGAGGGCTGCCTCCAGCTGTTGATTCGCACGCTCACACTGGCCGTTGGACTGCGGGTGGTAACCGGAGGAGAGACTCACACCCACCCCAAGTGCTGCGCAGAACGCCCTCCAGACCTGCGAGGTGAATTGAGGGCCTCTGTCGGAGACTATGTCCGCCGGAATGCCGTGTAGACGAAAAACGTGGTCAGTGAGCAGGGTTGCGGTTTCCGTGGCTGATGGGAGCTTGCGTAGAGGGATGAAATGGGCGGCCTTGGAGAATCTGTCCACTACAGTGAGGATCACGGAGTTTCCTTTGGAAGGGGGTAGACCAGTGACGAAGTCCAGGGCTATGTGGGACCAGGGCCGGCTCGGGATGGGTAGCGGGCGAAGGAGTCCACTGCTGGGCCTGGTGGATGTCTTGCTGCGAGCACATACGGTGCAGGCCTGGACATAGGATCGTGTGTCCTCTTGCATGGTTGGCCACCAGAATCGTTGGCGCAGGACATTCAGAGTCCTCCGGATGCCGGGGTGGCAGAAGAGGCGGGATGAGTGAGCCCACTCTAATACTTGTGCACGAAGCTCCTGGGGTACAAATAGGTCAGATTGGGGACCGTCTCGAGGATCTGGGTGCTCACCCTGGGCGTCTTTTATTTTACGCTCGATATCCCACTCCACGGAGGCAAGGAAGCGGGTTTGTGGGAGTATCGGGGCAGGTTCTTCCTTAGGTTCGATAGTCTGGAATTGACGTGAAAGGGCGTCGGGCTTGATGTTTTTGGATCCTGGAATGTAGGACAGGGTGAAGTCAAAGCGACAGAAAAACATTGCCCACCTGGCTTGTCGTGGATTTAATGTCCGCGCTGACTTGAGGTACTCTAGATTCTTGTGGTCAGTGAGCACGACAAAGGGCTGTGGGGTGCCTTCCAGGAGGTGGCGCCATTCCTCCAGAGCTAGTTTGACTGCCAGGAGTTCTCTGTCCCCGATGCTGTAATTCCGTTCTGCGGGTGAGAGCCTGCGGGAAAAAAAAGCACACGGGTGGACCTTGCCATCGGCGGGCTGGCGTTGGGAGAGCACAGCGCCCACACCCGTTTCTGAGGCATCAACCTCCACGATGAACTGCAAAGATGAGCTGGGGTGGACCAGCACCGGGGCGGAGGTGAACCGGCTCTTAAGGTCACTGAAAGCGGCGTCCGCAGCGTCTGACCAGAGGAAGGATTTGGCAGTGGAGGTGAGAGCCGTGAGGGGGGCAGCTACCCGGCTGTAATTGCGGATGAACCTTCGGTAAAAGTTGGCAAACCCGAGGAAGCGCTGCAGTTGCTTCCTGTTGGAGGGGCGAGGCCAGTCCAGGACCGCCGTTACCTTTGCCGGGTCCATGCGTAGCTCCCCCTTTCCTACGATGTACCCAAGAAAAGTAGTCTCCGGAACATGGAATTCACACTTCTCAGCTTTTACATACAGCCGGTTCTCGAGGAGCCTCTGAAGGACTTGACGGACATGGATCTCATGTTCTGATCGCGTGCTTGAGAACACTAGGATGTCATCCAAATAGACTACCACGAACCTGTTGATCATATCACCTAGGACGTCGTTAACCAAGTTTTGGAAGACTGCAGGGGCGTTAGTGAGCCCAAAGGGCATCACTAGATACTCGAAATGGCCCAGGGGCGTGTTAAAAGCAGTCTTCCACTCGTCACCCTCCTTAATACGGACGAGGTGGTAGGCGCTACGCAGGTCTAACTTCGTAAAGAGGGTAGCCCCGCGGAGGGGGGTGAAGGCAGAATCCATAAGAGGAAGAGGGTATTTGTTTTTAATTGTGATGTTGTTCAGGCCTCGGAAGTCGATGCAGGGTCTACGGCCGCCATCTTTTTTACTCACAAAAAAGAACCCCGCACCGACTGGGGAGGAAGAAGGACGAATAATACCTGAGGCCAGGGACTCCGTGATGTAAGCTTTCATTGCCTCCCTCTCTGGTAGCGAGATGTTGTAAAGCCGTCCCTTCGGGAGAGTCGCACCAGGAAGCAGAGTGATAGCACAGTCGTATGGACGGTGAGGAGGGAGTGACATTGCCTGGTCCTTACTAAAAACTTGCCCCAGGTCGTGGTAGCATTCTGGTACCGCCGAGAGGTCAGGCTGCTCCAGTTCGCGGACCGATCGGGTAGGCACTAGGGCAGATTTCAGACAGTGAGTGTGACAATATTCACTCCATGCCGTTAACTTGGGGTGTGTCCAGTCTATGGTGGGGTTATGAGTTCTCAACCAAGGCAAACCAAGGACCAAGGGTGTACGAGGACTACGGAAAACGAAAAAGGAGCTCACCTCTCTGTGGTTGCCAGATAAAAGGACGTCGAAGGCTTCAGTCTGTCGGCTCACGCTGAAAAGAGGCTGTCCATCAAGCGCAGTTGTCTTTAACGGGGCAGGAAGTGGGTGTGTCTCCAGCCCCAACTGGTTCACCAGGCTCTGATCTATGAAATTTTCATCTGACCCACAGTCTACTAGGGCTGTGACTGTGCGGGAGTGACCCCTCCAAGTGAGTGTAGCGGTGAGCTGGAGCCGACGTGAGGAATTTTGGGAAACGTGGCTCACCAGTAGTCCCTCTTCTATTGGCGAGCCTAGCAGTTTCCCGGACGCACCGGGCAGCTGCGTATAAAGTGCCCTCCCTGACCGCAGTAAATGCACAATTGAGCAGCATACCTGCGTGTGCGCTCCTCTTGGGAGAGCCTGGTGCGACCCAATTGCATGGGCTCGGGCTGGTCAGCAGGGGGCGGGGTCGCCGGCGCAGCGTCTGTGACCTGTACAGGAAGTGGAGGCGGGGACGGAAGGGCCGCGAAGCGAGTGCGCGGAGCGCCCGGTTGTTCCTTGCGTTGTCGTCGTCTCTCCCTCTGGCGATTATCGATTTGGATCGATAATCGAATCAGACTGTCCAATGAATCCGGCTCGTCCCTCGTAGCCAATTCGTCTTTAAGAGATTCGTTCAATGCGCCGGTGAAAATCTCCTGGAGCGCCGCGTCGTTGAAACGGCTTTCAGCGGCTAGTGTCCGGAACTCGATTGAGAATTCTGCGACGCTCCGAGACCCTTGACGCACGGACATAATTCGCTTAGCGGCCTCTCTGCCGCGAACGGGATGGTCGAAGATTTTGCGCATCTCCTCTGTGAAGCGGGAGTATGACGTGCACAACGGGGAACCCTGCTCCCATATGGAGGAAGCCCAATCCAACGCGGTCCCTCTCATGCTACCAATAAGGTAAGCTATCTTTGCTCTGTCCCCCTGATACATGGACGGCTGTTGCTCAAAAACAAGGCTGCACTGGACTAAGAAAGCCCGACACGTGCCAAGGTTACCGTCGTATGGAGCCGGTGCGGGAACGTGGGGTTCTCGACCTGTAGCCGATGACGCTGGGTTAGCAACAGGCGTGTGGCTTGGCGAGGCGGTGGGGTGACGTAGGGGTGACGGGGCCGTGCGCGCCTGAGGTAGTGGTGTGAGTTGCGCCTGGATGGATTGGAGTGCATGAGTTATGTCCGTTACCTTACTGAAGAGATAGTCTATGGCTTGGTGGTGGTCGGCGAGTGACGTGGGTGAGCCGGCTGTGTTGTCCGCGGGATCCATGGTGGCCCGATCAATCTGTTAGGGAGGCGTGAGCAAGGAGGGGATCCCAAAGCAGACAGCCGGTTGTGAGGATGGATATTTTATTGGTGAACAAAATGATGACACGAGCGTCGAGGCAGAAGGCGGGTGACGTCAGGCTTGGAGGGCTTAGCAGGGAGGCGAAGCGGAGGCTCGGGGAGAGGCAGGCGTGGAATCCGACAATCGGCGCGCATAAGACAAGTCCTGGGGCAAGAGCAAAAATGTCAGCAACTAGTAATCAAAACGATGAATCAAGGAAATGCGAGATACAACTGACGGAAGTAACCAGACGAGTTGATCGGGCGACGAGGTGGTGGCGTCCACTGGCTTTTAAGGAAGGCTGATTGTTAGTTGCCCTCACCTGTGGCCGCTCCACCCGTCTCAACCTGTAATCAGATAAAAACATGTGCACCTGCCCCAGGTGGGTTAGGTGTCAGGAGGGAGGGGCGGAGGCCCTAACATAATGCCTCCCTGTGATGCAATATCATGTTCAGTCTTTTAGCAATCCAATCGGTTTCTCTGTTGGAGACAAAACGACTCCTTCCAAGGAGAAATTGTTTTTTCGACTGGTCTAAAAAGTATACACATTTCTGCTTAGAAAGGACTCACAAGTAAAGGAATCCCAAATGAGCTTCTATGTAAGAAACAAGCACTGATACTGCACTTTTATATCGCCTTTGGAAATCAACGAGCAAGTGTTTCTTTTTATCAGATGTAAATATTAATTAATTGGAGTGGTACTGCTGGTCGGCCTCGTTATCAGACAAAATGGCCTCTTATTAAATCTAATCAGTGTGACATAATGAGATAATTTATTGCCAATTAAAGATAAATAATTGAAAACTATCAGCAGAAAGGCAGCAAAGCTTCTTGACATTGAGAATTAACATTATTCCTAGACAACCAGAATGGCTTCTTTACTTTTGTTCGTTAATACAGCTTTAATGAGCATACGACAGGAGAAAAAAAGTCTTAAATAGCATTATTATGTGAATTAGAATCATATTTTGAGACGATTCCATTATATACAACAATTTAGCAAAGCGCAGATGACGAGAAATTAGTTTTTTAATCTGCCGGTTAGCCACGCCTACCATTATAGGGCTCTAGTATCCAAGTATTTTCCCCAATTGCTAAATAAATGGCATGGTCATGACAAATAACAATCTTGTGCTAAATGGAATATGAAATAATACAAATGCACTTATTCAGGATGACATGGCAAAATTACTCCCTAAAGGTTAAAAACTGTCGACTTCACCTTTACTGACGCACCTTCCGAACGATATTTAATGACACCTAAATCGGACGTATGTCATTTTCCTTCCCCAGCTTCGGAGAATGTAAACAAACCAAGAGTCGTGACAGCTAGCCGACATGCTAACCCGAACCGAGTGATGTTTCAAAGTCTTCGAAGCGGAAAATCACACATAACTAGCCCAGATTATTTGACATGACGACTGGGTTGTCGATTGTCTTTGCGTACCGGCAAACCGCCCGGCGGAGAGCAATTTATAGCTCGTTCCCCGGAGGAGGGCGACTGCAGTTGTTGTGCAGCTAACGTACAACTAATGTGCATGAGGAGAGCTTTTTACATGCCCATCACTGATCAAACATAAGTAGTCCTTTATTTAAAGAAAGTTCATAGTGTTTACTTTTTAATCGCTGTATTCGTATTTGACATAATACAAAACAAGATGTTTACGCACTTCCTCAAAGTCCAATGGTCCCACAGTAGTAGGGCTTGTTTTGGCCAATATCCACGGTGAATGGGAACCTTTTGAAACTCCAAAAAGGCGCTTACGCCTCTCCCTCATAAAGCAAGATTTTTCTGCAGCTGTTTGGCTGGCGTGATGCGAAAAATAAACGTATTAATCCGTAAAATCAGCTGAATCCTTAGTCCTCATGAACAACAGTACGGCTTTAAAGAGGACGCCTTCAACCGTACACGTCACAGCGCCCTCCTCTTCAATGCAAGACCAAAGCCGGAAGTCACTCATTTTCATGGCGCGGGATTCAAAAAACTAAATAAATATAGCGATCGCTTCCACACACATCCAAGTGGTCCATATCATTCAGGAGCATAAAATACAGCGTGTATTATGAAATAAACATGCTTTTTCGTGTCACATGCACTTTAATGTGTATATTTGACTATGAAATCTCTTTTTCCGTCAGGTCAGTAAGACGGGCGCCGAGGGAACTGTGCTGGACGAGGCCAAGAACATCAACAGGTCTTTGTCGGCCCTCGGAAACGTCATCTCCGCTTTGGCTGAAGGAACGGTATGCCTAGATAATTCTACTTTCGCATTCAAAGAAAATTGAGCAAATCTTTGGTTGAATTCAATTATTTGGTTTGATACCCAAGAGAAAAACAGCTATTAATAGGGTACTCCATATTCATTTGGTATTTTAACTAGTGTTGCCCCGTTACAATTTTTTGGCTCTCGATATCGATTCCACTACCTGGCTGTGTGGTATAGGCCGATACTAATAGTGTACGTTTTTTGAAAACATTTTTTTTCCTGCTCTTAGTACTAACTTACTGCTCAGGGACTTGAATGTAAAGTAATTGCTGTCATAGCTTGCCAGCATGTTAACGCTGACAATGAAAAAAATGAATATGAGATCGAAGTGCTTTTATTTATTGATGGATTTTTAATTCAATGTATACATATATATTTATTTCCAACATTTATTTTAAAATTTATCATTGATTTTTTATTCTTATTTTTGTATTTATATTCATTTTTATTTGTACTTAAAAAAAAATAATAAATGATGTATTTATTTCCATACACATTTCTGTATTTATTATACATTTTTTACTTTTATTTCTAATTCTTGTATTTATTGTTTTTTTTTTATGTCTTTCTTTATTTGTTTATTTATGTATTTACTCATCTGTTTATTTTTAATTTAGAGATACACGTACACACCAAGAAAATAAATGGACAGTAAACCCAAAATGCCCCATTCAATCCCTTCAACTGTATCCAATCCTCTCAATTGACTCACCCTGTTTGGCAGAAGTCCCATGTGCCGTACCGTGACAGCAAAATGACGCGCATCTTACAAGACTCGCTGGGAGGCAACTGTCGAACCACCATGTTCATCTGCTGCTCCCCCTCCAGCTACAACGACGTTGAGACCAGGTCTACGCTCATGTTCGGCCAAAGGTAAAAAAAAACAACAACAACAACAGGCCGCCTCTTCTCGCTCGGCCACCCGTTTGACTTGCCTCCAAAGCTTTCGGAGTTGCTTATCATCTGAACGTGACCCTGGTTGTTTAAAAGAGGGTCACGGTCTTCACCCTGCCTGGTGCATGACTAATTTGCCTGTGGCCTTAATGACAAAGCACAGCCTCACATGCTATCCTTCTCAGTCAAAGGGAATCAGTAATTACCCCGCGGTTGGCCCTGAGCATCAACAAACCTTTGCAGGCAACTTTAGTACTAGTACATGACAAATCTGACCTACTAGCACATTTACGTAGGTGTAGGGATGCTTTTCAAAGCAACAAAAAAAGCCCCATTCATTTTCAATGGCAAAAACATTTAAAATGTCAGATTTAGAAAATGCTACTTATCCAAAAGCTCCTTGGTGGCAAGGCCCCGGGGGTCGATGACATCCGCCCTGAGTTCCTAAAGGCTCTGGATGTTGTGGGGCTGTTGTGGCGGACATGCCTTTACAACATCGCATGGACATCGGAGGCAGTGCCTCAGGATTGGCAGACCGGGGTGGTGGTCCCCCTTTTTAAGAAGGGGGACCGTAGGGTGTGTTCCAATTATAGGGGGATCACACTTCTTAGCCTCCCCGGTCCGTCGGGAAGTCAAATCTCGGATTCAGGAGGAGCAGTGTGGTTTTTGTCCCGGTCGTGGAACAGTGGACCAGCTCTACACCCTAGGCAGGGTCCTCGAGGGTGCACGGGAGTTCGTCCAACCAGTCTACATGTGTTTTGTAAATTTGAAGAAGGCGTTAGACCGTGTGTTTCAAGGAGTCCTGTGGGGGGAGGTCCAGGAGTACGGGGTAACCCTTGGTAAGGGCTGTTCGGTCCCTGTACTACTGGTGTCAAAGTTTGGTCCACATTGCCGGCAGTAAGTCGAATTTGTTCCCAGTGAGGGTTGGACTCCGCCAAGGCTGCCATTTTTCATTAATTCTGTTCATAACTTTTATGGACAGAATTTCTAGGCGCAGCTGAAGCGTTGAGGGTGTCCGTTTTGGTGGCCTCGGCATTACATCTCTGCTTTTTGCAGATGTTGTGGTGCTGTTAGATTCATCAAGGCGTAAACTTCAACTCTCACTGAAGCGGTTCGCAGCCAAGTGTGAAGCGGTTGGGATGAAGATCAGCACCTCCAAATCCGAGACCATGGTCCTCAGTCTAAAAAGGGTGGCATGCCCTCTCTGGGTCGGGGATGAGATCTTGCCGCAAGTGGAGTTTAAGTATCATGGTGTCTTGTTCAAGAGTGAGGGTAGGAGGGAGCGGAAGATCGACAGGCGGATCGGTGCAGCGTCTGCAGTGGTGCGGACTCCGGTCCGTAGTGTTGAAGAAGGAGCTGAGCCAAAAGGCGAAGCTCTTAATTTACCAGTCGATCTACGTTCCTACCCTCATCTTTGGTCACGCGATGTTGGTTGTGACCGAAAGGAGAACATCCCGGATACAAGCGGCAGAAAGGAGTTTCCTCCCCAGGGTGTCCGGGCTTTCCCGTAGAGATAGGGTGAGAACCTCAGTCATCCGGGAGGGACTTTGTTTTGAGCCGCTACTCATCCGCTTTGAGAGGAGCCAGTTGAGTTGGCTCAGGCATCTGGTTCGGATGCGTCCTGGATGCCTCCCTGCAGAGGTGTTCCGGGCATGTACCACCGGCGAGAGGCCCCGGGGACGAACCAGGACACGCTGGAGAGACCATGTTCCCAGGCTGGCCTGGCAACGCCTTGGGATCCCGCCGAAAAGCTGGTTGCAGTGGTTGGGGGAGGGAAGTCTGGGCTTCCCTGCTAAAGCTGCTGCCCTCGTTAACACTAGAAGTACCATGGGTGTCCCATTTTGGGACACCCTGGGATCATCCCCAAGCCGAGCCTAGCCTTTGTTTTGTAAATGGGGCCATTACTTATGCACCGCCGGCCGCATCCCATTTCTATTTTTCTTCCCCCACCCCTTGGCCCTTAAGCGGCAGATGATGGATGGATGAATGGCTACTTACCCAACAGCAAAATCAAGGCACACAGAGTTTTTAAGGCAATTTTTGGGAACGTTCAGTTCCGCCAAAATTTGACATTATTTTCTGATGCCGCCATTCATTTACCAAAGGCTTATGCAGCACCCACAAAAATGGTTCCTTACACTCCTATTGATTTTCAATTCAGATCTGCAAATATGTCTATATTCAACATTTTTGACATGAAAAACTTACCTCCAATTGCCCCAGAATCGACATGGAAGTGACCCAGAATTGCCCCAAAATCAAGAAGAGATGACGGAAGGGGACGTGACCCTCAAATGCCCCAAAATCAACAGGAAGGGACCCAAAATCGAAAGGAAGTCATGCCCCTAAATAAATAGAAAGTTAGCTAAAATGAACAGGAAGTGCCCTTCAAATGCCCCCCAAAAGATTAACAGGAAGTGACTTAAAATCATCAAGATGTCGCCTAAAAACCCACAAGAAATGACCTGTAATCCCTCCAAAATTAACCAGAAATGACCCCAAATTAACAGGAAGTGACCTGTAAATGCCTCAAAACTTGAAAGTTCCCCACAGGAGTTTAATAACTACCAGAGCAAAGCATCCCCACATAATTTCTTCTCTTTAACGGTCTCAATACTGTCTATTAACTAATTAGCTTCTTAATTACATCAATTAAATTCACAACCATCATGAAAGATGTCATTACTTTCATCACACGGGAAAAAATGCAATTTTGAATATGTCAAGTCTAATGTATTGTGTCAAAAAAGACAATCCTTAATAGACACGAGATGGACCTCGCACTTTGATAGAAATGACAGTTTAATTAATCTTGCACGCAAGGAGATATAGTTCAAATACAATCAAGTTGATGGCTGCAGAGGGTGCCAAACTATTTTTCTCAAGAGAAGCCATATATACAAATTTAAGATGACAGTTGCCTTTTGCCTTGAAGCATCCAGCGTCTACCAAAAACGTCGTGTTTTGACTGATATACGATATGCAAATAACATTGGAGACATGTGCACCAGGATGTTTTTGTCTTCACACAAGAGCAAGTTCATGTGATTTTTGTAGTTAACAGATTGTAAAGTCTATCATTTAAATATATATGGGCCTGTGGTGAAATTCCAATGAACCTGTTCAACACATATTAAGAAACAGCTAGAGCAAAAAAAGATTGATTAATTTCACATTTCACGAGTGGCAGGCATTCCAGAGACCTAACTACAATATTTGTATAAGATTTAAAATGTCAACATTCCATAATAATTCCCTTTTACGGGATTCCTTTGCCAGTGTCTCCAATTTCTCCCCTTATAAACTGGTTGTTTATTAATGAGGAAATGTTGAGCCGGCTGTTAAACATTCTCACTGCCAACTTTTTTTGTTCTCTCTCAGACTGCCCCCCTCTTCCCGGCATGCATCGTCAAACACGGCGGGCAGAAAGCCAATTTACATGCTAATTAATGCCATGCAAACTCATTTTAATTGAATGGCTTGAGATGGAATATCCTTGCTCTTCTCTTCTCCTCTGATCTTCTGCTCTTGCTCTGCTCTATTTCTTTCTCTGTTGATTTTTTTTTTTTTAAACACTATCTATTCATCCAATTAGGGCAAAGACCATCCGAAACACGGTGACAGTGAACCTTGAGCTCACTGCCGAGCAGTGGAAGAGGAAATATGAGAAAGAGAAGGAGAAGAACAGGTCGCTAAAGGAGACCGTGCACAGACTTGAGGCTGAGCTGAGCTGCTGGAGGAATGGTAATGTACTCATGAAAAGCACCACATTTTTTCTGTAATGCAAACATTTGGAACTACAATGTTGTTCACTGCACAACTACATGGACAGACATGTTGTTAAATAGACAGTTGTCCAAACACCAGCTGCCAAAACAGAACTTTAAATTACCCTTAATTATTATTTTAATAGTTGCCTGATCTTGCCTGTGGGGGTGGAGAGAGAAAGAGAGAGAGATTAGAGAGACAGGTTATTGCAGGTAGTTGGATGTGATTCTGAGAGACCTTCAGTATTAGGACTGTTCTTCCCTGGGTTAGCCACTCTGGGTGTGCTCTCTCAGTAGTTGGTTCATTTGTGCTGCTAGGCGTGCAGTTAGCCTCTTGAGGCAATTCGCATGGATCCAATAGCGTAGGTTTGCATAGCGATGGTAGGGACATAACACTACCAAATGTTTAGGATGCTCAAATTGTCCCCACCAACTCTTAAGCAACCTTATTTTAATTCACTTAATAATGGTCAATTCTATCCTTTTACCATATAAGAATAGAATTGACCGAACCATTATTAAGTGAATTATTTTCATTATGTTCAGACTTGCATTTACCCCTTTTGACTTGCTGAATGTGCCAGTCCATTTTTTCCCACAACCCAGTCCCACAAACGCTCGTTTGATTGGCTGATGAGTTATACGACATGTGAACAACATGCTGCCTTCTAAGCCTCCTTACGATAGGAGGAATATACTGTAGACAACTTTCCTGAGCAAAATACGGGCTGCGTCATCTGGGAAAATGTCTGCTCCGAACTTCCGGTTTAGAAAGATCAACATGTATAGCGTCTGAAGTAAGCAGCGTGTTGACAAAGTTAAAACTGCGAAATCAAAGCAGTGGAACCTACGGAATCTCCCAAAATGGATTCAGCACGACGTAGATGAGACGTAGATGAGATTGTATGATTGTTCTTATCACTTCGTTGATCATTCGTGGACAAAATTATAACAACCTGTCAGCGTGTGTTGACGTAAGGTGTAGATTGATACGCTGGCCACTTGAGTGACCAAAATGAGTTGAAATGACAAATTATATTACATTTACCGAATGCAGAAGGGCTGACACGGATTCTGTTGTGACAAGGAAATTCTATAGGTATGTACATACTGTACATACGCACATGAAAATGCAGGGATAGGAAGAACATACGTTCCATACCACAGCGGCAACATGGCTACAAAAACCAAAAACACCCGATCTTTGTGGTGGCACGAGCTTAGTTCCACATCTGCCTTCATGAACATGTTGTCCTCCCCTGTCGTGATGATGGCAGATGGATGCGATATTTCCTAATTGTCTTTTTTAACGGATTTTGATGAGTGATGTTACTCCAGCTCCACTGTTGTTTTGGATGAAGAATTCTAAAACGGAAATTGCTTGCAGACATGCGGGAATAAAGCAGAAGTACATCGGAAACTTGTCTATGAGAAGTTTTTTTTTTTTTTTGGCCAGCAACACCAACAGCAGTAACATAAAAAGACATCAATGTTGGGCAACATGCTGCAAATTTTGCAACTGAAAGTCCGACCTGCATCAGAGTTAGATTAACCCAAAACTGAATTTTCTAACCTGCAAAACTCGAGTAGGAAACTGCTTAGAGAAAAGTGTCCTCCTGTATGTGTTTTTTTTTCTACTGTTAACGTTAATTAAACTGTGAGAAATGTAGTGAACCGAGGTTTACACCTTCTCCCCAATTGTCATTTTTATTTTATTTATGTGGACTTAAAGCAGATTTCATTTTTTGTGAGTTGGCTGTGCTTGTGGACAAAAGCAGTGGTGTTTTACCTGAAGGAAGTCTCAATTTTTCTTTTCTTTTCATTTTTTTTTTTTTTGTTATTCTCTAAGTTTTTTCAGTTATATTTAATTTCTTTATTCAGGCAGACAATGTTGATTGGTCTTAAGACAAATGTTTATTTTTTTTGCATTCCTGGATAGTTAAGACATGATTAACAAGTGTGTATTTATTTTATATGTTAATATAATTTAAGTTATGTTCAAATATTCAAATTTAAATTTGTTAGTAAAATCCAAAAATTTATCCTGAAAGTTTTCAAAATCTTTCTTTAGTAGTTTTTGAAAACAAAGGTTTGAATCGAATGGTGTATCACCTGAACCAATACACTTGAAAGTTAGCATAACACAGATTTTTTTCTGCATTGATCATTTAGCCTATCAATTATTAGGTTCATATTCGTGAGAAATGTAGCCCTGACCCCATTCGCGGACACAGGTCGGATTTTCTTGTGAGAGAAATCAACATGGGTTCCAAGAATGTTAGTGCAGGTGGTGAAAAAAAGGAAAAATGTGAGGCTTACCATTGAAATGAAAGTGGAAATGATAGAAAAATATGAGAGTGGTGTGCTGTCCATGAACTAACTCGACAATACGGCCATAGAATGCCTACGATCTCGACGGTCCTCCTCTGACCTTCGTTCGCCAGTCTTTATAAGTTAACATTTATTATTGTGGTAACATCGCCAAAAAAACGCCAGTTTTGTCAAATTTTTAATCATTTATTTCATAACTTGTGCAACACAGCATGCCTGCTGTCCGCCACAGCTGATCAAAGTGAAAGTAAAATGTCCTCTCTCACTCTGCCAAGTCAGCCAGGTTCAGGTACACCACGCAAAACACGTCCGCTACGTTAGAACCCGATTTGTTACATTATTACAGGTATTATTATAGTTATTATTACTATTATTATATTATTATTATGATTTTTATTCATAATTTATTTGTTTTGCTTTGTGTAATTGCTATTTGCAATCGTACCAGCAGCATTTATTAAGAATTTAAAGCTTTTGGGCTGTGAAACGAATTAATGGAATTGTATTCTTTTGGGAAAATCCTGCTTGACATACGACCATTTCGACTTACAAACAAGGTCCTGGAACGAATTAACTTCGTATGTAGAAGTACCAATGTATATCAATACTCACAGGCATGTATTCTTTATCTTCTGTGGAGAACAACTGATATTTCTGCTGTATTAATTCATTGGTGTTGTTATCCTGCCTTGCATTCCACTTGCAATGAATTGATGCCTTTCTGCCTCTGTCTGCAGGCTGCACGGGTAAAAGAGGGACCAGTCTCCTCAGGAGTGAGGCTAACCAGGCACACCTGTGGCTCATTAGTAAAGCATTTTTAAGCCCTGGCCAACCATTCTCAGTTACCAGATGGTTCCAGCACTAGCACTGTTAATAGCCTCGCTCCTGAGAAGACCACGCTTTCACGTGCACTTGATTTGTAGCTATTCTAGTGAAATTGTTGTCCTGGTCACATTTTTGTCTTTTCGGAAAGTCCCTTTTTTTGTTTTAAAAAATAAATTCTAGACCACCTCTGCAACTGGGTCCTTGGCCTTTCCTGACTGTCCCGTAACAATTGGCTGCTTTTGACAGTGGTACATGTACATGCAGGGCGGTAAACCGAAAATTTACAGTCACCGAAATTCTTCACGATGCCCGACGTAATTTTGACCATGTCGGCAAATTCGGTAATTTAATAAAACAAGAAAATATAGTCTTTTAAACCCGCTTTGACTCTGTGTTGTTCGGCTATGTTTATTCCCCTTTAAGAAAGCATACAGTGTCCTTACGTATGGAGTCACGTGGTTTTCAGGAAGCCAAACAAACAGAAGCCCATTAGGCTAACGCCAGCAGCTAACGCTACAAGTAAACGGGATGGAGTCGGGCTTAAGTTAGCTTAGCCAAACTTTCACCCGACATTAAGTAAACTCTTGGCGGGTTCCAGACGGGCTTTCACGTGCTGTCCTCCCTGGTTCTCACGATTTCAGGAGAGGATGCTTTCAGTGCTATCTTCTAGTAGCCAAGCCACAGGCTAACGCTAGCGGCTAACAGCAGCTACAAATGAACGTGACTAGTCGGATAGCGGCTCTAACCTTGTCGAAACGGCTGAAATTATTGAGTGGACTGGGCACGGACTTCATGTAGCAATCATTATGTCGCGTTATTTGGCATCTCTGTGTGATTTCTTTGAAAGCTTTCATGATGGTAAAGCACTCAGCATAAAGTATAATCAGACAGTGAAGCCTATATATTATATGACAGTTTAATGGCCACAGGTATTTTTCTGTATGTGTTTGCTTTATTCTGCCATCATAAAACCTTAAATATTTCATTGGCATCAGAGCAATACAGCTTTAATCTGGTTGCGTCTGTGTGGGGGGGTGCATGTATTAAAAATGTTTCGGGGGGAAAAAAAAACAACTGAAACCTTGACGTAAACACTTGTGTTGAATAATTATGTCACAGCAGCCATTACCAATAAGTTGTCTGAAGTGTACTGTTAAAGCTGCAAGTCATTTGTGTTAGAATGACATGTTTGCACAGTCGTCATATTGATTTTTATAATGTTGTACATTTTTCAAGTCATACAAGCTGTTATAAATGTTCACACTAGAATTCTTATTGTTTACAAGATTTTTTTTAATACTTAATGTTTAGACTGCATGTGCAATTGTTAAATTGAAAGCTGGTAAATAAATTTAACGAGAAACGGTTAATTTGTATTCCATGCATTGATTCAAAATTTCAAATTGTATAACAGTCCGCTTGGGCGATTTATCGTCATTTATCGTTATCGAGGTAAATCTGCTCAATTTATCGTGATACGTACTTAAGGCCATATCGCCCCGCCCTAGTACATGTTCATGAGCTGAATTGCGTACTGCACGCAACATTTTGGCCCAACACTTTTGCTCATTAATATTCATGACATTAGCAACTGTTGCTAGGCAGGTCAAGCTCCTGTTTGTCCCTAATGCTAAATGCATGTATATAGTGTACTGTAGGAACGAGATGTTTACTGAGCTAATTCTACCAATTCTGTCCAATAATGATGCCCTGGGTGCCAAATTCACGGGTAAAGATGTGGAAGAACATACAAATGTTCACTTAAAGAGATGGCTTGAGTGTCGAGGGCTGAAAAAGACGGGAAAAAGAACCGACCTGATCCAGTGGTACCTTTTTGATTGACACCTTTTTCTTGTGTGTATTGCCTTATGCCACTGACAATAACATTCTCCTATTTCAACAGTCTGTCTTTTACCACCATATGCCCTGTCTTTCATATATAGCATATCCTCTGGTTGTCTTACGTCTCTGACCGTTCTTGGGGATAATTTACATTACTATTTTTTTGTAGCGATCGCAAATGCTACTCAGTGACAGCCGACGAACACTTTTAATTTTTTAATTAATAACAAATCTTAATTCTATAATTTATTTACACTTTCCCCTTACTAAAGTTGTTTTTTACAACAGTAAAAGTAACAACAGTGGCAGTCAGATACCATTTTATTTTTTTTCCAGGTCATTCATTGTCAGACAGAAGCGGCACTGCAAAACACCAAGCTAAAAAATAAGTAAAATGATCAAAATGGCTTACCTCTTTGTCCTCTGTAGGACCATGGCCCCCAACAAAATCTTTACTGCATATAAAGGTGAATGGCTTCAACTTGCTGGCGTTAAACTGGTCTTTTGGACGTCCACACAGGTTGATCCATTGTTCACATTTTCCCCTCTTTTTTCTGCTTCGAGAATCGTATGAAGAAAAACATCCTTTATATGTTGTAATGTCTAGAGTTGTTTCTACAGGTTCCATAGCAGCAGCGTTTACTCGGCATGTTCGCTTTTGAAAGATTACTGGCAGAAAACAAGCAGTACTAACATGGGTTGTATGCAAGCGCGCTTCTATGTTGACCCACTTCCGGTTTACGATGGTGACGTCACGGTCTAAAAATAGCATTCGTGTGGAACACAATTGGGAGAGCTGGCAATTAATGATTGTTTCAGTGCCATTAACAGGGATAGATTTCTAATCCATTTAGACATAGAGACACACATATTGTTTAAAAAAGGGAAGGAAGAAAATGCACTTGTCCAAACACAAGCTGCTTGAACTGAACTTTCACTGAGCCATTTTATCAGCTACCTGGCCATATTACTCATTATTGATAATATCTCAATCCTCACAGACATTTATTCATTTATCAGATGATAAAGAAAGCCTGATGTTTCTGCTTTATTACCTAATCTATGTATTGTTTGTATTCTGTTAAGTCTCTGTATTAATAGCGATTTATGCCCAATCCATTTGAATTGGGAGGGCAAGCAGTGAGTGATCATGTTTTAGTGCCATTGACAGGGATAGGCATCCAATTCGTTTTGACTTGGAGGCCTGGGAGTGGCAGTGATCATTTGCAGCCAGCCTCTTGCCATCAATAGCGGGCAATGAGTTAAGGAGCGATGTCTGGCTTATAGTGCCCTCAGGTGGCCAAGGCATGCACAACAGAATGAGTAGCGCAATGAGCAGCGAAGGACAAACCCTGTTAAATTCTTTTCAATTCAATTTATTTAATTGTTGTATAGTTTTATGATGTATAATATAATGTATTATTTATCTCAGTTAACGCTCATAACATTTGTGTTTTTTGTGTAGACTGAAACAGATTATTGTGATTTATATTCAGTGCCAAAAGATGATTTGACACTTGTTTGGAGTTAATGTTAGACTGTGACTCAAGGTCTCAAGGTACCCATATAATTTGCAAAAACTAACATACTTCATTACTCTGGATACTTTCTTTTACGACAGGTGGTCTTGTCAAAAATTTTAGGCATTGTATAAAAAGACGGTACTAAAGAGAATTTATTAGATAAGCTCTCATAAAAAAAGAAAAAGAAAAAAAAGAGAAAACACCATCCGTCCAGTATCCTCGAATACTTTACTACAGGCTCTTTCCATTTTACTGAGTTGCGACGTTTTACCATCTCGAGCATTACTACAGCTACTTAATGATATGTGTTTTTGTACTTCATAGAGCTAGAAAGGGTAATCACCGCTACAGAAAAGCATATGTTACATTACCCCGACATCACGCTAACACACACACACACACACAAAGCCGTATGCGCTGTTATTTAGTGACACCCTCTTGGACAAACCGTTGGCTGAAAATCAATAGAAGTGCAGATGCCTTCAGTGGTAGTAAGGTTGTCTTAACATTCAGGTTCTTCAATCAATCCTGCGCCTTCTTTCTTCACTTGAGCTGCTGCACACATGAAATCTTTAATGACAAATAATCAGCAGAAAATTAATTGTACTACACTGTGATCAATACTCCTGTGAATGCAATTTATTGTTGGAATGTGGCCTTGAAGAGTTCAGATTCTAACAGTAAAACCATGCTGGAAAACATCCATGCATTGATTTTTTTTAAAGTGCTTGTCAATGGTGGGTAGAGTAGTTAAAAATGCACCTGGGTCATTAAAGAATTAGCAGACTTTTTGGCTTTAAATGTCACTTTTCCAATTTTGTGCTACATATTCATCAATAATAGGTAATAAACTAGAAATGGCTTGATTAGCTCATCATACAGATTATTTGTAAAATGTTTATTGTAGGTTTTTGGGGGGAGGTATTCAAATTTTTTTGGCATCACAGTAGCAGGGTTGTAAATCCATACTAACATTTGTGTTTTCTCGTGAGTACAAGCTCGCTCATTAGTTAGCTTTTACTGCTGATCAAAAGAACAAGCAAATTTTTGCATGTAGAATAGACAAAATTTAAATCCCAACCACATCACTCGAAACTAAAGCTTCTTTATTAAGTGTGAAACTAAAATGTTCCCGAGAACAACTGCTTTCCTTAGCAAAGGTAATCAATCACCAAACCTACAACATCTCTCAGTGCATCCTCCAAAACAAGAACACCTTTAATTTCTGTCATAGATCATTTTGACAGTGTATTTAGGCCCTCCTTGCATTAACGTCATCTGTTTCTACTTTTGACCTTCATCTTAGAGTGTGTCACTCAAAAAAAAAAAAAAAAATCAACCATCGCACCGTCACCTCTTTGTTGATGATCCCATCTTCCAACGGACAGCGAGAGTCAGTCGGCGACAGGTGTCACCTCAGGTGTATTGTCATCACTATCGATCGCTTTGAGCGTATCTCACACAGTGACTCCCGCATCGATCGTCCAAATGGACATCCATCAAGCTGTGTACCTCGATAAGGTGAGGGCCACAGCTGAGGTCTGCTTTAAACGTGGCCCAATAGTGACAAAGACAGAGAAATGGGAAGGATTTACTAATAGTCAAATGTACAAAAAGAACCCATTAGTCACTCTTAATGACAGTTCGGTTTCTCAAGAACACAACACAAATGTGACATCAAAGCTAATTTTTAAAGTAGATTTTACCCCTTTTTTATGAATACGTACTACAATTTGATGGCGATAGATGAAACTACTCACAGTTCAAATTCATTTGATATTTATCACCGTCAACTGGAGAAAATACAGCAGAAATATCTGTTGTTCTCTGCAGAGGATGAAGAATACATGCCTGTAAGTTTTAAAATTGTATTATTGTAATGAACAAGGTAAACCTGTCTCTTGCGCTTTGGTCTCTTATATTTTTCCTCAAAATATTAGATTTGTCGTATTCAAAATTATGTTTTTTCCCCCCGTCTTTCATAAAAGAAATAATATATTTTAAGATTTAATGCATTTTGATTAGGAAGTCAATAAATGAAAGGCAGAAACCTTTCGTGTGATGTCACTAAGTTGGCTGCACTCACCTCTAAAATGGTGCATTGCTGCCTTCTGATAGTGGTTGTATAGCAGTAAAGATTTTTCCAAGCTTGAATTTCACCTTGGAGCATCATCAGATCTTCCCATAGACAAGCTTCTTTGTTAAAAGGATGATGGTTTTCATTCAAATACTAGAAATGTTTCAGCAACACAACTTTCAACACATGAAAATTGATTTGTATTTTTCATTGCTTCAGAAGAAATGATTGCGGTAAATGTGTACGTATTGTAGTTTTGTGGCCATACGTATCACTATCATATTTGATACACATATTTTGAGCGATGTTTATTTATTTCCCTGAAAAAAATTGAAGTACCTTATGAATATATATAACTATATATGAAATGTTATAGTTTGTTTGCCACGAATGAGGCTCCAACTTTAATGAAGTTCAATTTGCTCTCAATTATTTAGAGTTGATTTATTTTTGTCGCAGGCGACATCATAGTTATGATTTCCCTTGGAGGGGCATCATGGCTGCACACCCTTATAATAAATGTATTATTACCTCAAATTATTTATTACACACAAAAAATGGAACGATACCTATAGTCTTGGATGAAATTATTGGCACCCCTGGAATTTTTCCATAAAATACACATAAAATCTCCCAGACATTAACACAATTACAAATGTTTTCAGTATGAATGTGTTTATTTTTTGATTTGCATTGAAAAACCACAAAAAAAGCTGAAGAGAAAAGCCAAAATATACACAATTTTACACAGAATGCAAAAAAAAATGGGCTGGACAAAATTGTTGGCACCCTCAACTCAATATTTGATGCGCATCCTTCAAAAGACATAACAGAAAGCCATTGCTTCCTAGAACCATCAACAAGTTTAACGCACCTCTCAGATAGAATTTTGGACCGCTGTTGTTTCGCGAACTTAAGGTCTCTCAGATTTGAAATTTTGAGATCTCTCTATAGGTGTTAAATGGGATTTAGATCAGGACACATCGATGGCCACCTCAGAATTCTCCAGCCCTTTGTCTCCAACCCAGAGGTTGCGCTAGACTTTTTCGTTGTCTGTCATTTTGACTGACAGTGTCATAAAAATCCGGTCATAATCTATTTTTACCAGTCACTTACATATTTAAAATGATAATAATGACATATTCTATGGTATTTAGTTTTCATTCATTTTTAATTAATATTCTGTCCGAATAAGCTTAATGTAGTGGAGAAAACTGGATTCTCGCTGATTCAGGTTGATTTTAGCTGTGTTCACGTCAGTGTGTTGGCCAAACACCACTTAAAGAGCATACGACACCAGAAAAAAAGTCTTAAATGGCATTATTATGTGAATTAGAATCATATTTTGAGACGATTCGACCATATACAACAATTTAGCAAAGCGCAGATGACGAGAAATTAGTCTTTTAATCTGCCGGTTAGCCACGCCTACAATTATAGGGCTTTAGCGTCCCCAACAGGTGGATGACGTCAGCGGTAGACTAGGCTCATCGGTTTTACTATTCAGCCCATTGAGGGGGAATTGTTCAGAACGAGGAAAACGAGACGAAGAGAGCTGCAAAATGTCATTGTTTCAGTCTCTCTACTCCCAATATTTTTACAGGATATTCTTTTTATCCAAGTATTTTCCCCAATAGCTATATAAATGGCTTGAGAAGGACCAGTCAGCCCGTCGAGGGGGAACTATTCACAATGAGGAAAACGCGACGAAGAGAGCGGCAAAATGTCATTGTTTCTGTCTCTTTACTTCAATATTTTTACAGGATATTCTTTTTACCCAAGTACTTTCCCCAATTGCTAAATAAATGGCATGGTCATGACAAATAACTTGTGCTAAATGGAATATAAAATAATAAAAATCCATTTATTCAAGACGACATGGCAAAATTACTCCATAATGGTCAAAACAGTCGACTTTACCTTTACTGTCACACCTGCCGAACGATATTTTATGACACCTAAATCGGACATATGTCATTTCCCTTCCCCGGCTTCGGAGAATGTAAACAGACCAGAAGGAGTGACAGCTAGCCGACATGCTAACCCGAACCGAGGGATGTTTCAAAGTCTTCGAAGTGGAAAATCACACATAACTAGCCTGGATTATTTGACATGACGACCCGGTTGTCGAGTTTCTTTGCGGATCGGCAAACCGCCCGGCGGAGAGCAACTTACAGTTCGTTCCCTGGAGGAGGGTGGCTGGAATTGTTGTGTAGCTAACGTGCTAACAGCTAACTGCTAATGAGCGTGAGGATAGCTTTTTACATGCCTATCAATGATCAAACGTAAGTAGTCCTTTATTTAAAGGAATTTTATAGTGTTTACTTTGTAATCACTGTATTCGTATTTGACATAATACAAAACAAGATGTTTACTCACTTCCTTGTAAGTCCAATGGTCCCACAGTAAATATCCACGGTGAATGGGAACCTTTTGAAACTCCAAAAAGGCGCATACGCCTCTCCCGCATACAGAATGATTTTTCTGCAGCCGTTTGGCTGGCGTGATGTAAAAAATAAAAGTATTAATCCGCAAAATCAGCTGAATCCTTCGTCCTCATACACAACAGTACACTGTAGCGTGAAGAGGACGTCTTCTACCGTACACGTCACAGCGCCCTCCTCCTCAATGCGAGACCGAAGCCGGAAGTCACTCATTTTCCTGGCGCCGGATTCAAAAAACTAAATAAATATAGCGATCGCTTCCACACACATCCAAGCGGTCCATATCATTCAGGAGCATAAAATACCGCGTGTATTATGAAATAAACATGCTTTTTCGTGTCACAAGCACTTTAAGGCCCACTCAAAGTAGAGGCAATCACGGCACTTGGACAGGTGGCTGGATTTCTCCTTTTTCTTTAATGCAAATCCTCTTAAATCAACTTTATACAGTCCATTCATCCCAACTGTCCATGTAGATGTGGAAATGGTTATATTCTTGAGTAGGTGTTTGTGGGTATATATGTGTGTATCTGTGTGTGTGGTTTATCTGTACAAAAGACATGAAAAGAAACAATAAATAAATATACATTGCTTAAATTCAACTTAATTACATTTAAACATGTAGATGGAATATTCGAAGTTAAGCTTCAACTATTTTCTACGCTCCAGCTAAGCACTTCCGGTTTCAGGCACTTATTGTGAAGGCGGATTCACTCTACTTCCGGTGCGCTATGCCGCAACTTGTCGCTATTTTAGAATCGCAGCATAGCAACACGCTAACGGACTACCACGCAAAACAATCGGACGAACTATCATAACAACAGCAAAAGGTAATCATAACAAATTGTCTACGTAAATATGAATGCTGCTTGTGATACTCACTTTGCATTTACGCACAGCAATGAACAAACACACAATTAGACGCACGCTCATGTCGTGCATCCACCCATGACTTTCTTACTATTGACATCCGCATTCTGGTACGGTGCATGCGCAATCCAACTTTTCACCTATTTACGTCAGCCAAATGTGGGAATCAAATGATGCTGAAGGCATTGAACGAGCAACTGTGAACATCTTAAGCAAACAATCACATAACTTTGTAGCCTTTTCTACACTTAACAAGAGGCAAACAGACAGCGGAGTTCACCAATCAGCAACGGGCAGACGTGCCGCTAGCAAAGCGACAAGGGCAGGACGAGGGACTTGCGCGCGGAAGTAAAAATACGAGAACGGAGTTTATTCAACATGGCTAGCGAGAGACAGACTTGTCAATGACTCGTTGTGTTTTAGCTTATTTAAAACTGAATTTACCGCGGATTGGAACATATTCTCGGCCCTCCCGTTCGCCATCCGTGTTGTTCTAGAGACGACTTTCGGCGCGCAAGAGTGACGTTGCTCGTGAAGAACACGTCACGCAAATAAATAAATCTGATTTGTCGATTGATTTTGTACCTTCTCGAGAGGCTGTGTCCCAGACTTTTCTCTCAGTGTTTGAAAATTACAGGGAGAACAGTCTGGCCGTGCAAGGCAAACACTCAGTTGCCTTAACATTTTTCCGAGTAAGGCCAACGACGTCATGCATCAAGAGAGACAATAGCTAATTAATATGCTCACTTGCCACCCTGTGGGTGTGAATTGCAACCTGTCAAAATGACGGATGGACTTCAGTTTTTTCCGTCACCGTTTTAAAACACCGGTCAACGACGGAAAATATTCGGTTAACGCGACCCCTGCTCCAACCATTTGTTGGTGCTATTTGAGGTATGTTTTGGTTCATTGTCCTGTTGGATCACCCATGACCTCTGACGCAGACAGTTTTTTGAGACATTCAACATTGCAGCCCAAAACATTTTGATGGTCTCCATAGGTAATGGCTTCTTGCACCCTGTCAAGGCACCCAGTACCAGAGGTAGCAAAACTACCCCAAAATATCATTGGACCTCCACCATGTTTGACTATAGGCACCGTGTTCTTTTCTTTGTAGGCCTTATTCTTTTTTCTGGCACTGGGTGCCTTGACGGTGTGTGGAGTCATTAAAAATAGAGACTATCAAAACATTTTGGGAGTAGTGTTAGAAAACTGGGTCTGCGTCAGAGGTCATGGTGTTCCAACAGGAAAATGACTCACAATATACCTCAAATATCACCAAGAAATGGTTGGCGATAAAGCGCTGGAGAGCTCTGGGGTAGCCATCGATGCGTCCAGATTTAAATCATATTGAAAACCATAAGCGGAGTTTAAGGGGGGGGGCGGGGCCACCTGGTAGCCCGAAAAATGTCATTGCATGTATTTGAATATCCTACAAATATATGGTGGAAAACACTCAGGTGACTTGAAGTCCCGCTCTGAGACTCCCAATTTGGTTAAATTTCAAACTTGTCCTATATGCATGTGTGATAAATCATCGGAAAGCTTAAAATCTCAATTTTCTGGGGCACCAAAAATTTTGAAAAGAAGGGCATTTAAAAAAAAAAAAAATTTTAAATGGCAAAACCCTAATTGGAGACAAGAGTACGCGAGAGCAGAATTAAAGACGCCACAATTTTAATGAGATATATTATCATGTACTTACCTTGTTTCGATCCCAAAACTCCATGTAGCATGTATCACCGAGTGTCAAGACACAGCTGTGAATGGCCACAGCCGGATTTTTTTTTTTTTCTTTTTTTAATGAGTGAACCATGGTGATATATCAAGGGTCGCGATGCAGAAATCGCAGACATCAAGGAGTGGTCGAGATGTTCATTTTCATATATTTAATCTTTTAAAACATTTTTTTTTCAATATCTTTTTGTTTGGATCGATTATTTAAAAATACAATTAAGTGATAGTTATGAGGTACAGTGGGGAGAACAAGTATTTGATACACAGTCAATGGGAAAACCCATTGGCAGTGTATCAAATACTTGTTCTCCCCACTGTAGATATCCGTGACTTTTTTACAGACGCTGATTATTCTAAGCTAAAAACATTTTGAATAATATATATAATTACCTACCTTTTTTTATGGCTAGGTTGAAACAAAAGCAGTTGCGCGACGTCTGTAAACGGGGGTTTCAGGGTAAAACGGACAAATTAAAAATAGTTCGGAGGCTTAGTGCTCGATGAATCTGCTATGGCAGCATATAGACATATTGTTCTATCAAAGACAACAGTTGTTTTGGCTTAAAATACTGCAATTTCTTTTAACGAGGAGTGCAAGAGCAGAAACTACTTTTTCAGTCTTGTCTGTGTTTTCTGCCATATACATATAAAGTTGTAAAGCATCAAAGCAAACAACAAAAATGAATTAAATGAACAAAAAAAGATATTTTTATAATGGGTCAAAATTATTTTTCAAACAGATTATGTGACTAGCACCTTAGACAGTCATTTGCTTTGCATATTATTTACAAAAACAAAATATTAGGGGAGGGCAATTTTATTTTTCAAATGATTTTTTTTCTTAGTTTGAATTTTTTTTGTTTTGTTTTTTGATTGAAGCAACTTTTCGGTGATGGAATGATTTAGACACAAATGTTCCACCCCATAATCAGAGGCGTAGCAAGGGTCCCCGGGGGCCCCAGGCAACAAGCAACATGGGGCCTTTCGAGCGTGTGCAAGTAAGGGGGACAGTTGGACTTGGAGCAATAGAAGATAGAGTAGCAACACAAAAATACCACCATCGGATGCGGAGGTATATACCTTTGTGTGAAATCAGTAGTCAAATTCAAATTATTCTGTAAAAACCACTGATTGGTGGACTACTGACCGAAATGAGTATTAAATTTGCTAATAAAATTGTTTAGGATTATTTTAGATGCATATACTGTATGTTATATTTTTCTTATAGAGTATTCTACGAGGAATACGATAGATGCATTAATAGACTTTTTGGGGAAAAAAAATCACCATTTCTTTAAGTAGTCACATGGATATTTACGTGGCCTGTGAAAATCAACGTAAAACAACTCGGCAAGGACTTTCCAGAGAGTACTTGGTGAGTCACTCTTTAAACAATCATGTGGTATTAATAGCTGATTGGACTTTCTTAAACAAGAATAATCTACGTAATATGGTTAGTGCTGATTGGGATTGATAACAGAATCGTTAGTTAATCTGCCAAATTATTCCATAGTATTGAAACTCTCCCTACACTTGTCGCTGCGACAGTGCAGTAAAGCTGCGTGTGCTAAATCTGTTGGCCCTTTGGGGGGCCCTGCTGGCTTGGGGGCCCTAGGCAATTGCCTGGTTTGCCTAATGCAGTGCTTCTCAATTATTTTCTCTTACGCCCCCCCCCAAGGAAGACGTTAATGTTTCGCGCCCCCCCAAACTCTGGCTTTGGCTTCCGGCTGTCCGCTATAATCATTTTTAGAGACAGTAAACAGTGGTATTTCCTCGTCTACCACTGTATTAAATGTCAAAGCCAAAAGGTAAACGGCCCGAAAAAAGCACATTCTCGGCGGCCGAGGGAGAACCGTAGGCGAGGGCGGTCGTCGTGACGATCCCAAGCCGAAAATGGCACTTCTCGGGCGGGCACGTGAGAACCGAAGAGGACAGCGGGTCGCTGCGTGAGTCCGGCGGGAAAACGGCTTTCGAAAACGGCGCACAGCTCTCCAGCTATTCATGAGTCTCTTCCGTGTGCTCTTGCTTACTTCAAAAATACTGCGCGCACTTTGAAAATGAGAGCGCCACTGCCACCCACTGAGTGGATGTACAAGTACACTTTATTCTAGTACGGGAAAAAAAAAAAAAAAAAAAAAGCAGGTCACACGCGCCACCCCTGGCATCGCTCTGCCCACTATTTGAGAAGTACTGGCCTAATGGGACGCGACGCCTCTGCCCATAATATGGCCCAAACACAAGAAGGATTGTTAAAATCAAACTTTTTTGATTAAAAATTAAGTGTACAAATGCAAATATTGAGTCTCAAATATTTTTTCGCATTCAAAAACTTTTTTTCTATGATTGAAATGTCTCTTTTTTTTATTTAAGGGATTTTTCGTTTGGAAATATATGTTTTTTGTTTGAAGCAACTTATTTTTTTGATTAAATACAAAGACACAAATATCCTAGCCAAAATGTGGCCCAAACGCAAAACAACATTACTTCAATCAAAAAAAGTTGCTTAAATAAAAAAAAAAAAAGAAAGACTTCAATCAAAAAAAAAAAAAAAAAAATCAAAGCAAAATAGCTAACAAATGCAGTTTTTTGAGTTTCAAATGTATTTTTGCAATCAAACACATTTTTTTGATCGAATAATGAAGACACAAATCTACCTCCATATGGCTCCGCCCAGGGGATACAATTTTTGACTGGGGTAACTACATTGGCACGACACCGGCGGGCGTACAATATTCAATGGATCACGATCTTGGATACTATAGCTGTCCTAAGCAGCCTGATTTAGAATTCCCCTCAAGAATGATGGGAAACAAAAAAACGCTCATTTTCAACTTATTATTATAAATATTATTGCACTGTAAGTTAATTTTATTGCGGACACTGCATTTTGGGGTCATCAACATCTTGTGCCCCCCCTGGCCCAAAAGTCAAACTCCACCTATGTTGAAAACTATGGAGACATCTCAAAATTGCTGTTGCAAGAAGGCACCCCTCAATTCTGTGAGATCTTGAACAGTTCACAAAAGAAGAGTGGTCCAAAATTCCATCTGACAGGTGCACGAAACTTGTTGATAGTTATTATAGGAAGCAATTGCCTTCGGTCTCCAAATGATGTGCCACCAAATATTGAGGTGAGGGTGCCAGCAATTTTGTCCAGCCTATTTTGTGAATTTTGTCTAAAATTGTGTCAATTCGGACCTTTTTTCCTCAGCTGTTTTGTGTTTTTCCACTACACATTCAAGAAATAAACACATTCGTACTGAAAACATTTGTAATTGCATTAATTTATGTGAGAAATTATGTATTTTCTGGAAAAATTCCAGGGGTGCCAATAATTTGGTCCGTGACTGTAGTTGTTAAAACAGAAGCCAGCAAAAACTTAATGTATTGTAACAAAATAATGCTTGCACTATCTGAAGGTCAAGTGACAACAATGACACCGATTTTGTTATCTTAGCAAAAAACAAACTTTATGCACATGATTTGCCTTCCCAGGCCATACAAAATAATGGGGCAGGCCGGATCTGGCTCCCAAGCTTCGAGTTTGACACCGGTGTATTGAAATCGATCGTAGGCCTTTGAATCAATTTGAATTGGAATATTGGCATTGTCGCCCAAAGAATACCCGCCGATGTGAGTGCATGTTCGGATTCTACTGAAATATCTGTATAGATATTTTCAGACTATTTGATTATTTCATGTAATAGTGCTTAAAAATCACAATACCAACAAAGTTAAATACAACTGTAAACATTCTTTCTTATATAATTCCTTCAGGTGAGATTGGAAGTGAGTCAGATGATGAGAACGAGGCGATACTTGCTCCCGACTGTGAGGAACCGGCGCTGGACATATGCAGCCCGTGCTCCATGACCTCCTCCATTGTGGTGCACATCTCCGAGGAGGAGCGTCACAAGTACGAGGAGGAGATCCGGAAGCTCTACCGGCAGCTGGATGACAAGGTGACAAATGCCACTCGGACAGTACAATTATGCACCGTCGGCTAAATAATGACTCTCATGCAATGCACATATGAAGAGCGCCTATGTATTATTCATGTTCATCAATTTAGCATCACATGCATGTCTGCTAATGTATCGGAGGAATTAAATGAGATCGGCAAGTGGAATGCAATTAATATTAAGCATTCCATTATTTACACACAAAGTACTAAAGATAAGACAGACTGTGTGCAACTCCAGATTAACAAATGTCACACTAAATGCCTCCCAAAATGTCCCCCACGTCAATCTTAGGCAGTGTAGCCTCTTGGACCATGCCACTTTAACAGAAATTGTGTCAAAATTAAAGCCCAAAACATGCTGCCTTGACATCCTTCCTTCAAACTTTTTCAAAACTGTTTTTCATTGCATATCCCCAGACGTACTTCAGACTATAAATACTTCTGTCCAAACAGGAGAGTTTCCACAGACTTTAAAAACTGCAGTAATAAAACCTCTTCTAAAAAAAACCTAATCTGGATGCCTCAACCATTAGTAATTATAGGCCTATATCAAATCTGACATTGCTGGGGAACATTTTCGAGAGAGTTGTGTTCGAACAGATCCAGGTTTTTATGATGCAAAACAATCTTTTTAACTCATTTCAGTCTGGATTTCTGCCACAACACAGCACCGAGACCGTGCTTATCAAAGTCCTAAATGATATTCGTCGGAATTCTGCTACTATTGGATCTCAGCGCCGCATTCGGCACGGTTGATCACAACATACTACTCATCAGATTGGAACAGTGGGTAGGGCTTACTGACACTGGTCTTCGGTGGTTCACATCTTATTTACATGATAGGGATTTCTTTGTGTCATCGGAAACCATCAGTCAGAACGAACCAAATTCACGTGTGGAGTCCCTCAAGGGTCAATTCTTGGACCACTCTTATTTAACTAATTAATCTATATGCTTCCCCTAGCTCAGATTACGGAACAGTATGACATCTCCTATCACACCTATGCAGATGACACACAACTCTACATTTCTGTGTCCCCACATGATTATAGTCCCTTAGTCTCCCTGAGTAAATGCATTAATCAAATCAATGAATGGATGTGCCATAATTTTCTCCAGTTAAATGTGGAGAAGACAGAAGTAATCATTTTTGGGCCAGAAAAGGAAAGGTCAAAGATAAGCAGGCACCTTAGCACAATGCCACTTACAGCTACAAATCAAGTCAGAAACCTTGGCGTAATTATTGACTCAGCCCTAAAATTTGATAGCCATCTAAAATCCGTCACTAAATCTGCTTATTACCACCTAAAAAATATAGCCAGAATTAAGTGGCTTCTGACTCAACAAGACATGGAAAAACTTATGCGTGCATTCATTTTCAGCAGATTGGACTATTGCAACGGTATATTTACAGGTCTTGATTTAAAAAAATCCTCACAAATACAAGGAAACTAGACCACACCGGTTTTGAAATCATTACACTGGCTTCCAGTGAGTCAAAGGATAGACTATAAAATACTACTGCTCGTCTACAAAACACTTAATGGCCTTGGACAGAAATACATGCTTGATTTGTTAGATTCCTATGAAACATCTAGACCCCTAAGGTTGTCTGGAACCGGTCTCCTGTATGTTCCAAGAACAAGAACCAAGCAGGGTGAGGCAGCATTTAGTTATTATGCTCCTCAACTCTGGAACAAGTTACCTGAAGGTCTGAAGTATGCTCAAACTGTTAGCTCCTTTAAATCAGGGCTAAAAACGCTTTTGTTTAGCACTGCATATCCATAACTGTCTATATATTTCATTCTATTTGCTTTCTATTCTTATCTCCATTGCTGATTTCAGTTATTAGCAGTAGTAGTAGTTTTATTTATTTATTTCTATTCGTGATTAAATGCAATTTTAATGTATATTTTATTTCCTATTTCGATTATCTTTTTTATTTTTATTTTTTACGTTTTATTGATTTAATGTGATTTTTATGATCTTCATGTGATGTAAAGCAATTTGAATTGCCTTGTGTTGAATTGTGCTACATAAAACTTTTTGCCTTGCCCTGCCTTGCCTTAAGCTTAGCATCTTATCAACTGTTTCGCTGCAGTGCCCATTGATAATACATAGCAAGGTGATACCAATATGTATGTATTCTGTGTGTGTCTCCTGCTGAAGGATGCTGAGATTGACTACCAAAGTCAGATGGTGGAGAAACTGAAGGATGACATGCTGAAGCAGGAGGAGGTAAAACTAAAACAACACTCATTTCTCTCATACGTGTGGAAAAATGATCCCTCGAAAGCTTCTGTCAAAAACAAAACAGCTCAGCAACAATGTGTTCAACAATATAACAGCATACAACTCCTCCCTGCTCGGGCTGACTAACAGCCTACATTAACTTCAATTTACATCCATTTGGCCGTGCAAACAAGCAGTAAACTACTTCCTGGGAATAGAAACAGCATTTATTCAAAGGACTCTCTGCTGGGCTGCGAGCAAACAACCCTAAAAGTCTGTTTGCCTACTGTTAAATTGCTGTGCAATCGCATTTGCATGTAATTCTCATTTTAGTTTGCCAGGTTTTGTGATAAACCTTCTAATTACCGGATTGTCCGGACTATAAATTACACTTTTTTTAATTGTTTGGCTTGACTGGGCCCGTGACTAATGTATGTGTATCTAATCGATTATTAACTCATTGGCTGCCAATGATGGCGCTAGACGTCCAATCCATTTGAATGGATGTGTAGCCCCGTCAATGGCAGGCAATGAGTTAAAAAATTATTATGATAGACGATTGCAAAGAAATATATATATATATATATATATATATATATATATATATATATATATATATATATATACACATACATATATTAGTTTTTAATAAAGGAGTAGGGGGGTGAATATTCTTTGAATTTTGTAGTGTGGAACATGAAGTCAATGCACATGATTTACTTTCCTTGGAAGAGGAAGTACAGTGCCGATGCTAATCAAAATCAACCATGGCAAGATGACAGATGATTGGGGTACCATGCGGTTCCTTCTCGTGGTTTAATTTTCCCCTATGCATTTTTTATATACTCCAGTTTGCTCGGCATTGATTCGGGAAGCGGCGACTTGCTATGCTATGCTAAATTCCTTTTTTTTTTTTTTTTTTTATTAATTCAAATTTACGTGATTTCAAACCGCTGCTTTATAAAACAGTCAGTTGACCAAAAAATGGACACTTACAGATGCATAGTTATACTGTCATTGCAAAATAAAGACAGGAAAAAAAAAGCCTATATACTGTTAAACATTTAAAAATAATGCAATGCTACATTACGTGCAGCATCACAGCACCACGCTATGACGCTCCTTGCTCCCTCTCCTCCCAGGAGGGAGGTATTTCGTTTTCTATTTGTCCATCAATGAGTGCACCTTTCGTCCACATGATGCTAATCGGAAAGTTCGGTTGGCGCTAGGGATGGGAATTGAAGTCCGATTCCAATTCTGAACTGATTCCTAGTGTTTAGAGGCCTCAACATCACAATGAAAAAGCCTTAACGATCCCTTTAACGATTCCTAAAGACGCGTGTTGCGTCATCACGTGACGTGACGTGTCTTGTTGTCCAGACGCATCAAACTAGCATGGCGCCAAGAACCACTCGCTCCAAAGTTTGGCTACACTTCACCAGGAAAGAGGGTGAAAATGAAAGGTTATGATGGTTTAGCACAAGCATTGCAGCCATAAACATAACATTGACAGCACGTAGGTTCAAACGCTGGAAAATGTGTCTTCACTTCACGAGGAAAAATTATAACAAAGCGACATGCAGTCATTGCAAGGTGGAAATAACTGCATCAGGAGGGAATACGACTGTGCTGTCCTCACCAAGACGCTAAGGCTCAGTCCTGGCTATACAGCTAACTAAACTCCCAAATGACGATGCAGAAGACGTTGGTATAATTTGCTGACTTTATTCAACCATCACTTGAAGAGTGAAACTAAAAATAGAAATGAAACAAATCATTTTCGTCCCCAATAACAAACAGGTTCGCATCAACGTACTGTAAATCAGCGGTGATTAGCTGCTAATACAGTAATAACAAAAATGGTTAGCATGCATTCGCTAGCATTAGCACATCACTCAAACCACTACACAACTGGAATTAAGTGTCCGATCGCGAGTGGAAACACACAATAACAACACAAAAGATGATACATACAAGTGTTGCCTCTGTAGATATTTTTCAAACATTAACAAAGAACGTAGGCTCATAGCAGTGTTTCCCTCTCTCACTAACTCGCTCACTCGCTTGGATGTTTTGTAGCTGCACTTCTTCGCGTGAGAGCACGCTCTTCTTCACGTGAGCGCGTTCTTCTTCGCGTGAGGAAGCGCAAGGGCGCCCCCACTTGAGCGTGAAAGCACCATAAAAACAAAAGGAATGCATTTCAATATAATGGTAAATAATACCCCTTAACACATATTGCCAAAGGCAGAACAACGACCTATATGCCAATATATACCAATATTTTTTATTTCTATTAGAAAAATGTTTCAGTAAAATGTTACACATTCTTGTGTATTTGCCACTTATTGCCACAGTTAACATTGAGGCTTTGGGCCTCTTTTGACCTCCTTGTGAGTTTGTAAGGTTGTGACTTCTGATTAAACAAACTCGATGCCAATCAAAACATTTTTTCGTCTTTTTCCCCAAATTAGAATCGATAAGAGAATCGATAAAGAATCGAACCGTTAAGCAATATCGATAATGGAATCGGAATCGTAAAAATTGTATCAATTCCCATCCCTAGTTGGCGCGGTGTGAATGCAGAACTTTTTCAACAACTAATTTGCAAGTGTTGGTGCGAGGTAGCTCTCCATCGGACCCTGGTCCTCTTGGTCTAGTGTGAAAGTGCCCTTATAGTCCAAACAATACTATACACACCCAAAATGGTAAATGCCTTGGGAATAAAAGCTTTCAAAATGCTGTTTAACCGTGATGTGTTCGCCAGTTCCTGGCGTCGTCCAGGGGTGATGGCGAGAGGGTGCAGTCAGAACTGGGCAGGCTGCAGTCGGAGAATGAACGTTCCAAGGCAGAGGTAAAGGAGGTGCTGCAGGCCCTGGAGGAGCTGGCGCTCAACTACGACCAGAAGAGCCTGGAGGTAGAGGAGAAGAGTGTTCAGAACAAGCTCTTGGCTGACGAGCTTGCCAAGAAAATGGTGGGTGGAATCATTGCACATTCACGCCTACATTTTATGTATCATAACATTCTTCTAAAACACATTCATCTTGTTCTAAAAGTTTGTTTGCAAAAAGTGCAGATTGAGCTTCTTTTAATTGGGCTTTTGCGTCGCTTATCGCTTCACAGCCTGCCGAATGCAATTATTAACAATATCCAGGCATCACGAGAAGAGGCTTTTCTGTCTTTATATCCGCGTAATGAGCGGTGATAGTCGCACTCATCCCATCAGGGTTTAAATAGCGACATCAATAAAGGAAGCGCTCGCAATGGGACGGCTCGGTTTGAAAGCTACCACTGCGTTTGGAAGACGACTGATGGATGTAGAAGGGTCACAGCCGGTCAGTTGTGTGAACCAGTCATTATTCACACCAGGCCTTTAAATGCTTATTGCGGCTCCTTTTATACATTCTGCAAAGGATGTCCTCACTCACAATTGGGTGATAAAGAGTCGGTGGGTTCACTTTTCTCCTCATAATTTGGTCTAGTCACTGCATTTATACCCATTTAAAGTGACATTGATACTGTATATCATTGACGACCACATCACCATTCAGATCACTGTAGTCGTACCGGACCTTACCTTGCAGGTCTTTTTGTTTTCTCGTCAATTAGGCTCACAGATAAGTTGTTTTCTTAAGGTTTTATATACACTCTTTGTGTGTGTGCTTATGTGTGTGTTTTTACCATTTTACTTCACCAAAATAAAACTAGGACTTCATTAAAACAAAGGATTGTAAATAGCTTTGTCAAGAGCTGATTATTTGATTATTATATTACTACAACTGTACAAATATTCAAAGTTTAGGTTAATTTTTAGTAATAGGAAAGTAGATTATTCTATTAAAGAAAAAAAAAAAAGCTTTTGTTTTTGTTGTTCTTAACCAGTGGCGCAGGAAGTGGGATGCTAAGGGTGCTGCAGCACCCCCTGGTGTTGGGAGGGAAGGGTTTTGGTAGATTTGTTGTTGTTGATGCAATCAACAAAGAAATCATATGGAAAGAATGGCATATTTAATTTTGGGGATTTTTTTTTTTAATAACATGGTCATCAACTGACACTTTGCTTGCTACCAGTTCACATTGAATAAGGAGCTATTGGTACGGAAAAATTATGCGCAGAAACGAATTAACTATTTTTTTCTTTACAAAAACAGCAAAATTTTCTAAATTTCAATTTGAGGTCGAAAATGAAGTTGATTAGTATAGTTTATAATAGAGCCAAACAAAGAACAGTTAGCTGCTGATTTAGCCCGTGGAAAACTTCAAATAGCTTGCATTGTAGCCATAAAATTGTATGTCAGGGGTCTCCAAACTGGTCCTTGAGGGTCGCTGTAGGACATGGTTTTTGTTCATACCGATCAAGCACAGATCTTTTAACCAATGTGGTTTGTGCTAAAACAAGCAGCTCCTGACTGCAATCAGCTGATTACACTTATAAATCACCAGATTGGTGAAAAGGTGTGGTCTTGTTTTGTTGGAATGAAATCCTGCACCCACTGCGGCCCTATGTGGAATACTTTGGAGACCACTGCTGTATGTTATTGCTGTTGAGCTATGTAGAGCACTGTTGCATATTTGTGTGCAATTGATTTGACATGAACAGACAGCAGCACAAACAAACTCACCTTTATAGAGATTAAGATATCCATTTGAAATGAATCCCTTATTGTGTTTCCAGAAAATTGTACATTTATTCAAATTCAGCGTCTTTTTGTGGAGTACTCAAAGCCACAATGTATCATCACAGCACATTTCTATTTGTAAATTAAACCATAAAGTGTGGCGTTTGCATGTTCCCCCTGTGTCTGCGTGGGTTTTCTCCAGGTACTCCGGTTTCCTCCCCCATCCTAAAAACATGCATGGTTGGCTGATTTAACATTCCAAATTGTATTAAAGTGTAAGTGTGTGCGTGAATGGTTGTCTGTCTCTATGTGCCCAGTGACTGGCTGGCAACCAGTTCAGGATGTATCCTGCCTAGGTATGTGCCTGTGTGATATTCTGACGGTATGATAACCTTAAGCCAAAATAGCACGGTTTCTAGGTATTGCAATTACAGCTCTAAAATATGTTACTTTGAGAGATCTTGGTTTAAAAATTTTTTTTTTTTTTTCATTGAACAGGATTTTTATTTTTCAAAACATATTAGCAAATTAGAACTTAAGTATAATGTTAAGTTAAAATAAATTTATATATATATATATATATATATATATATATATATATACATATATATATATATATATATATATATATATATATATATACATATATATATATATATATATATATATATATATATATATATATATATATATATATATATATATATATATATATATATATATATGGCGGAAAACATTTAGGTGACTTGAAGTTCCGCTCTGAGACCCCCAATTTGGCCAACTTTCAAAATTGTCCCATATGCATGTGTGATACATCATTGGAAAGCTCAAAATGTAAATTTTCTGGGGGAAGAAACATTTTGAAAAGGAGGGCATTTTTTAGAAAAAAAAAAAGTTTTTTAAACAGCAAAACCCTATCTGGAGGTGAGAGCACGCGAGAGCAGAATTACAGACGCCATGACTTTAACGAGATATTATCGCGTACTTACCTTGTTTCGATCCAAAAACTCCATGTAACATGTTTCACTGAGTGTCAAGACACAGATGTGAATGGCCACAGCCAGATTTTGGCGGGATTTTATGGGTGAAACATGGTAATAATAAGGGTCGCGATGCAGAAATCGCAGACATGAAGGAGTGGTCGAAATTTTCTTTTTCATATATTTACCCGTTTAAGGTTTTTTTTTTCATTTTTTCTTTGTTTGGATCGACGCATGGATGGATTGGATTTAACATATCGGGGAAAATGCGACAGTAACAAAAAAAATACAATTAAGCAATCGTTATGAGGTAGATATCCTTGACTTTTTTACAGACGCCAAATTTTTCACTGTGACGTAACTTGTTTGAAAGTTTAAAATATGTGAGTGAATAATTTTTAAAGTCGTTTTCTTTTTTCAAACTAAATATTCGACATCAATTAATGATTCAAAACTAAAAATGACAGACATTTTGAATAATAAATATAATTGCTTACCTTCTTTTTATGGCTAGGTTGAAACAAAAGCGGTTGCGTGACGTCTGTAAACGGGGGTTTTCAGGGTAAAACGGACAAATTAAAAATAGTTCGGGGGCTTAATGCCCCATGAATCTGCTATGGCAGCATATAGACATATTGTTCTATCAAACGCAACCGTTTTTTTGGGTTGAAATACTGCAGTTTCTTTTAAAGAGGATTGCAAGAGCAGGAACTGCTTTTTCAGTCTTGTCTGTGTTTTCCGCCATATATATATTCTAAATATAATTTAAATGAATGCAGCCCTTTAGTTGAGCCTAAACACACAGGCACAGCTCAACATTATTACCATCAGAACAAAAATAATTGAATTATTTTCCATAAAAAGCACATGTGTATGACTCGTATCATGTTTACATTATACACGCACTCTATCTCAACAGAGACAGTTGCTAAAGAGAAAAAAACACCACGTTTTACCACAGCTAGACACAATAAACAGCTGGAGTTAACTCTCGTAGGTGGTGAGAAACGTTCTGACAGCGTTTACTAACCTTAAATTTTGTAGAAATGTGAAATCATATTGAAGGTATTGCCTCCTCGGCAGCCACCCTACCCAAACATGTTTTATGTGCCGATTGGCCTTCTTCCTCTAAGCTGCGACCGTCTGCAACTTTTCTGTAGCCGAAGTACTCCCATACCAGCAATTTTGTTTTCTTCGATTTGGGAAAAAAAAGGAGTTACACCTCCTCCAGCCATCGTGTAGCACAGCTGACTCACTGATACTGAGCAACAATCGGTGGGGGAGGGTTGAGCCTTGCAACTGCAAACAAGGGATTTCTCCATGCATTTTTGGGACATAAAAAATAGCTAATACCTAAGGGATGGTATGACGGAAAATGTTTGAAGTTTTTAAACCGTAAAGTTTTCATACCACGGTATACCTTGAAACCGGTAATCGGCACATGTCTAACCCTGCCTTTTGCCCGTTGTTAGCTGTGATAGGGTCAAGCACCCTCGCGACCCTCGTGAGGATAGCGGGACAGAAGTTGAATGAATGAATGAAAAATGTTTCCATATTTTGACATTTTTGGCATTTTATCTTTTCAACCAATTTGTGCAGTTTTTTTGCTCTTCCACATCTCAAGCAAGTTTGAAAACAAATATGTTGCTCATACTCACAATACAATACAATACTCATAATAACAATAATTATAGTAGCATAATTAAGAAAATATATTAATAAATATAATAGTCTAATAAATATATATATATATATCCCTTCAAAAAATTTAATATGTATAAATATTTAATTTCTAAATATTAAAGGTTTTTTTACCATCTCAGTTAAGCTTCTCTGCAACTCATGTAAGTAGAGAAAGTACCTTAGACTCATATGTTTACAAATGGAAAACACAATACACAGTAATTACTTCAATTTTTGGGGGAGAAATAAGAATTTCCATAAATTTAGGGATTAAAGTATTTTCATTTTATTCTCCCACTTGGGCTTCCCTTCACATCAATCACAATGTTCAGAATGCATTTGTTACGTGTGTCATGGCCTGGCTGTCACTCAGTGTAACCGCCGTTCACACGCGCCTCCAATCTGACCTGACAGTGTTATCACGCGCCTCATTCATCATCTTCCTAATCTGCATCACCTTCAATTATTCTCCCTTCGTCCCTTCCCCTAAAATAAATCGATTTCAGTTGATTATCAATCTGCTGAGTTGGATTTCATGTTATGATAGAGGTGGGGTGACCTGAAAAAAGTCATCATGAAGATGAAGTGGATGATGTTGCATTTTAGGGGCTAGACGATGCTTTGAATGTAAAAAAGTGCGTGTGTAACCTTTTAATCCTGCCATAATTGATGCCCGGCGCCAAATTAAATGACACGCCATTAATAAAAGAAGGTAGAATGGCAACGTTGAGGTGATAAACATGCATGCTTTCCCTGCTCCTTCATCGTGTGTGCTGCTGTTTGTTGGGGTAAATCATTAGTTAGTTTTTTTTGGTAATTCAATCCCGAGAGTATTGGCGCCGCAGCCTAGATTCAGTATTTCATCAAGTACATGCAAGTGGAGCAAGGCTGTTGGGCTAAGTACAGCATGGGGCGTATTAAGCCATGGAGCATATCAAATTTGTGTAAGATTCTAATCAAAGTTGTGCTTTAAAAAACAAGTGACTCGATTTGCAAGGTTTTCCAGATATGAGCAGTCGTCCACCGTTTCAGACGGATTTTTGATTTTATTTCCTTTTGAGGGCTCATTCACCTCTTGATGCCTAAATTTACATTTAAAATACAGTATATACATCAATACATACATACAAAAACATTAGGGCAAATAAATACATAAAAACAATATTATATAATATTCCAGGGTAAAACTGACAAATAGTTCGGGAGCTTAATGCGCCATGAATCTGCTATTGCAGCATATAGACATATATTGTTCTATCAAACACAACAGTTCTTTTGGTTTAAAATACAGCAGTTTATTTTAAAGAGGGGTGCGAGAGCATATATATATATATATATATATATATATATATATATAAACAGCAGTGCAGTATTTTTTGATTTTCTAATTTTTAACTTTATTTTTCAGTTTAATTTTCTAGATTGAATATTTTTTTATTAAGTCATTTTTTGGGGGAGCAACCCTCCCAGTCAAAGTTTATTGGACGTCAATGGCCGTGAAATATTATCACTCAATACCAGCCATCCAAGTTGGAATGGATTTGAATGAATTACTGTCAAAATTAAAAATGCCACTCTTCCTTTATTTGTAGATAGGTGAAAATAAAATATGGTAGGTACTGTAGATTCTAAAGATATTCTGTATATACGGATATATGTCCTCGGAGTGCAATTATTAACTTTTTGTTTCAGAGCTGTATAATTGAATTCATTAATATCGGACGTATTGTTGCCTGTAGGGTCCGAGGTAGCAAGTAAAGAGAGCCGGGATGTTGTAGTTCATTTTGAGCTTTTTTTAATTCATGTTTTTTTTTTTTTTTTTTATAATTTTTAATCACTATTTATAGATACTATATATATATATATTTATTCATAAATAATATTATACATAAATGAAGACACAATTAATTAAAATATAAAAAAGAAATACACTCTGACTATGGCTCCCATTCACACAGATTTTTCTTTTCTCTCTCTTTTTTTTTTTTTTTTTTTTTTTTTTTTAATTTCAAAGTCTAACTCATTGCCTGCCATTGACAAAGTTAGGCGTCCAATTTATTTAAACTGATGGGAGTGGCTATGAATGCTCATCTTTCAGTTCCACAGACGGTGCTACACGTCTTATCCATTATGGATTGGATGTTTAGCGGCATCAACATCAGCGAATGAGTTAAATGAGTGTTATTTATTTATTGATTTATTTTGTATTATTATTTCTTTTTAACCTCTCCTGTTCAGCTGCTGCACATGGAGAATGGGAATCTGAGTGTCCAATTGGTCTGAACAGTTTTAATGTATCACATGGGAGTATGACATATTCCCATTGTGATCATTCAACGTGCCTCGTTTATTAGGAGAAAGCAGCGAACAGGAAGGGGTTATGGGAGTGATAGAAAAAAGAAAATAGGAGAGAGACAGAAGAAACGAAAACAACAACAAGAAATACATTGAACGCCTACACTCATTATAAATATGTTGGCGCTATCGTTAGCTATTTACTGTATATTTCTAGTTGGTACCATGTGGGGGGCCTGATGACCATGGAGAAAAGGGGGCGAGGGGGTCAGAAAGATAAGTGATTGGGAGGGGTAAAGTGTCCACAAATCAGCCATGTGAGGTGTAGAAACCAATATTATGTGAATCCCTTGTGATTGTGGATATATTGGCATCCTATTCTGTGCTGCTTGATCGCTAATCCTGACACCGAGTTTCTCTACTTGAGTGTGTCTAATTGCACCTAGTCATGCGTGAATCCCATCAGACATGTGATAGTCCTGCAGACGAGTGGAAATGCCGCACAGGAGCCGCCCCAGAGCCATGGCCCTTCCCCAGCCAATCGGGGTGGGTGAGCCAGCGGGGCCCATTCATCCTCCCGCAGCGCCAGCAATAGGGCCAGCGTCAGCCCCCGGGGAACCAGGGTGGATCCTCCGGACCATCTGCACCCCCATCAACTGGCCTTCAGGGATGGGATGAGGGGACGCGCCAAAGCCCCCCACCCCCGCCTGCCCACCCGGCCCACGAGCCACCGTTGCAGCCCTCCAACCGACACAGCACACCACCGGACACCCATGGCCTGCTAAGCCCAGGGCAGAACAGGATCCCCACCTGGAGCAGATGATACCCCAGACAGCGACCCGCACCGGAGCGCAGGGAAGATACCCAGGTAGAAAACCACGCCTCGCCCCAGGAGCCAAGCCATAGAGAAAAAGTGTGGGACCCACCTACCGCCCTATTGCTGTGACTGCCAGGTCCCCAGCTGCCAGGTCCCTGTTTGGCAGCCATTACCCAGAACCGTGATGGGATTGTGTGGGGAGGGTAGAGGAGTGTATTCATTAAAATAGGAGGGCCTGCTTAGGGCAGCAGGACCGCCGCATGGAAGTTCTTCCCAGCCGCCCGTCCCAACGCCCCTCGCCGAAGCTACCCCGTGGAGTATGATGAATACGGTGCATTAAAAGAGGTGCGGGAATGGCGGGCCTGCTGTGAGGAGGCAACTGTGATGTCACCCTCCCCAACAGGTCCAAGCGGTCCCACAACCTCAGTGTGTGATGCATTAAAATCGAGGCGGAGCCGGCCCAGGACTGTACGGCCCCATTCCGACTCTACCCAGAGGCATGAATGTGTATGTAAGTGCCAAGGTGAAAGATATTTACAGTGCAAAGTGAAGAGTGAGTGATTTAAGAGGCAGGCTCACGCAGCCGGGGCCCCGTCCGCCAGAACCGCCGGCCACAGGGCGAGAGGAGCAAGAGAGTTAGATGGGAGAGTTTTTAATGAGAATGTTCTAAAAGAAAGCCAAAAAAAAAGGTTTATATTAGGGCTGTCAAAATTAACGCTTTAACGCGCGGTAATTAATTTTTTAAATTAATCACGTTAAAATATTTGACGCAATTAACGCACATGTCCCTCTCAGACAGTATTCTGCATTTTGGTAAGTTTTACAGCAAGGCGTTTTGTGCTGTCTAACAGCGAACTCTTGTGGTCGCTTTGCGACATGGTTTATTTTTTTCTTGCCAGTTCAATATGGCTGCACGACGTCTCTGTTGTGCTTATATGATCCTTGGAAAAGATTTGTCCGTAAGTATGGTTGTTGTAAAGAATGTACTGGACTGTCTCAGAAAATTAGAATACACAATATTCTAATTTTCTGAGACAGTCCTGTATATTGTTCTATGTAAAGGACGTCAGCCAAGGTCGGCCCCCCACATTTTTACCACGCCAAATCTGGTCCCCTTTGCAAAAAGTTTGGACACCCCTGCTTTAAATGGTGGATTAATGTACAGGACTGTCTCAGAAAATTAGAATACACAATATTCTAATTTTCTGAGACAGTCCAGTACATATTATGTTAATAAGCAAAATGTTATATTTTTTGTATGAGACGCTTTTTGTTTATGTTTAGTCAACCTGTATAGCGTGCTAAGCTAACGTTGTTGCTAATGCAATGCTTGTTTACTTTTTTTTTGTAGTTTTACGTAAACGGTCTAAAGAGGACAATGGTTTGAGGCCATTTTATTAATAAATCAGATGAAAAAGGAAGAAGTCTGATTATTAAGGCGTCGTTCACTAGCTGTCTAGCTTTGGAAAAAGTAGACGCTTCGGAGTGAGGACAGCATAGAGAGATTTAAATGACAGTAGAGTGAAATGCCCACTATTGTCCTTATGTACCGTATGTTTAATGTATATATCCATCTTGTGTCTTATCTTTCCATTCCAACAATTTATTTTACAGAATATATATATAATTCACAGAAAAATATGGCATATTTTATAGATGGTTGAATTGCGATTAATTACGATTAATTAATTTTTAAGCTGTAATTAACTCGATTAAAAATTTTAATCGTTTGACAGCCCTAGTTTATATATATTCACAGTATATGTAGATAAGACGTCTGACGTTATGTATCACACAAGCCGTCCAAAGCACTCAAATCTCTTCTTATCTTGCATGCGTGTCGTATTGATTTTCTATTTACCACTCGTAAACTTTGGCAGCTCACATTTCTGGGAAGTGATCGCGCCTCATTTTAATCTATTGTCAATTTTCCCACTGGGAGAAAGAAGGAAAAAAGGGAGAGAATGTGAACAGCAGATCCACACAATGCAATATGAAATGTTCTGACCAACAAATCCACTCATACAGTATACTGTATGTAGACTAAAAAAGGACTATCCTTTCAGTCTACTTGGAAAACAAGCATTAACTTGAGTAATAAGCCACATGCTGCTTTGACAAGTCTGAATGTGACATTATTAACTGATCACATGCAATATGTTATATAAAACTCCCAACTTCACCCCCCCAAAAAATTTGAAATATAATAATAATGAAAACAAGAATATAGAAACTGTTGTTATGTAATCGTAGTAAACGTTTTCATCATAACCATAGAAACATTTAATTTTGATTTTAAAAAAATTAACCCTTCGCATGGAAAGTGACTGTTTTTGGTAAAGAGAATAATGGTAATTTAAAAAAGAAAAATCAATATTAATATTATTAATTATTATCATATTATGTTAAATTTTTTAAATTATTTTTTATGTATTTTTATGTATTTGTATATGATTTTTAAAATAAATACATTTCCAACTTGATAAAATATTTAATAAAAACAATAATTTAAACTTACCACTTACAAAATTTACTAACTGCAATATTATTAATTATTATGTTACTACTTGTAATAATCATTGTATTTTTTAATAATTTATTTTTTATTAAACAAATAAATACAGAAATAACAGAAATAATTGCGAGTTATAGCGTCCAATTAAACTTTAAAAGTCTTTTTCTTTAATTATAATAACTCCTAAAAATCTTTTAAAAATAAAATGTAATATATTATTATATGTTAATAATATTTTAACATGTTTTTTTTTTTTAAACATTTTTAATAAATAATTATATATGGATTGCAGTATACATATATTATGTTTAAAAATAAATGCATTAATAGCTAACTACATTACATATTATAGTTTTAATAAATAATAATAATGATTACTGTCATTATCATGATAAATTATAATGATAATAATAATGATGAATAATGACAAATATATCTATGTTTATTTTTTGTGTTTGTTGCGCATCTCACTCCTGCATTTTGTCACGACAGACTCGTCTTGTTGCGTTAGAGACAGAGCTTTCCCACATCCAGGAAGTGAGCCGGCACCAGAGGAAACGCATTGCCGAGGTCCTCAATGTGCTGATGAGCGACCTGAGCGAGTTTGGTGCCATCGTGGGCAACCGCGACATCCAACTGGTGAGAAGAGACGTGCACGCTTGCACAGGAGGATAAAAGGAAAACAAATAACACACGCGTTTAAAATTCACAAAAATCTTTCACATTTATAGGCACGCTTTTCAAATATTCATCAGCCTCATGCACATCGAGCCGTTGTATCATCAAAGTGCACACATTTAATTATTCATCATACTGTACTTCCTTTCCCAAGCATATGAACAACATGTGCACAGATGGAATTCATAATTATATGAATGGAAATTAGGAAAAGAACTTGAATGTTTTTTGTTTTTTTTTAATGCAATTCGTTTTCCCTAACATTAGTTTCTTTTGGATTTGGAATATAATAAAAAGGTTTTTTATTTTATTTATTTATTTATTTATTTTTTTTTACTATTTACTTACATTTAGTTTGGATAAGCTGAGTTGAAAATGTCCAGCTGTGTTGCTCTGTGAACTGAAGCTTATCTTTTCTTAGAGGCTACAGTTTATTAAACTCTATATAAAAAGCTGAGCACAGGCCATATATTGTTTTCCTCAGTTTATTTGCTGTGGTGTTGAAATCAATTTTTATCCTTCCTCCACCGTGTATTCCAGACCATCCATTAAAATCCTGACTTTGTTCTCACTTGCTTTGCCTTCTCTTGTCTGCGCAGTCCACAGAGATTACAGGTGTCATTGAGGAGGAGTTCACGCTCGCCCGCCTCTACATCAACAAGATCAAGTCGGAGGTGAAGTCCATGGTCAAACGCTGCCGTCACCTGGGCACCCTTCAGGCCGAGTGCCAGCGCAAGATGGATGAAACGGGCAGAGAGCTGTCCTCCTGCCACCTCCTTGTTGCACAGGTGGGATACAATAAATGTTACATTTCTTTCGCTTGAAACAACCTGAGTGCATACAAGTGAAAAGTACAAGTCAAAATTACAGTGGGGCAAATAAGTATTTAGTCAACCACTAATTGTGCAAGTTCTCCCACTTGAAAATATTAGAGAGGCCTGTAGGCTAATTGTCAACATGGGTAAACCTCAACCATGAGAGACAGAATGTGAAAAAAAAAACAGAAAATCACATTGTTTGATTTTTAAAGAATTTATTTCCAAATTAGAGTGGAAAATAAGTATTTGGTCACCTACGAACAAGCAAGATTTCTGGCTGTCAAAGAGGTCTAACTTCTTCTTAAGAGGTCTAACGAGGTCTAACAAGGCTCCACTCGTTACCTGTATGAATGGCACCTGTTTTAACTCATTATCGGTATAACAGACACCTGTCCAGAACCTCAGTCAGTCACACTCCAAACTCCACTATGGCCAAGACCAAAGAGCTGTCGAAGGACACCAGAGACAAAATTGTAGACCTGCACCAGGCTGGGAAGACTGAATCTGCAATAGGTAAAATGCTTGGTATAAAGAAATCAACTGTGGGAGCAATTATTAGAAAATGGAAGACATACAAGACCACTGATAATCTCCCTCGATCTGGGGCTCCATGCAAGATCTCACCCGTGGCGTCAAAATGATAACAAGAACGGTGAGCAAAAATCCCAGAACCACACGGGGGGACCTAGTGAATGACCTACAGAGAGCTGGGACCACAGTAACAAAGGCTACTATCAGTAACACAATGCGCCGCCAAGGACTTAAATCCTGCACTGCCAGACGTGTCGCCCTGCTGAAGAAAGTACACGTCCAGGCCCGTCTGCGGTTCGCTAGAGAGCATTTGGATGATCCAGAAGAGGACTGGGAGAATGTGTTATAGTCAGATGAAACCAAAATAGAACTTTTTGGTCGAAACACAGGTTCTTGTGTTTGGAGGAGAAAGAATACTGAATTGCCACCGAAGAACACCATACCCACTGTGAAGCATGGGGGTGGAAACATCATGTTTTGGGGCTGTTTTTCTGCAAAGGGACCAGGACGACTGATCTGTGTAAAGGAAAAAATGAATGGGGCAATGTATCGAGAGAATTTGAGTGAAAATCTCCTTCCATCAGCAAGGGCATTGAAGACGAGATGGGGTTGAGTCTTTCAGCATGACAATGATCCCAAACACACAGCCAGGGCAAAAAAGGAGTGGCTTCGTAAGAAGCATTTCAGGGTCCTGGAGTGGCCTAGCCAGTCTCCAGACCTCAACCCCATAGAACATCTGTGGAGGGAGTTGAAAGTCCGTGTTGGCCAATGACAGCCCCAAAACATCACTGCTCTAGAGGAGAGCTGTATGGAGGAATGGGCCAAAATTCCAGCAACAGTGTGTGAAAAGCTTGTGAAGAGTTACAGAAAACGTTTGGCCTTCGTTATTGCCAACAAAGGGTACATAACAAATTATTTGGATGAACTTTTGGTATTGACCAAATACTTATTTTTCACCATGATTTGCAAATAAATTCTTTAAAAATCAAACAACGTGATTTTCTGTTTTTTTTCCCCCCACATTCTGTCTCTTATGGTTGAGGTTTACCCATGTTGACAATTACAGGCCTCACTAGTATTTTCAAGTGGGAGAACTTGGACAATTAGTGGTTGACTAAATACTTATTTGCCCCACTGTATATAGTGAACCCACAATAGTCTCTGTTTATCATTTACAAATTCATTATTTACTGTACCAATACCATGTTTGTTGAAAATATATATTTTTTATTTTCATACTGGGGGGCCTAAAAATGTTGATGACCCCGAAACGCAGTGTCAGCAATAAAACCAACTTAAAAGATATATGACCGGATAGTAGCTTAGCCCATGTTCGTACATGCAGGCATTCCAGGTGTGTGTGTGTCTGGGGGGTGCGTGCATGTGTGAGAGCGTTTTTCTGTAGACGCCGCATCCGTTTTAACTGAATATTCCAGCCAGGATTTCTAATCCAGACATTTCTAATAGTCCGTTGAAAATCAGCATATTTCTTTGTTTCCCATCATTTGTGAGGGTTACCAATTTTCGTGGTGCAAACTGAAACTCCGCTCACCATTTTGGCGATTTGGTGATTTTTATGATCTTCATGTGATGTAAAGCACTTTGAATTGCCTTGTGTTGAATTGTGCTATATAAATAATTTGCCTTGCCTTTGGCGGTGCTATCAGGCGTTTCATGGTCCACATTTTCAATCCTTGGTTCCCGCTCAGTAGTTGTTGTCGCTTTTGAAGATTAGGTTTGAAAAAATTACGTAAATCCATCCTGCCTTGTCTGTCCTCAGGTGGTTTTTTTGTGGGCTAAGCAAAGCAAATGGCCGTCTCTAAGGTGCTTGTCACATGATCTGTTTGAAAAATAATTTTGACCCATGATAAAAAATTTTTTAATTTTTTTATTTCATTCATTTTTTTTCTTGTTTGTTTTACTGCTTTACAACTTCATAGACAACATTTTACTGGCAAAATTAATGTATTGGAAAGTCAGTTATATGCAATGACATTTTAGGCCACTGGGGGGGGGCTATGCCCTCCCGGCCCCACCTTAATCTCCGCGTATGATCCAGGATCACTTCCTGTTGATTTTGCGGCAATCCTGGGTCACATCCTGTTGACATTGTGAGACAGTTTGATTTTGGGTCATCTGTTGTGTATTTTGGAGCCATCCTGTGTCATTTCCTATAATGTTGCATTTTGCGAAATTATAGGTGCACTCCCTGCTGCTTTGGGGCCACTTCTTATTAATGTGTATTGAAGTAATGTTACCGCGGTTAGTTGCATGTGCGACATTTTTTGTAATAAAAATGTGTCATGTAACATGTGTTTTTGGAACATTTTGGAATTAGAGCGATGTGAATCAGGTGTGGGAAACAAAAGGTGCCAAAGTTTTGGTTCCAAAAACAGGAATGATGATATTGTATGTGGTTGGATCACCAAGAATCGATTTAGGAGTTTTCTGGTGTTTTAGGGAGTAGGTTTGTGCAACAAACATTTTATTTCTGTTTAACATACAATTGCAAGGGATGGTGAGCATGCAAATGTTTGTTTCCCCCTGGGCATTGGCAGCCCACGCCATTGCCGGGAAGTGAACAAACATGCCCATGCATCAGTTTCCATATTTAATGGTCTATGCACCTCTCAGCAGAACGGAGGAATACAACGGTCCACATCAGAGCCACGTGTCAAGCATAAGTCTTTGCACCGTCGCACTGAGTGTCAGCAAGCAGCGTCTTCCTGACACTGGGCCAAAACAATTCTGCAAAGTAGCTAATGCATGGTAAACATTGCGAATGATTGACAGTGAGGGCGTAACAAACTCTTGCCATGTTTTCATTTATTGCTAGCGACACTATCGCATTAAACATTTGGACATTTCACCCCAGTGCACCCTTCAAATCGCAGTTGAGTAAATACCATGGTCATTATGGCTCTGGACACCCCACTAGGCTCATTATTGGACTCTGGGGTAGTGTATTTCACGGCAAGTACACATTTAAATGACACATTTATTCTTCATTCCTGTTCAATATGGTGAACCACGAAAATGGGAATAGCTTTACAGTTATGCAAATTCTGGGTAACTCACCTGTGTACAGATGAGACAAAAGTGAAACGTTTCGGTAGAGTGAAATTCCTGTGGACAGACTAGTGTTGCACCGATATTGTTATTAGTAGCAATACCAATATGGCATGAAAATGATATCGTGGGAAATAATGCGCCGATGCTGCGCGATATGTACTCTTCAAGATCCAGCTACTCACACCAACCCTCCAAAAACACCCTTCCCAAAACGCCCAATCATTCATCTTTTGTGAATTTTAATGAGTTTATTACTAGTGGGCAGAAGTGGCTGCCAACCCTCCCAATTCAAAAGGATTGGAAGTCTATCACCATTAATGGCAGTGAAACATAATCATTTAAATGCCAGTTGTCCCAATTAAAATTGATTTGATATCATTTGCTATCACTGGCAATTAATGAATTATCTGGTCAGTTACACCCAAGCTGTACATTCAGTAAAATACTGCAATTGTTAGTCGTATAGAGTTCATTTTGCCTACACTTATATATTCGTCAAACCCTTTCTTTTTACTTTACCTTACTATTGCCTCGGATAAAAGAAAGGGTTTGACGAATACTGTAATTGTTGGTTTGCTGCCTTGACTAGTGAATAGAGCTGTCTCTATTGATGACCATCCAAGGCTATTGTGTGGAAAACCTTTTTCCCATTGTCTCTGTAAATATTGACAGTTCAAAACATATCTCAGTCCATCAAGGTTAAACTGCTCTCCGTTTCCGCTACTTCCCAGCACGAGGCCAAGATCCGCTCGCTGACCGAGTATGCTCATGACGTTGAGCGCAAGAGGAGGCAGCTGGAGGAAAGCTACGACTCACTGACGGAGGAGCTGGCCCAGATCCAAGCTCGGGGTATGGCGCTGTGTTTTGTTACTGATGACGAAGATGAATGTTGGGCAGGCAGTGTAATGTAATAGAACTCCTTAGGTTTTGAAGACGAATTGCATTTTTCGGAATAGTTTTAAAAAATAAATAAAAAATGTTAAATTTATGATACAGAATATGCCAGTTAAAAATGGAAAAACTGTAAAATATGAATAAGAGCAATATAGTGCTCCAGTAATCATACATTTTAAAATTATGAGGGAAAAAATGCCTAGTTCGCAATTATGATTACTTATTACTTATTCTGTGTTACTCATATGTAACCAGTCTTGACAGTTGTCTTGGCAGTCAAGTGTGCTGACTACTGAGCTACTGAAGACTGATTGGAAGAAGTGCTGGTTGCATTGAAGATTAGCTTGCTCCCTTAGAACATTAAATAGCATACTGGCATCTGAAACTAGACTGGGCTGTTGGCTCAGAAGTCAGCATGCTCAGCTGCCATGGTTAGCTATTCAAACCTTGGTTGGAAAGGAGGCAAAATGAAAGGGAGTGTAGTGATCTACCCACCATTAGACCTATTGCACATATACCTACATAATCTTTACAGTTATTTACTGTAAAACAACAGATAAAACGTAGTTCTTTTTATGGAAGTTCATTGTTAATTTGACAGTGAACTTTTTACAGCTTTCCTCTTTGTTTGTTTTTTCCCGCAGTGTCAGGAATACAACTAGGAATAGCTCTCAGTATGGCGCAATCCGTCCTCCACCATTGCAAAAACTTCAAAAATAAACTGAACTAAAGCAGAACTGGGCATTTTACTTTATAATACAGTGCAGTGTTTTTATTGGTACTGAATGGAAAGAGTTCTTTTTACAGACTGTCAGTGAGTACTGTATAAAAAGTGACTTTTAAAGCTCAACCCAGCTACTCATTAGTCCCTGAAAAGCAAAGCCAATTAAATGCAAGGGTGTATCAACATTTACTTTAACTGTAGTGTGTTTGCACATCTTGCTTTCTTGCAGACTCAGTCTGACAGATAAGAAACGACAAAGTAGCAATCAAACACATCTTAAAACTGCTTGGAAAAGGATGGTCTTATCGATATTTCTGTCAAGTTGAGGTGCAGATTTAGGTTTTGATAAATCAGCACTAAGAGCAAATCCAGTCTAGGGAGGCCACTGCAGAGAATAGCATAGCACATGCAACACATCCTTAGTTGTCAATTAGATACATGCCCTTGTCAAGCAGATAGAGTAAAACCTAGAAGACAACAAAGTCAAGAAAATGAACAGAATAGTGACAGCGGAAAAAAGATGGACAGGTCGATACGCCCGAGGCAGTGCGAGTGCTTTTTACCGAGGAATACTTCACAGAATCTCAACTGGTAGATTACTTAGAGGGTTACAGCTAGAAATGGGAATTATATTCTTTATTGTGATGTAAGACTAGATACAATCGCTAACTGAAAATGCAGTTTAGGTTTACAAAATTTAAAATATTTATAGCGAATACATCCTTCATTTTCTATCTTTGTCAATAACAGTAGTATGAAAAAGTATCTGAACCTTTTGGGAATTCTCACACTTCTGCATACATCACCATCAAATGTGATCTGATCTTTGTCAAAATCACACAGATGTGAAAACAGTGACCGCTTTAACTAAAACCACCCAAACATTTATAGGTTTTCATATTTTAATGAGGATAGCATGCAAACAATGACAGAGGGAGGAAAAATAAGTAAGTGAAGCCTCTGCCTAAGGAGACTTAAAGAGCAATCAAAACCAATTTTTACGAAACATTTTTAGTCAGGTGTGTGCCCAATCACTGATGAGTGGTTTAAAACTGCCCTGCCCACTATAAACTACAAACCTGGTAAGAATTGTCTTGTTGAGAAGCGTTGTCTGATGTGCATCATGGCTCAGTCAAAAGACCTGTCTGAAGACCTGCGATCATGGATTGTTGATTTGTATAAAGCTGGCAAAGGATACAAAACCATCACTAAAAGTCTGGATGTTCATCAATCGACAGTCAGAGAAGTTGTCTACAAATGGAGAGAGTTTGGCACTGTTGCTTCTCTCCCAAGGAGTGGCCGTCCACCAAAAATGACACCAAGAGTTCAGCGCAGAATACTCAGAGAGGTAAAAAAAAGAACCCTAAAGTGTCTTCTAAAGACTTACAGAAATCACTGGCACAGTCCAATATCTATGTGCACATTTAAAATATATGTAAAACTATGGCCAAGAATGGTGTTCATTGGAGGACTCCATGGAGGAAGACACTGCTGTCTAAAAAAACCATTGTTGCTCGTTTAATGTTCGCAAAAAGGCACTTCGACACTCCACAGAAGTTTTGGCAAAATATTTTTTGGACTGATGAAACCAAGGTTGAATTGTTTGGGAGTAACACACAGCGTCATGTGTGGAGGAAAAATGGAACAGCTCACCAACATCAACACCTCATCCCCACTGTGAAGCATGGTGGAGGGAGCATCATGATTTGGGGCTGGTTTGCTGCCTCAGGGCCTGGACAACTTGCAATAATTAGTGGAACAATGAATTCAAAAGTTTATCAAGATGTTTTGCAGGAAAACCTGAGGCCTTCTGTCAGACAGTTGAAGCTAAAAAGAGGATGAATGCTGCAACAAGACAATGATCCAAAACACAGAAGTAAATCAACTTCAGAATGGTTTCAGAAGAATAAAATACACGTTCTTGAGTGGCCAAGTCAAAATCCAGACTTGAACCCCATTGAAATGCTGTGGCATGACCTAAAGACAGCGATTCATGCCAGACATCCCAGGAATCTGACTGAACTACAGCAATTTTGTAGAGAATAATGGGCCAGGATTAGTCCTGATCGATGTGCCAGACTCATCTGCAGCTACAGGAACACATATTTTTCCCCCTTCTGTCATTGTTTGCATACTATCCTCATCAAAATATGAAAACCAATAAATGTTTGGGTGGTTTTAGTTAAAACAGTGTTTTTTCATCTGTGTGATTTTGACAAAGATCAGATCACATTTGATAATTTTATGCAGAAATGTGAGAAATTCCAAAAAGTTCAGATAATTTTTCATACCACTGTAAGTTCACTGGTGCGGCTGCTTTGAGCTTACTCCTGCCCCCTTGGCCGCATCATTACGGGCACACACAAATAATCTTAATTGGCCAGACCATTGTGAATTATGCGCATTTGAAATTTACTGACACAATTTGAGACAAGAGAGTTTCTTAAGACATAGTCATTCTTTTGATGCATGGGGAGCGGTTGGTTCCCATTGTGATTGCCCCCCCGGTGGTTGAGATGGAAAAATTATTTGTGTCAGTTTTTTTTTTTTTTTTTTCATATTTTTACCGAACTTGGTTTCTTCACCAATCACTTTGAAATAGAATCTCATTCACCCTCTGCCAACATGCCCACTAACAGGGCGTTTGATAGTCAAACAGATTCTGGTCAAATATCGGTTGATGATGATTCATGAGTTTTTAAAGTTCATTTAAAATTTACTGCAAGTGTACTAAACTGTACCAAAATTGTTGTTCTCTTACTTGATGTACATAGTTTTTCACATCTTGAGCAGCCATTGACCATGTAAGACGTCCAATCCTTTTTGACAGATAGGGTTGGCAGCGATCCTTCGATCACTGACAATGGCACTGAAACATCATCATTCGCTCACAGCCCTTATTTCAACGGAATGGACGTCTTTCTCCAACACCGGGAAATCCCAAAATCCCTTCTAGAAACATAAAGATAACGCTGCATGCCGGGAAGAGGCGGGCATATATACTTTAAGCCTGAAGTCATATAAACAACCAGAAAATCCAATCTTGTGATTTCACGTGTGTGTGTTTCGCAGAGACCGTGTCACATTTGGCCAGCGGCGAGAATGACTCTGTCCGGGGATGCTGTGACATCCAGGTAACCATGACAACAACAAGAGAAAGTAACCTCTCGCCGTGGCCATTTTTCACATTACTATCAGCCAACTGCAGACTGCGTATTTGTGTGTGTGTGTGTTTTTTTGTTTTGTTTTACAACAACCACCTGAGCTTTGTTTGTATTCCATGTGTGTGCGGGTCACTTCTGTGCTTAAGTTTTCTTGTGTCCCGGCTAACATACTGTAACCTTGCGCTAATGTTGGTCCAGATGTGGCAATGCTTTTGTCCTGAAAGTTATGTGCTCTTCTTGTCACTATTCCTCCCTCAGAGGGTTTTGGAGCAGCAGATGGAATTGCACCGAGCGGCGCACAGCCAGCAGCTAGGCCACCTGCGTGACAAAATCAATGAGCAGCAGGCACTCATCAACGACTTAACCCAGTCAGTGCCTCATTTGTGACATTCATTGTATAGAAATGGAAATAGGAGGCATGTAAATAGAAGGATAAGTCACTTTTAGCAATGAGTTTTTATTATTAAAATAATTGGTAAAAAGTTAGAAGAGTTCAGTTCAAGCCAGAGGTGGATAGTTACATGTACTCCGTTACATTTTGAGTAACTTTTGAAAAAAATGTACTTCTAAAAGTAGTTATACTAAGCTATACTTTTTACTTTTACTTGAGTAGATTTGTGAAAAAAAACACTCTTACTCTGCTACTTTGGGCTAGACAAGAGTACATTTTTCCTCTTTATTCTACATATTAGATTTTTATTTTTTTTTTATATGATAGCGATGCCAAGAGTAGAGACGTGCCTGGTGTATTACCAGGGTAGCTCTACCGATTTCATCAATGATACGTCGCAACAATAATCACATGACTCCAGTATACCAATCAGACGCAAGCTTGCCGTTCTATCTTCATGCCAGCCTGTTCAATCATGTGGTGTCTTTAAAGAACCGTAAAAAATTAAGTATTTGATATAGAGCGCTGCCCGCAGCATGATTCGAAAGTGCGGCTATCATCCTCTCTCCCAGTTTTTATTTTGCACCGATTGACCACGGAAAACCGGAGATATGATCTTTTTAATTTCAAAATAGTAATTATGAAGGAACTCTTCACTATTGAAACCCAGAACTGTTTTCTCAACCAGAGAGCAGTCATGCTCTTTGGACGAACAATGCTTCATTTATGTTTTGTTTTTTTTCTTGTCGGAATTCAATGATATATATATATATGTATGTATATATATGTATGTATATATATATATATATATATATATATATATATATATATATATATATATATATATATATATATATATATATATATATATATGTATATATTGTATTTCTTTGGCTTAATTCAATTCAGTTTAATTCAATAAACTTTATTCAGGAAAATTAGCTTCCAGTGCCCATAACAACACAGCAGCAAAGATAAAAAGAATAAGGTGCCGGATAGTAAAAAAGTGCGAAAGTAAAAGGGATTAAAAACATGTAATTAAATTTAAAAATGAAAGAAGTACCAATGCTACATATTAAGACATACAATGTGGTTATGTAATGGGTTATTGTACAGTATCATTCTAACAATAGTCCATATATATAACTTTGTGCTCAGAAAAAAAATGCAATTGTTTTTAAAAAAAAAAAAATCTAACAAAATTATAAGCAGTTACTCACAATGTTACTCATTACTTGAGTATTCTTTTCACCAAATCATTTTTTACTTGTACATTTTTTGCACGACTACTTTTACTTTTACTTGAGTAATATTATTTTGAAGTAACGCTACTCTTACTGGAGTCAGAGGTTGCGCTAGACATTTTCGTTGTCTGTCATTTTGACTGACAGGGTCATAAAAATCCAGTCATAATCTATTTCTACCAGTCACTTAAATTTTTAAAATGATAATGATGACATATTCAATAGTATTTAGTTTTCATTCATTTTTAATTAATATTGTAACGCTTGCTTGGCGGCAAAAAATTAGACACGGAAGTTGTATTTTTCTCCCTCTTTTTACTCTGCTTACCGCCAACACCAACAAAACAACTCCACTCCCAAAGAAAAAGAGGCAACTATATAGACCCCAATCACCAACGTCACACAATGATCTTAATTGTGGTTGTCAGCCCAAAATCTTTTAAATATATATTAAATGCATCTTACCAGATATAAAATGACTACTACATAGTCTGTGGATCGTTTGGTGCCCAGATTTCTTGTCGAATTACAGCAGTCCATCTCGCTCTCCTCTTCGGGTCTCTCAGAATACGGTAGAACTTCAAGTCTCTCCGTCTATCTTCTCTGTTACTGCAACCGACCGCCACACACTTCTTCGCCATTTTGATTATTAATGTTAACGAGCAGAAAAACACGCCGTAATAGGAGGCATGTACGTAGCGGTAATGTGTAAACACGACGAGCTGACGGACAATATGGCTGCTCCAGTCAGGGGGCGGAGTTGTGACGTCATGTGATTGGGGTCTATAGACAAGTTTCCTGAGCGAAATACGGGCGCCGCCATCTTGGAAAATGTCTGCTTCGCACTTTCGGTCCGGTCGAGTAGCAGTGTATTAGCAGTGTATTGACGACGATAAAACTACGAAATCAAGCCAGAGCAACCCATGGAATCTTCAAAAATTGATTCAGCACGACCTAGATGACACGTAGATGAGATTGGATGGCAGTTCGTGTCACTTCGTTGATCATTCGTGGACAAAATTATTAACAACGGTCAGCCTGTGTTAACGTGAGGAATGGATTGATACTACGGCCATTAGTGACCAAAATGTGGTGAAATTACAAGTTATATTACATTTGCCGACTGCAGAAGGGCTGACATGGATTGTTTTGTTACAAGGAAATGCTACAAGGTTATGTACATATGATGTAAACACAAATAGTATGTCATTCTTTTTTTTATTGCAGGCATTGATCGCAATAAAACATTTAGACATGATTCAATTTCTTGTTTTATTTAAAACGATTGGTGCACTCCAAAACAGGTCAATAAATTACATTTATAAAAGTATTGCAAAAATAGCATACGAGAATGTGATATCAGACCGCAGAGCTCCGGAGCCTCGTGAACAAATAGCGACATCACGGAGGCCCTCGGCGGCATTTAGATGTGCTTTTTTCCCGTCCTCGGTAATTCCAGCTCCAATAGCATATATTTAAAGATGCTACCGTTCACAAGTTCGTAGTTGGATCACGGCGATCTCGGCGAACCACCGTCTGTCACAATTCCTGCCTCTCTCGGCCTCTCCCGGGAATCGAGCTGTCATCATCATTGTGGAACGCAAACGATATCAACGTACAAGTCAAGTTGTCTTCTCTTTTATAACAGCATTTCCCAGCTGTAAACAAACGAACAAAAACTTGTAACACTTGGATTTATGCGGTGCATTCAAACACGATTAGCAACAGGCGGCTAGCAGCAGTAGCAGAAGCTAGTTGTTGTAAAAATGATAAAACTTCGTAATTACAATCATCATCGTAATATCAATAGCAAAGGCAACAAGTCGTTTCATGCGCCAGATTTTAGGTTTCGTATTTTTAGAGCACATTACCTTCCATAACAGCGGGGGCATGACTGCAGGAGCTGTCAGTTTTGTACATCTCCTTCCCTCCCACCTGTATGACGAGTACGAGCACCCATGGTTTGGGAATCGACATGGTACGAAGCATGGAGGCCTTGGCTTGGTTCTCCACCCGCCTACATCAAAATAACATTCCCGGGATCTTGTATAAAGACCTTCCAACTTCGATTCCACCGGTAAACAGGCGGAAACGGAAGGGGAAGGAAGACATAAGGAAGTAAACCGGAAGTACCTCGGAAACTTGTCTATACACAGGCGACAATCTAGTCCACCAATTGGATGACGCGCTGGCACACCGGGTGCACCAATAAGAACCTCGCGTTGATGTATCAATCACGGTGCTGCCGCCAGACCACGGTGACACTACAATATTCTGACAGAATAACCAACGACGTCATGCATTAAGAGAGACAATAGCTAATTAATATGCCACCCTGTGGTCTGGGGTGTGAATTGCAACCTGTCAAAATGACGGACGGACTTCAGTTTTTTCCGTCACCATTTTAAAAAACCGGTCAACGACGGAAAATATTCGGTTAACGCGACCCCTGACTGGAGTAAACATTTTGGCTACTCTACCCACCTCCAGTTCTAGCCCTTAAGATTTAAGGTGCATCATCATCCCATCGCTGTCAAATAAGCCACATGCATACATTAGTGAGTCGAGAAAAGCAGTTTTAAAAAATTCTTGATTTTACATTTTTTAAGTAACAACCCTTCAATTTATTTATATTTTCCTAGCCTTCGATTTAATTACAAATGCATGCATAATTCATAATATTTTCTACTTCCCAAAAACCTGAATAATATTTATATCCTTGGATTTTTGCTGTTTAATTTGATAATTATTGATTTTAAAATTACTGTATTATGTCATCACTTTTTTTGTGTAAATTATCAGTGTAATTCTCAAGAAATGAAGGTGATTGTTAGATTCTATTTTCAAAAAATTATGCAGATTGAATTTAGCTATTAATTTTTAAAGAATATTTTTACAATATCATTTGATTGATGCTGTTTACTTAAATTTACAAAAACTTTGTTTTCACTTATTTTTTAATAATCAATATAATTCACTAGAAACGAATGTAATCGTTTATTAAAATTTATTCATTAACAATCTAATACAGACTGGATTTAATTAATGTAATTTAAAAATTTATTTTGAATAATACTCTTAGAATATCCTTTGACAAACACTGTTTATTTTAATGTTTATTCACTTAACATCGTTCATGTCATCACTTTTTTTTAAATAAGCAGTCTAGTTTTTGTAAACATAATGTATATACAATCATTATTAGTTTTTCCATTTCATCCGCCAAAAGTATTTTTTGTCCATCAAACCAAAAACACCCCCCTCCCCCAAAACATCAATGTTTTTCTTCGCAAATTCAAAATTTGCAGTATTTTGGTTTTTATTTTTTTAAATTACCCATAATTTTAAAACAGAAAACACATAATTAAATTTTTAAAAAAGAGCAAAAAAGATACAGGTAATTAATTAAAGAAATATAAAAGAAAACCAAAACGCGTAAATCAGATGTCTGTAACCTCTCTGCATACAGGCTACAAAGTACTTAGAAGTATATGCATATTAACATATTATTAGTATGTCCTGTTGTACTTAATAGAAAAAGAAGAACATTTATATTGATATACTCTTAGAGGATTAAAAAAAGATTAGAAGTTAAAAAAGATAGCCAAAGATTTAAAAGGTGTAAATCCTTTCAGCTGGAACCAAAAGCAGGAGTTGGAGCTGGAGCAACTGCACGGCGACTACGAGCATCTGCGCATTCAACAGCATCAAAAAAACAGACAGCTGGAGGAACTGACGTAAGTATTGAAAGGAAATTACCAGTTAATACAAAATTTTCCGTGCATATCTATCACATAAACATACCTAAGTTCTCCAAAAGCACCCTGAAGCCAACAGAAAGTTGTCCATTTTGGTTTGTGAAAGCCATTAATTCCAGGGTGGTCATTACAGTGGACATGTATTCTAAAGTTATCATTAACTTTACTCATTCACTTCTAGATCAGATCGTAGAGCATGTGTTGTGGCAGTTAATAAAAGAGGGAAATTGATAGTGAAAGTAAGTACCTATAGACGGGAATAGACGTCCAATCCATTTCAACTGCGAATTTAATCGCTTCCAGCCACTACCAGTTTAAATGGATTAGACGTCTATTGCCGTCAATGGCAGGCAAGACGTTAAGCTATTTGAGGTCACAAGAGATTCATGAAACAAGACAAATTATTGTTATTCTTAGTTTATTAGTTTTAAAAAAAATGTATTTTCCGAAGTATTATTTTTTTTTTTTTTAATTAAACTAATTTTATTTTATTAAGAATTATTTATACGCACTGTGATTACTCCTGGCTTTTTTATTTACTTAAAAAATAATAATAATAATAATAATTATCAATTATTTTACTCATTACTATTATAATTATACCAATTAGAAACACTAGGGAACTTTTCAACCTCTATAAAAATATTTTCATAACATTTGTGATGATATGTCGACTGACAAGTAGTTGAATGACACCTCTGTTATGGCTTGAGGGGGTCTGTATCGCTTTCACCTGCACTACTTAACTTTGAGGAGGGTGGCAGGAACCCTGCAAAAATGGCTGAGCGAAAAAAGAGACGAAATGATTTGTCCGAGGAGACAAAAAAAAAAAAAAAAGGAAAAGTGGAGGCTATTAGGATAAAAGGATTCTCCAGAATAAAAAAAAAATTCTCCATCCTTCACACCGCTGGAAACAGAAATGCCGTTCAATCCAAATGCAGGCGACTGGGAGATCAGGATTTTATGACACTGTGCGCTGGTCCTCATGAGAAAGGCAGTCTTCCTTAAAGCAAAACACTACCACACTTGTCTACCTGCGTCGCTAAAATCGACCAAAACTGAAAGTTCCCTAGTGTTGCTTTGAACCGCCCCCCCGTCCCCAAAATCGACCCTTCAATTAATTCATTAATTTTATTTAAAGTTACTCATATATATTTTTATTGCCCATTGCAAAATGACAACACTAATACTACAATTGGTTGTTAAATGGGGAGGCCACATAATATTGTCCCGTGGGCCACGATTGGCATCTGGGCCACAAGTTTGGAACCCCTGTCTTATATGAATTTAATAAAAACATTTAAGAAAAAAAAAAATTGTGCATGAGGGGTCAAATAGCATTTTGAAGGTTCATACAGGGGAGGCGTTTTTATTGCTGCTTGCAGTTTTGATTATTACAGTGGTCGTAGTTCAGTGTGGTATAAAACGACTCCCTTATCCAGCCAAACAATAAAATGTAACGGCACCACTTTAACAATAAACCTACCCTTGACAAGCAGTTGAATAATCATGTTTATAATGTTGTAAAAAATTAATAACAGTTGTAAATGGTTTCTTACCTCTCGCCATCCATTTATCCATATTGTAGAGTAGAAACCACTGTTCATTATGACACATGCCAACGATGTTTGACATGTACTTAATGAAATATCCACTATTCCAGACACGCTCCTGATGCAATCAGTCGTTTAGCCTAATATTTCATCTCTGTGAAGTCTGGGATTTTTCCCCATGCGCATGTCAGCTGCCAAATAGGCTGTGAACTGACCTTTGCAGCACATTGCATCACAGAGCAGATTTTTCATTTAAAAAAAAAAAAAAAAAAAAAAAAGCGAAGAAAAAAAAATCAATGTTCCACACACCAAGTTGAATTGGAAGTTGACTTTAATTCTCCGTCTTCCGGGCAATGTTCAGATTTCTTCACGAGAGAGACGAGCAGTCCAAGCAGGACCTCAAGGGTCTTGAAGAGACCGTGGTAAGTTGCTACTGTTATCACTTCTGCAGTTATAAGCTGAAACTGCACTCCAATTCTGTTTCTGTTGTAGGCCCGAGAACTGCACACCCTACACAACCTACGCAAGTTTTTTGTCCAAGACCTCACCATTCGGGTTAGGAAGGTGAGCTGCACAATTGATATTTTCTAAAATGTCTTGCTCATATTGTACAAAGAAGCTTCCCCATACTGCAGTTTCAATGGTTAGGAAAAAAATCACATAAAGCAAAAAATAAAATAAAAAAATAAATAAACACACTGGTACAGTGTCATTTTGTAAATGCCTGAGCTGGGCAGTATGGACCAAAGTCATATCCCGATATATTATTTAAGGTGAATATCACGATACGATATGTTCAGTCAAAATTGAAACATAACTGCTATATAAGAAAAAAAAACTTACTTAAAATTTTTACTTTAAATCAAAGCTCCGTAATGTGCGCATTAGAAATACAGGGTGATTAAAAAAGAACGTGCCAAAATCGTCACGCATTTATTCATTTTAAAATCATTGTAATAAACGGAATTATTAATCAATTAATTTAATTAATTAACTAATAATTTAATAAGAATTAAAAGTCTTTTTAACAAGTAAGTAATTTTAACAAATTAAAAGTCATATTGGCTTGATGTTGTTCGTGCCGCTGGTGGTGGTCACATTGAGCACTTGAAAAGCATGAAATAAAAACTTAGTTATATATAATACTTGTATCCATCTAATAATTAATTTTTTTTTATTTTAATTTTTTTAAATAAATATTCCGCACTGGTTTTGGCACATTCTTTTTGTATCACCCTGTATATCGAAATATAGGATGTCAAATACCCATTTCACGTTTTAAAATATGTTGATATAAATTTTATATTGACATATCGCCTAGCCCTAGTACACTCTAGAAAGAAGAATTAAAAGGAACAAAGGAACGATTTACAGTAGAAAGGATCGTGGTAGTAAGGATAAATGAAGGAAAGAAGGAAAGAAGGATGCATGGATGGAAGTTAGGTAGGAAGAAGGAAATGAAAGACAAGTAAGTAAGGAAGGCAGGAAGGAAGATAGGAGGAATTTATGGAGAGAAGCAAGGAAGAATGGAGGAATTGATAGAAGGAGGAATTGATGGAAAGAAGCAAGGAAAAAAGGAGGGAACAAAGAATAGAATATAGAATCAGACAGAAGGAAGGGTGGATAAAGGAAATGTGAAAGTAAGACCGCATGGGGGAGAAAAAATGGTATATAGGAAGTATTTGAATTATGGCTGTTCCAAACTAGCGGCAGCCTAGTGCGAATGATTCAGCGGTAACCTATTCATTGTGTGTGTGGGAGGGGACTTCTCGGCAAAAGAGAGCAGCGACGTCGTTTTGGACGGAACAGAAAGTCTTGAGTGAATTTTCACCGAACAAAATAGAGAATGTTCTATTTTCATAGCACTGCCGCGCTGACATCCAGAACGCATCCAATAGCAGAGGGGCAGGCGTACTTATTGTATATCTGTGCTATCAGGCTGTTTTGGCGGACAGATATTTGTAAATCACAACCGACAAAACCTTGATAAATGTGCTTTTTTAAAGTTTTGCGAGCTCTGAGACACTTGAAAAATGACTTTCATACCTCTCCTTGCTCAGCTAAATGGTACCCCGATGTGCGTTTGTGTGGAAATGTAGTTCATGAACAACAATAAAAACTATTTAAGTCCTCATCGAAACTAGTAAAACTCTTTCAACGGCTATTATAATGCCCTCCACTCCTTGAAATAGGAAGTGTTGTTGTTGTTGTGGTTGTGCAACAATGAAAAATAAACGCATTGGTGCTTGGGACAATAAAAAATACGCTTGCCACTTTTCAATTTCTGACAGCGCCTGTGTCAGACTACGTGGCTCCTCACGTTTTGCGCTTGCCGTGGACCGCTCTTCACACTGGGCTGACGCTAGAGTGAAAAGGCCTTATGTTACGACGCGGTCAAGGGGAACCAGGAAGGAAGGCTTTTAGAAAGGCAGACATAAGGACGGGTGGATAAAGGAAATGAAACCATATGGGGGAATGAAGAATGGTATAAAGGAAGCGAGGTAGAAAGGTTGATGAAAGAAAAAAGGAAAAAATGAAGAATGCAAGCAAGCAAAGAAGGAACATGGGAATAATGGATGTACTGTAAGAAGATGCTAAAGTAGGAGTAAAACTATATAATTTAATGTAATATACAATTCAAATGGATTGGATCTTTTGCGCTTTTGCAGTCAATGAGTTGAAGAGACACGAAAACGGCATGAATAAGCCGCCCCGGACTTTAAGATGCAGCTGCCCTCACTGTATTATGGGATATTTACACCAAAAGATATTAACCGGTAACACTTAATTTGACAGCGGCATTATAAGACTGTCATAAGACCAAATGAAACACCATGAAGCTCTGAACCAGTTGGCTGCATTGCTTCAAGAAGCTTCATTTGGCCATCACTGCTTCCTTGGGGGAGCGAGTCAATCTCTTCTGCCACCTGCTGTCAACACTGTTGTCGTCCAACATGCCTCTTAGCATGCACTGCGGCGCTACAGACAAAATTCAACGTTCAGTCTCAATTATTTCTTTAGTTACTGTTCCAGTTGTTTCTTTAATTGCTCTTTATGGTATTTGGTAACACTATGTTTGACAGTGGCACTATAATTATGACATTACACTGCCATGAGCATTAATTAATGCTTATAACATATGTCATTTAGTGTCATCAGGGAAATTATCTCACTTTTGAATGGATGTAAAAAATCCAAACAGGACATAAATGCAGTTAGTGACATAATTTGCCTGATGACAATTTAATGACATCTGTCATATGCAGTCAGTAATGCCCATGATAGTGTCGTGTCATAACTATGACGGTCTTATGACAGTCTTATGATGCTGCTGTCAAATAAAGTGTTGCCTATTAACTAATTGCCTGGCTCTGTCAGACTATTATCCCTGTATTTTTCAAACACTGAGAGAAATAGTCTGGGAACCATCCCATTAACGGCCTCTCGAGCAGGTACAAAATCAATCGACAAATCAGATTCGTTTATTTGCGTGACGTGTTCTTAACGAGCAACGTCACTCTTGCGCGTTGAAAGTCGTCCCCACAACACAAATGGTCAACGGGAGAGTCGAGAATCCACGGTAAAATCAGTTTTAAATTACCAAAAACACATCGACACGAGTCATTGAAAACATTCTTTCGCGCTAGCCATGTTGAATAAACTCCGCTCTCTTCGTATGTTTACTTCCGCGCGCAAGTCCCTCATCCTTCCCTCGTCAGTTTACTAACGTCACGTCTGCCCGTCGCTGATTGGTCCACTCCGCTGTCTGTTTGCTGTGGCTTGCTCCACCCTGGAAATTGTATCCGCTTGAATGGTGGCCAGACTCAATAGCTGGAACAGCGGTGAGTCTGGTGTACCAGGCAATTAACTAAGGGTGTAACGGTACATGTATTTGTATTGAACCGTTTCGGTGCGTGGTGCTCGGTTTGGAACGGAGGCGTACCGAACGAGTTTCTGACGTAATGTAACCCCTACTTTTCGAGGCTGTGAGTCGATCGGGTTAGTTTCTTTGTGTAGATTATATTTACTCCGTCTTCTCGACTATAATGAGGACCAACACGGTAGGACAGTATAACCCAGAAACGTCAACGGCGCGACAATGTGGCCGCCGCGAGAACGCAGTGAAACACAAATCAATCAGCCAATGCACACCAGTCGCAGTGCGGCCGCGTGTTAGACGCGTCCCAGAAGCGGCTCAACACGACGCATGCAGAAAAGAACGGCAGAGTTTATTATTTGACGCGAGACGCGACCCTCCTGCGTCAATACTACTACCGCTAGCTAGGATCAGGCAGACCGGAAATCACCCGTGTATAAATAAGGTGGATCCAGTCGATTTTCAAACTAATATGCAATCGTAACCCACTTTTTGACTCCATCAGATCTCTTGAGTGGTAGATCGGGGCATTGTTGACTTGTCTTTGTTGATTTACTGCTGTCTTCTCTGCTATAATCATAACCAACACGGCCCAGTGTTCAATACAAAACCCTCCTACCACAACAAAACAAGTAGGAACTAATATTCACATAGGAACTAAAGTTATACAACATAAAATATACAATATAAATGAATACTACATCACATTTGTAAAATATAAACACAAATAAAAAATATATAATATATATAAAATAAATAATAGCCCATTTAAATAAATAAATTGAAACGAGCTAAAACACCTATAATTAAATAATAAGAATAATACACAGATCCTGCTTACACAATTAAATTTATTAATTTCTGTGTGGCGCTTTAACTTGAGAAAATCCACCAATAAAGCTTTTGAAAACTGTTCATAAGAAAAAAAAAATGTTTCATTGAGGCATTGCATTTGTAAAATACATGTTAAAATCTTTGTCATTGGGATTGCTTTTCTCTTTAGCACAGGACTTGTTTTTTCTTCTTTCTTTCAGAAAGAAAGCTGACCAATACGCGGTGTCTGAAAGGCAAACTGTTGTTGGATTATCTTTAAATACCCGCTACTTTTTGAGCAGAATTCTAGCTTTGTATAGGCTAATGTTCCTATTGTTGAAAGCACAAGGTGTGTAATAAACAACTAGCTCATTTATATTTTGCATTTTGTTTTCTTATTGTACCGAAAATGAACCGAACCTTGACCTCAAAACCGAGGTACTTACCGAACCGAGATTTTGGTGTACCGTTACACCCCTACTATTAACCCAAATAAATCAACAAATACGCTGCACTGGACTATAAGCCGCGGATTCAAAATGAGGGGAAAAAGTAGCGGTTTACTATGTAAACTACTATCTCTACTATGTCAAAGTCAAAGCTAACTTGGCTTGAAAAGCCAATGAAATTCTTCAACAAATGTATTTGTGATATCTCAAAATCTTAAATTGTAATAAATAAATGAATAAATAAAGTAATACACCTCTCTGAAGTCACATGTTGTTGTTTTTATTGTTAGAGTGCCGAGATGGAGCGCAACAGCAGTGGCGGTTACATCACACAGAAACAAAAGATTTCCTTTCTGGAGAACAACCTTGACCAGCTGACCAAGGTGCACAAGCAGGTAATCCCACCCGCCACATAACGAGCAACAGTTCATGGGCACAGAGACACAATTACAAAGTCATTATCTGTCCTCCGCGCTGTAAAAAATGGGAACACAGCGCACCGTTTGTGCTGCACTGAAGCCTGAAACGACTCCTCTGAAAGAAAGAAAAAAAACAAGGCAAATAAATTAAAGTAAGTGCGGTGGGCAGCGTGCGTTGTTGTTGTTCTCCTTTGGGTGAAAGCATCTCTCAGGATCATCAATCATACGGCGCGGCGACTTCACTCGAGCGTCTCCTTGGGAAAATAAATAAATAAATTCATTAAATAAAAGAGACGAGCCCACTGGAGCACAGAGGGAAACCGTGGAAAATAGTCCCTTGGATTTTCTTGAACGGAAATTAATTCATCCTCACGCACACAAACATAGCTGGAGACTATTTTTCACTCAAAGAAAGTTGCGGAAATAATCCGACTTTAACCTTTGCCAAACTTTACACTAATAACTGCGGAAAAATCGAGTTTTCGTCACAAAAGCAGACCGCAACTTAGACTCTGATGCAGATTTTCCCAAAAATGTCAGTCCAACTTCAAACTACACCACTTGTGTTACGTTTGGCAGAAACAAATGCGATGGGGTTGTTCTTAACGACTGCTGCAGGGATCTAATCCTACAGTGACTTGCCTCTTGCTGATGCTGAAGGAATTCAGCACAAACTTGGTGGTCATAAATCAACAAACTGTAGGACTAAGCGAGATCTCTGCACTGCAGTTACACTAAACCGGCAAACAGCTTTCACAGACCAACCGGATGGAACACACACACTCTCACTTCTGAATGAAACGTGGGTTACCAAAGGCACTCTGGTTTCAACCCTTTCAGGTACAGTGATCACTATGTTGGAAATCTATTCAAAAGTTATCATTTGTGCAACTCATTCACTGCCAGCTCAGGTCACAAGGTATAGAAGGAGTCGGACATCCGGGCATTAATGACGTCACCAGCCACAACAAAGGGTCGCCATATTGAAAACGGGGCTAAAGACGAGTCACAAGCAGTTGCTATGTCTTGCAATGTCGTCTTATTTGCGGTCTTTTTTTCTGTCGGAACGACTAAAAGTTGCTGTGTTACGGGTTGTCACACAAGGAAGAGTTCGGAGCCGCATTTGAAGTTCTTCATTCTTCCTCGTGAGAAGAAAAGGAGAAACCAATGGCTGAAAGCAATTAATCGAGGAACAGTAAAAGAAGACGGTTCCGTGGACTATTCTGGCCCATGGGAACCTAAATCCAAGCACATTTACGTTTGCAGCCGACATTTTATTACTGGTGAGTAGGGATGAGAATCGAAATCCGATTCCAATTCCGAATCGTTTCCTAATGTTTCGAGGCCTCGACATCACAATGAAAAAGCCTTAACGATCCCTTTAACGAGTACTGAAGACGCATATTGCGTCGTGACTGTCTTGTTGTGCAGACGCATCAAACTAACATGGCGCCAAGAACCAACCGCTCCAAAGTTTGGCTACACTTCACCAGGAAAGAGGGTGAAAATGAAAGGTTTCGATGGTTTAGCATGAGCATTGCAGCCGTAAACATAACAATGACAGCACGTAGGTTCAAACGCTCGAAAGTGTCTCTTCACTTCACGAGGAAAAATTACAACAAAACGACTTGCAATCATTGCAAGGTGGAGATAACTGCATCGGGAGGGAATAGACTGCACTGTCCGCACCGAGACAGCTATACAGCTAGCTAAACTCCGAAATGACGATACAGAAGACATTGGTATAACTTGCTGACTTTATTCAACCATCACTTGAAGAGTGAAACTAAAAATAGAAATGAAACAAATCAATTTCGTCCCCAATAACAAACAGGTTTGCATCAACGTAAATCAACGATGATTAGCTGCTAATTCAGTAATAACAAAACGGTTAGCATGCGTTCGCTAGCATTAGCACATCGTTCCAACCACTGCATAACTAGATTTAAGTGTCCGATCGCGAGTGGAAACACACAACAACAACACAAAAGATGATACATACAGGCGTTGCCTCTGTAGATATTTTACAAACATTAAGAAAGAACGTAGGGTCGTAGCAGTGCTTCCCTCTCTCACTAACTCGCTCACTTGCTTGGATGCGGCATTTCTTCTTTTTCGCGTGTCTGTAAGCGTGCTCTTCTTCACGTGAGCGCGTTCTTCTTCGTGTGAGGAAGCGCAAGGGCGCCCCCACTTGAGCGTGAAAGCATCATAAAAACTAAAAGGCATGCATTTCAATATAATGGTAAATAATACGCTTTAACAGGGCTCCCAAACTACGGCCCGCGGGCCTGATACGGCCCGCCCCGACGTTTGGTCCGGCCCCCTGAACAATACCAGAGAGCATTTTGAATTTGTTTTTTTTTCTCAATAGTGTTATTTATTTTCCGGCCTTTTTCTGTGAAGAACTCAGAGAGGGTTATTTGGTTATTATCTGTTTGAATAATAGTGTTATTATTATTCATTATTATTATTTTTATTTTCTTTACTTTTGTTCCGTGAAATATCCAGAAAGGGTTATTTGATTGTGGCTTTCTGAAAAACAATAATTTTTTACATTTAGGCACTCCTGCAATCGTCACACTTTTTCTGTTACAAACTGACCCCGGCCCCTCATCAGAGAAGGGAAAAGTTATGTGGCCCTCACTGGAAAAAGTTTGGGGACCCCTGCAAGTTTAACACATATTGCCAACGGCAGACCAACGACCTATATGCCAATATATACCAGTATTTTCTATTTCTATTAGAAAAATATTTCAGTAAAATGTTACACATTCTTGTGCATTTGCCACTTATTGCCACAGTTAATATTGAGGCTTTGGGCCTCTTTTGACCTTGTTGTGAGCTTGTAAGGTTGTGACTTCTGATTAAACAAACTCAATGCCAATCAAAACCTTTGTTCTTCTTTTTCGCCAAATTAGAATCGATAAAGAATCTAATCATTAAGCAATATCGATAATGGAATCAGAATCGTAAAAATCCTATCAATTCCCATCCCTACTGGTGAGTAAATCGATTTTTTTGTTGTTGACCCAATTAGCTGCAAGGGTTCAATAGACTAGGCAGTGGTTATTACTACAGTAACCGGCAACTCGCAAAGCGTTATTTTTCTTTTGCCGTGAACTGCTCTGATTAGTCCATCGGTATATTATTGGCCTGGTGGGAATTGGTTATTTTGCTGTGACGTGTTCACGGCTAAATAACGCTTGGAGGCGAAATACCGGTTACGGCAGAAATAATCACTCTGTTTATACTACCAGTTTTCTTAGTTCCACACAGTACATATTCCATGTAATTGATAAAGGTCAACTTACTGGGTGACTTTATGAGGTAGTTGTAGATGTTTCCGAACTCCACTGCAGGCCATTCCTTTGGATTGTTCGTCCAGCTATCAGCTGCGACTTTGTATGCGCACATTTGCAAGCCAATACACGGTAATTTTAAATTGTATCGCCTCCTAGCGTCTGTCGGCAGTGACTCGTGATAATAGTAAGCCATGTTTAAGACATTTTTATGAAAAAAGACGCAAAACACACCTGTAATATATGAATTTCAGACGTTTGTTTTCGGAATGTTTAGCTGTGCGAGCCCCCTTCGCAAAATGGCGACACGTTGCTAAGCGAGGTGACGTCATCGTTACATCACGCCGACTTCCTCCATGTGTTGGTGTAGTTAGTAAAATAAGGAAATTGATGGTAAAAACACTTATTGACGTAAATAGACGTCCAAATCATTTGACTAAATGAATAAACTATCACGCCAAAAAATCTGTCTCGGTTTGTCAATTTTTCATAATCATATACAGTGACTCCCCTTTTCTCAATGAATAGTACAATATTATATATATTATATTATTTTTTCCTGCTCTCTTTAAACTTCTCTTGCAGTGTCATGATAATGAGCAATTATACTTACTGTATTTCATTATATTTTATTAGTACTCACCATGCCTGTATAAAAGTTGTTTTTTATTCACCCAGCAATACAAAGAGTGGTATTAGGTGTCCTTATATCACTACATCAGACTGAATAAGTTTGTTCATTGTTCTGATTTCTACCACAGTCCATTAAATATCTTTACAAGTGTCATGAACACGAAACTTGAACACAGAACAAAAGGGGACCCAAACGCAGACAGGCGAGACAAACCAACGTTGAAAAAAACTGAGATTTTGATACGGTACGGAATTCAGCCTACCGTGTGGAGTGGACTAAACCGTTTTTAGAGAAGGGAGAGAAAGATTCTAATATTTATATAGCACATTATTACCTGACTAAAATGAGAACTGAATAGATTTTACTTTGAATGAAGTCTATAGCTCCCAAAATACTGATTGTGTCCCAGCTTATGGGGGTGGGGGGTGGGGGGCAACTTAGTTGAGGAGGGGTACATGTTACCCCCGTAATATCTGCCCCTGCTTCCAACCCCTCCCAGTTAAAATGGATTGGATGCCTACTGCTGTCAATGGGAGGCAAAGAGTTAAGCAATGTGAGGTCACAAGACATATATAAAACAAAATAAAACAAATAAATAAATATAATTCCCAGAGCAAAATGCACAGGGTCAACACATATTTGAATTTGTCTTTCTTTTTATTGTTTTCAATTTATTAGAATGTTTTAATTTAATTTAATGATATATCGGTGTATATAAATATATGTGTATCTATGTATAAGTATTAGGGCTGTCAAACGATTAAAATTTTTAATCGCAGCTTAAAAATTAATTAATCGTAATTAATCACAATTCAAACCATCTATAAAATATGCCATATTTTAAGACACAAGACGGATATAGACATTCAACATACTGTACGTAAGTACTGTATTTGTTTATTATTACAATAAATCAGCAAGATGATTTTTAACATTAATAACATTCTTTCTGTTAAACGGATCCACGGATAGAAAGACTTGTAGTTCTTAAAAGTTTAATGTTAGTACAAGAAATGTTATATTAAAACCCCTCTGTTTTCGTTTTCATGAAATTTGTAAAATTTTCAAACAAAAAATAAACTAGTAGCTCGCCATGTTTGATGTCAATAATTACACAATGCTCATGGATGGAGCTGAAACCCATAAAATCTGTTGCACCAAAGCGCCAGCAGAGGGCGAAAAAACACCAAAAAACACAATTAACAAATGCACATGACACTATCATTTTAATCTGTTTGAGCGGGGCATGTGCGTTAATTGCGTCAAATATTTTAACGTGATTGATTTAAAAAATTAATTACCGCCCGTTGACGCGATAATTTTGACAGCCCTAATAAGGGCTCATATACTATTACATATTACTCATTTTGTTACTCACAGCTTTATTTACTCTTATAATTTATTTTTGATTTGCATTTTTTATATTCTTTTTTATTCATTACTGATGAAATCTTTTTTTTTACCAAAAATGGATCCTTTAATTCCTATAATTTATTTTTATAGTTATTAACATAGTTTGTGTTGCCCATTGCAACATAAGTGCCTTTTAACACTAGTGTTAGCCCAGTGTGAAGAGCAGTCCACGGCAAGCGCAAAACAGGAGGAGCCACGTAGCCTGACGTAGACGCTGTCAGAAAGTGAAAAGCGGCAAGCATATTTACTATAGTCCCAAGCACCAATGTGTTTATTTTTCCATTGTTGCACAAGAAAACAGCGAGTTTTCCTATTTCAGGGATTAGGGGGCATTATAATAGCCATGTAAATAGTTTTAGTAGTTTTGGTGAGAAGGGGAACAGTTTTTAGTGGTGTTCATGAACTATAATTTCACACAAATGGATTTTGCGGTACCATTTTGCTTAGCAAGGAGAGGTATGAGAGTCATTTTTCGAGTGTCCCAGAGCTCGCAAAACTTTAAAAAAGCGCATTTATCAAGGTTTCGTCGGCCGTGGCATACGTATATTCATCCGCTAGAACGGCCTAATAGCACAGATATAAGTATGCCTGCCCTTTGCTATTGGATGTGTTGTTGACGTCAACGCGGTGGCGCTCTGAAAATAGAGCAAGGCACTATTTTCAAACATGCGCTTCCACCCAAACCGGCAACTGATTGCTAACTTTAGCCAAGAAGTCCCCTCCCACTTACACAATGAATGGGTTGCCGCTGAACCCTTCACACTAGACTGCGGCTAGTTTGAAACGGCCTTTAACACTACAATTGGATGGGAAATATTGAACCGTAGCCCATGATTGGCCCCTACATTTAACAAAAAAAAACCTTGCATGAAAGGGTAAATACACCAGAGTTGTAGTATGACTTGTGTAATTCACTTTTTTTCTTCCAGTAACATCTAATATACGTACAGTAGTTATGTTTTTTCGCAGTGTCTCCAATTTTGGTATTGTAGCTCTTTGTTTTTCTGCTTTTGCAGGCCACACACCACAATCTGGCCAATCAGATCTGGCCACAAGTTTAAAACATTAGTCGAAATTTTCTTTTATTATAATCTATAAGTGTAGACAGAATGAACTCAGAACAACAAAAAGTTTAAAACCTGTTCTCTTAATAGTAAATATTTTCTTAATTATTTATTTTTATTTTGGTATAAACAATTAAAAAAAAAAAAGAAAGTAAATATTCTCTTTTATTGTTATTTTTTGAATCTTCTAAAAATTGAACAAAAAAAAAAAAGTCTCTTTACTTTATTCTTATTTTTATTAACAAGACTTGTTTTGCTTTCGCGGGTCACCTAAAAGGATGTACCTGGCCGGACATGGTCTTTCTTTTCCAATACTATTTGTGTCCTGCAGCTGGTACGCGACAACGCTGACCTGCGCTGTGAGCTCCCAAAGCTGGAGAAGCGTCTTCGGTCCACCGCCGAGCGAGTCAAGGCATTGGAAGGCGCCCTGAAGGAAGCCAAAGACGGAGCCATGAAGGACCGCCAGCGCTACCAGGAGGAGGTGGAGCGCATCAAGGACGTCATGATGAGGGCCAGGAATCCCTTCCGCCGTCCTCACACCGCTCATATTGGTATGTCGCCACTTTGCACTTTAAGCTCAGATGCTGAGATGCGTTTGATGCTGGATTTACACTGTTGGTGCTAACCAGCTGTATGTCTGTCATCACTAGGGTTGCCACCTTTCAGAAATAGAAATAAGGGACGCACCCCCTCGCGCCCAAAGCCTTACGGGCGAAAAAAAGGGGCAGCCCCAAAACTCCTAAAATGCATAGAAATGTATCTATTTTTAGATGAGAAAACTGTATTGTGCGCTTTGTGGGCATGGCAGTTTCCTTGCAGAAGATTGTTTTTTTGTTTTTGTTTTTTTTTTATCTGCAGGTTAGTGAAAACGAAGTTGTGAATATCGTAGTTAACATTTGTGTTGTTGGCACTGAATCCGGTCACGTGATGCATTGGCAAGCCAAATTTCTTAAGGGAATGTTCCAGGATAGCTGTCAAATGATGATGTCAAATTCACTATTAATCAATCAATAGATAGCATATATTTGCAGTAGGACTATTTATTCAGTGTTTACTTGCTGTTAATCTATTAGGAATAATTCCAAATGAGCAACATTAGTTAGCGTAACAAAATAACATGTTCTTTATGGGTACATAAATTCATTCCATATTGAGCGATAATAAATGCATGTTTCAAAAAAAAAAAAAAAAATCAACATTCCTAAAAATGGTCAACCATACTAGCAACTGAAATAGCCTAGCTATGCTCCTATCAATGCAAGATGTATGAAGGTAAATATAAATATAGCCTATATGTTATACATATACAAGAGCATAATAACATACAAAATCAAGCTCAAGGGATGTTTCAGGTACAAAGAATTGTGACGAAGGCTCTTCTGGGATCTTATATTCCGTTTGTGGAGGTCCCCTGCAGCATGCTGTTTTACACTTCCGTGAGACACTGCAAAAACTTTCCTGCCTGCCTTGCAGTTCGCGTTATAATCATCATCAGTGACTCTATCGAGCCACTCCAGTCTATTTTTTGGAGATGTTTCCCCTTTTGCGGATGACGTGGGGTGTCCTGAACTTCTAATGTTGAAGAGACATGTTAGTTTTGAAAACGCGCGGGGCGGTGCACTGAGCAGAGAGAGCGAGGTAACTACGCAACGAACCCGGAAGTGGAGCGCATTGCAGGGCAGACAGCAGCGGGCAGGCAGATAACTATCTTGCTGTCTTTAATATCTCCTGCCCTTTTTGTTCATTATTGTTGGCTCAGTGGTCACTAATGAGCGCAGGTGTGTGTTTGTGTGTGACAGACGTGCATGGGCTGGGCGCACCGCTGCCCGCCATGGAGGAGCCGCGGGTCGCGTGGGGTCGACCCATGGGACAATTGTGAAATACGGAATAAACTGCGTTCCGTATTGGTTCAATACAGAACGCAACTTTTAATTCCCAATTACGGAACGATTCCGTATTTCAAGGGACGGGTGGCAAGCCTAGTCATCACTGTGTTTCAGACAGTGAATAGCTTTCAGATAAGTTGTTGATGTTCAGTTCTAGAATCAATTTAAATTTGTGTTGAATACCTCTAAATGCTTTCTTGAGTGTTCTTGTTTTTACCCAATAACTGGAAAAATTCATATGTTCTGTTTTGTTGAAGCAGCATTGTAAACGTACAGTTGTGGTCAAAAGTTTACATACACTTGTGAAGAACATAATGTCATGGCTCTCTTGAGTTTCCAGTTATTTCTACAACTCTGATTTTTCTCTGATAGAGTGATTGGAACAGATACTTCTTTGTCACAAAAAACATTCATGAAGTTTGGTTCTTTTATGACTTTATTATGGGTGAACAGAAAAAAGTGATCAAATCTGCTGGGTCAAAAATATACATACAGCAGCGCTAATATTTGGTAACATGTCCCTTGGCCATTTTCACTTCAATTAGGCGCTTTTGGTAGCCATCCACAAGCTTCTGGCAAGCTTCTGGTTGAATCTTTGACCACTCCTCTTGACAGAATTGGTGCAGTTCAGTTAAATTTGATGGCTTTCTGACATGGACTTGTTTCTTCAGCATTGTCCACAAGTTCTCAATGGGACTTTGGGAAGGCCATTCGAAAACCTTAATTCTAGCCTGATTTAGCCATTCCATTACCACTTTTGATGTGTGTTTGGGGTCATTGTCCTGTTGGAACACCCAACTGCGCCCAAGACCCAATCTTCGGGCTGATGACGTTAGGTTATTTTGAAGAATTTGAAGGTAATCCTCCTTCTTCATTATCCCATTTACTCTCTGTAAAGCAACACTTCCATTGGAAGCAAAACAGCCCCACAGCATAATACGACCACCACCGTGCTTGACGGTAGCTATGGTGTACTTGGGGTTAAAGGCCTCACCTTTTCTCCTCCAAACATATTGCTGGGCATTGTGGCCAAACAGCTCGATTTTTGTTTCGTCTGACAACAGAACTTTCCTCCAGAAGGTCTTATCTTTGTCCATGTGATCAGCAGCAAACTTCAGTCGAGCCTTAAGGTGCCGCTTTTGGAGCAAGGGCTTCCTTCTTGCACGGCAGCCTCTCAGTCCATGGAGATGCAAAACACGCTTGACCGTGGACACTGACACCTGTGTTCCAGCAGCTTCTAATTCTTGGCAGATCTGCTTTTTGGTGATTCTCGGTTGAATCTTCACCCTCCTGACCAATTTTCTCTCAGCAGCAGGTGATAGCTTGCGTTTTCTTCCTGATCGTGGCAGTGACAAAACAGTGCCATGCACTTTATACTTACAAACAATTGTTTGCACTGTTGCTCTTGGGACCTGCAGCTGCTTTGAAATGGCTCCAAGTGACTTTCCTGACTTGTTCAAGTCAATGATTCGCTTTTTCAGATCCATGTATGTATATTTTCGACCCAGCAGATTTGATCACTTTTTCTGTTAACCCATAATAAAGTCATAAAAGAACCAAACGTCATGAATGTTTTTTGTGACAGAGAAGTATCTGTTCCAATCACTCGGTGAAAAATCAGAGTTGTAGAAATAACTGGAAACTCAAGAGAGCCATGACATTATGTTATTCACAAGTGTATGTAAACTTTTGACCACAACTGTATTCTAATTTAATGGTAAGGTCATAGCCAAGTAACTCCACAAGCGTCAATGCGAAATACTGTGAAAACTATTTACAAATGAACGCAACTCATTGTTGTGCTTGTCGAGGACACCGAGCTAAAGACTGAATAGCTTAGCTTTGTTTCAGTTTTCTGTAGGTAACATTTTAAACATTAAAACATGAACAATAAATGAATACAATTACATAGGTGAAAGCCAAGAATGTTCATCATGTACGTACATTGTGTTGATATTTAGCATTGTACAGTATAAGAATCCAAGTATGTATGTACTAGTTCGTTATTACTGAACAATAACAGATATTTACTATTTAAATTCATATTGATTGTGTCAAGCAATATGAATTTAAATAGTAAGTCTACTTGTGTCATTTAAATGCTATCTAGGGTGGATTATAATAGAACATGAGTGAGGACATGCAATTATGAACTTTTAACATCCGACGCCTGCTGTCTGTGTGTTTCATCACCTCCACATCTGATAATTGCTCTGGAATTGCAGCGTGAGAAAGCTTTCACATGTTCCTACTGTGATGTGAAGTGTGTGTGTGTGCATCACTCTGATCTTAGTTATTCTATCTCGCATGAACTTGTGTAGTCCAACTTCTTGTTATGAATTTCAATAAGATTTGCAAGGAAAGGGGCCGAAACTCAAAATTGCTTTTTTTTCCTATCTCGATACCCTCTGAAGGATGGACTGGAGTATTGTTGTTTATTTTAAGATGTTATCCATCATCGTGTAGTGCATTTCTTACAAAGAACCAGCGGTCTGGCAATGTGGCCACACATAAACAAAAAACACTTTTAATGTCAAAAAATGTCAATTTTAGACTTGGAATCGGGGTATCGTTGGGCCGAGACAATTTTGAGGTTATTGATGTGTATAGCTCTAGGGCTGCCAGAATGATTCAACTGATCGATTATTAAGTAAATCGACAACTATTTTGATAGTGGATTGATAGTTTAGAGACATTTTCAAACCAACATTTTCCAAAATCCTAATTTTGAGCCTTTTAGTATTAACTAATCTTTCATTTATTTGTTTTTCTTTCATTTTATAAAAATAATAAAACAAAAAAGTAAAACTCTTTTAAAATTCTATTTTTGATGTATTTGGATTGTAATTGTTCTATAAAATACTGTCTTTTTTTTTTTAATGAAAAACTTAGTCATATATTTATGATTTATGTAATTCTTGATGAAAGCAGATGATGATCTTGATGATGATCTTAATCAAAAGTCATCAAAATGACATATTTGCGCACATTTGTTTTTGTTTGGGAAAACACTGATAGTAGTTACCGTAATTTTCAGACTATCAGCAGCTACTATTTTCCTTCATTTTGAATCCTGCAACTTATAGTCCAGTGCGTGTTATTTGTTGATTTATTTGGGTTAATAAGTTACACTTTATTTGACAGCGGCGTCATGAGACTGTCATAAGACAGTCATAACTATGACATGACACTATCATGGGCATTACTGAATGCTTATGACAGATGTCATTAAGTGTCATCCGGCAAATTATGTCACTAACTCCATTTATATCTTTTTCATCCATTCAAAAGTGGGATAATTTGCCGGATAACACTAAATGACATCTTTTATAGGCATTCATTAATGCTCATAACAGTGTCATGTCATAATTATTATAGTCTAATGACAGTCCTACGGCACCACTGTCAAATAAAGTGTTACCAAATACCATAGCTAGCAATTAATGAAACAACTGTAACATTAACTGAAGAAATAATTAGCACAGAACATGAATTCTGATTGTTATTTACATCTGTAGCACTGCCATGCATGGTAGGAGGCATGTTGAACAAAAACAGTGTTTACAGCAGGTGGCAGAACAGGTTGACTGTCTCCCCCAAGGGAGCAGTGATAGCCAAATGACACTTCTTGAAGCAATGAAGCTTTGCAGCTAATTGGTTCAGAGCTTCATGGGGGTTCATTTGGTCTTATGACAGTCAAATGATGCTGCTGTCAAATAAAGTGTTACCGGTTAATATCTTGTATGTGATTAATCCATCAAAATATTCGTTTGTGGCAGCCCTAGGTGGCTCACCCAGTAATTAAGAGAGTTAGGGTGTAAAAAAAAAAACTCATTGGCTGCTGTTGAAGCCCATAGATATCCAATGTATAGTAATAGTAATGTAGATATCCAATTCCCTCACGCCATGTCTCTTCTTTAACAGCTAAACCTGTGCGTCCTGGTCACCCCTCACCCACACGCACCATATGCACCCGAGGTCTCACTGAGCACCCCGTTCCCATAAGTGATGATGTACACCACAGTGACGCATTAGTTCAAGAAGCTGCCATCCCTATTATGGAAAGTGATCGCGCTGCCCCTGAAACCAACCAGAACCGACCCGGTGGATGCTTGGACCACCACAACAATACTCAAAACATGTGAGTTGTTTCTTGCATAAATTACCAAATTTACTGCTAGCTCTTTGGCAAACACTTTCACATTTTTCCATTTTGTTCCCTAACTGTGCAGAATGATTTTTGGCCTCCCATTACACCCCCGTTGTTTTGCGCTCTGCTAACTCACAAATCTGAACTAAAGACTTTCTGATTGCTTATCTTGAGCCTCTCTTCCCGCTGTTCGTAGGCCTCCGTTGAGCCGAGCTGACACCGCCGAGATGCTTGATTCTGAAAACGGTGAGCTTCAACCTCATGCAGCCAGTTAGATAATGAGATGTGTCGTTATAACTGTTGACGGGCAGGAGGAATCTCACTTGGGAAGTTCTTCCTTTTTTCTTTTCGGCCTTCGTTGCCATGAATACTAATGCGCTTGCGTCTATACTTTAGCGTCATGTATGCGTGACGGTGTCACCTAGCTACAATGCATGGATGACGTACATGATAGGAGGTTGGTAAAGGCCTCTGGAGGAGACTGATAAGGCTAGCTGTCTCTGTCCATGTCAGCCTCTGAGGAAAGCAGTTGCTCGGTAACCGTTAAGTCAAGCTAAACTGGAAATCGGCATACGGATTCAGAAACAGCACTCTAGGTTAGGTATTGGAGGACGACATGAATGTAAAAATCGTCCAATTACTGATGATAATGCCGATAACACAGAGGAACAATAGTTTTTATGTTGATGATAGACTTCAAATCTAGGCATGTGCCGGTTACCGGTTTCAAGGTTTACTGTGGTTTGAAAAGGTATCAGTTTCAAAACCACTCAAATTTTCCGTCATACCGTAGTACGGTATTAGCTATTTTTTATGTCCCAAAAATGCAGCAAGAAGTAGCTTGGAGCGGCAGTGGTCACTCCTCCCCCTCCTGTTGTTGCTCTGTCCTGTGTGTCGGTGACACTGCTGTCGCTGTCAAAACTACACCTGAGCTTTTTCCACCCTCAAAAAGACAGTCGCTTGTATGGTGGTATTAGTATCAGGTATTGGTATTTCACCTACCAAAAAGAAAAAGAGACCTGTGGCTTAGAGGAGGAAGGACAGCCGACGTGCAGGCAACACCTCCAATATGATTTCACATTAACGTGACCATCATCCGTCACTTTACACAAAACTTAAGGTACATAAATGCTGTCATGAACGTGTCCCACCAGCTACGAGAGTTCACTCCAGTGTGTTTCGCGTGTATTGAGTAATTACCTTATTGGCCCGAATATAAGACGGTGTTTTTTTGCATTGAAATAACACTGAAAAAAGAGGGGGTCGTCTTATATTAGCGGTCTAGACATTATACCCATTCACACTGCTAGATGGCGCCAGATATAATTGAAGCGATGTTCTGTCATGACAGATCTCAGCTACTCTTTGTAGTTTAACCAGTTTGCATTATTTTATTGCAATGTTTTTCCTTATTCAGATTTGTTTCAAGACTACAGTTATAGTTAGACTTCACTTTGATGGTTAATGGAGTTATTGCAATTTTGTTGTTTTATCACAATAGATTGGTTTATTTACATTTCAAAAACCAGAAGCCATTCATTTACGAATGTGATTGCACTTTAGTTTACATATTTAAATGTTCAGATATTAAGATTTTAATGATGCAAAATAACATGCGTTTTCTCTCAAATATATTGTTATAATCATTTGCTTCGGATGTACTGTAATTATTTTCTGTAAAAAAATTAATTTGGTGTTCAAAAAGTCTTTTTTCAAACTTGAGTCTTGAAAAAGAGGTCTTATGATCAGGGCCATCTTATATTCGGGCCAATACGGTAATAATACGAGTCATACACACGCACTCCGTCTCTTACTCTCGCTATCCATTAATATTTAACTAATTAATATTAATAGTAGGAGTTATATATTCACCCAGAAAAGGTGAACAAAGTCAAATTCCTGCATCAAAACTTGGACTGAGAGAGGAATATGTGGAAAATGAGCAAATCTCTACAAATGTTGAGATGGAGCTTTAAAGTTAGTGAAGTGCCTGATATATGTATTTATTTTAAATTTTATTTAGAAGGGTTTTTACTTTTTTGTTGAATATAATCATTTTTGTTCGAACGTTTAGCAACTCGAGCTGTGGCTGTTCGTGTTGTATCAGTCGTGAACCATTCGTTCTTTTTGAACGAATTGTTTGGGTGAACGAGATCAAACTAATCACCTTCTGCACTGATTAGTTCTATGAAGCTGGGGCTTGCTTGCTGCGTGGAAGGGCGTTGAGCAAGCGGCAGGCTTCTGACATCGTGCACGACCAATCAGATGCCAGCCTCATCGCGGGCAGAGGAGGGAGCCGAAACAGAATCAGAGCGTCTGTCACTCACTTCCATGTTTGGCCAATAAGCAGCCAGCGTGCAGGCAGTGGGCAAGACTGAGTTATGTCACTTCCCGTTCACTTACTCGGTCCTCTGGCTCCTGACCGAGATTGCTACTAACTTGACTTTCCAGTGACGCAGTGAACAAGGCAAAAAATTAAAGGAAATGACTTTGTCACATATTTGTTAATATGGAGCCTATCATATGCTGCTCAAACACACAAAAACACCACACAAACCTAGAGAGCATGGTTTAGTGTACTACTTTTCTCAACAGACTCGGGACTACTTATGACGACATACTATCAAATTTACAGTAGTTTAAAACTTTCGCCAGTAGCTATGAGGCAAGCAAAAGCTGAGCTACGGTCGCGTGACAGCAGTGCAGGGGGGAGATAATTGTCACTGTATGGAGGCTTCAAGGCAGCGATATTTACCTCACCCGTGCACAGGATAATTAATATTTAGTATGATCACCATAATACTGATTTGCAATGAAACAGTATATAGCCTACATGTCAATTTTTTTCCAAGTTTTTTATTTTTTTCGTGTCAGAGCGTGTCAGGTGTTGGTTGGTTTGATAAATTAATGTCCATCTGTCCATCATATACTACTCAAGCACCCAAAAACAACGCACGCGAGCACGGGAGATGTTGCAATATGTCTCAATTTTTCTTAATAGACTAATGAGAGTGGAAAGGCGATATTGTACAGAGCAAACAATTATTTCTCATCAGCATTTGACGATCTGAGATGACGGGACGACAGGGGAGCTGACTGGATTATTTATGTATTAATACCAGTGCAAAAATGATATTTCAATACGATCTTAATAATAATGATTTGCAATGAAACTGTTTGATATGCCAAGCGCAGCATCGGCACCTTATTTCTTAGTACTCTTCGGTAGCGATGACACCATTTTAGAGCCGTAACCGATCGCGGCCGTTGCCACACTAACAAGAACTGTTCCTTTTAACATATTGGCATTTTTAAAAGGTGACAATATTATTCAATATGATTACTTTTTATTCATTTGAGTCCATCGTTGTTTAACTGATCAATGTATTAATGCGGACCAATGTAGCTTTACAGCAAAACGTTTAGCCAGGAGTCTAAATGACCAATTTCACCATTACAGTATATAATATTTGCCGATACTACAAAGTCTGCGACGATTCAATTCGATGCAGGGCCATTGATCGATATACTGCATCGTTACACCCATAATGGCTACTGTAAGTATAATTGTGTGTAGGTACAGTAGTAACAACATTGTAAATAGTTGAGCTGCGGTGAAAAATCTTGATGTGCTCGAAAAAAACTGACTGCAATTTGGGAATCCGCATGCCAATTTTAATATTAATCAGCATAAAAATCTAACAGATTTTTTAAAGAGAGAAAATGGATCCCAATGAAATCGTCCAGATTACGAAAGATATACCAATAATTGTTGAGATTATTGTTTAATATGTTGAAAAAATCATTTTGACTGATTTTGCTATTCTATGGGGTGTTGCAGTATTCATTTTTGCCGATTATTTACCAATTTAAGGTGTGCAACCCGCTTTCGGAGTTTTGAAATGTAACATAAAATGATGGCATTAATTTGAGCCTGTATTGGGTTTATTCGCGTAACGTGATTTCCTTTGGGCAAAAAGATTTGAAGTAACTAGGAATTATAGAAGTGCCACTTTACACTGACAGTGTCCATAAAAGCCGAGTATTAATATCGTTGTAAATGTGACATTTTTGACAGAGCTTCTAAAGTAGCTCTGGTCTCCTGTTTCTTTCCCCTCCCTTGGTTGCATATATTTCTACTCGTGTGCCATGAATTTCAATAAGAGCTGTAAAAAACGTGCATGCGGTGTACCTCCAAAGTACTCTTTTGGTACATTTCATGAAAGGCTTCTTGGTGGGTTTCACAGCTTCATTGTCTGCCATATATTTCCCCGCAAACGACAAAAGCCTGGACGGTCTAACAATCTGGACACCCATGAGATTCCCGGACAATAGCCAAGTCGTTACAATTGTGCAAAGTGCCACGGAATTTACAGAGGTTCCGGACATGAATAGCAATGAGCCAAGGTCTATTCTTGTCCCCTTCCTGAGCACACCTATGCTACGGTCAACTTTTTTAGATACACGTGATACACCTCTAAACAAGTTTCATCGATCTCAAGCGTAGGTGTCTAACCCATAGCCTGAGGGCCAGGCCCGGCCCACTACATAAGTTTATTGTGGTCCTTGAAAGTAAATCATATACATTGACTTGCTAAAATGAAGTTTCTGTAGTCGTTAATGAAAATTGAGGAGTACAGAGGTCAGAGGATATTTTTCCTTGTTTTAAAAAATAAAAATGATTTATCATTTAAAAAATAAAACTTAATAAAGATTTTTTTTTGCTTTTTTTCCCTCTATATTTACAATAATAAATATAACAATAAATAGAGGATATTTAGTATTTTCTCCATTTAGTTTTTTGAAAATTGAGAGCTACAGAAATCTGAGATTTTTTTTCTTTTCCTAGGAAAAATATTATTAAAATAAATAAAACATTTAAAATAAAAATATTTTTGTATTTTTTTTTATATTAGAGAGGATAATAGCTTTTTCCCCTATTCTTTTTTAATGCTAAAATGTAAATACATTAAAAATAAAAAGAAATACAACTTCTACAGAAAAAAATAGGAAATTTAATTAATTAAAAAAAACTTTTTTATGTTTTCCTCAATTTTTCTGATTTCATTAAAAATATAAATAAATAACAATGAAAAAGAAATTAGAAAAGACTATATTTGCTAAAAAGACTCAAAAAACGAATTTGGACTATTTTGATATCAACATTGGCTCCAAACAAATGAATTGACTCAAAATATTTGTCGATTCATTTGATAACCAATTACAGTGATCCCTCCCTACTTCGCGCTTCAAACTTCAAACGCGCCCTCGGTCCATCGCGGATTTTTTTTTATTAAACAAAAATAATAATAATAATAATACAGATGAGCTGTCCCGAGCCAATCGCGTAGTCTCACTCTTGCTCCCTCCAACTCCCTGCTCTCTGTTCGTCAGGCAGTGAGTGCATTGGAATTGCTTATTAAAGTTAACGATGATTGACAGATGTTTAATGTTTAAATTTGTCAGAGAAGCAAACTTCAAAATGCCGCATGCGTCAATCATCGTTTAACTTGTTAAACAGTTGCTGTGGCAACTCATTGTGTGTAAGTGAGCAGGTTGAGCAGATTTTTGGGGACATAACCAATGGAGCATTTAATAAAGCCAAGCATTTTTCTGCTTTATTGTTGTTTCAAAATAACTCAGTGGGACATTAACATGTTTAAACATAATTATAACATTTGAAGTGGTTAAAAACCATGTATTAAAATATACACAGCTGTCCAAAAGTATTGGCACCCCTGAAATTCTGACAGATAATGCTCAATTTCTCCCAGAAAATGATTGCAATCACAAATGCTTTGGTAGGAATATCTTCATTTATTTTGCCTGCAATGAAAAAACACAAAAGTGAATGGGAAATAATTAAATCATTAGCACTGTACAAAAAAACTACAAAAATGGGCCGACAAAATCATTGGCGCCCTTTGAAAAATCTGGTGATGCTTCTCTAATTTGTGTAATTAACAGCACCTGTTACTTACCTGTAGCACATAAGAAGTGGTGGCAATAATTAAATCACACTTGCAGCCAGATAAAATGGATTAAAGTTGACTCAACCTCTGTCCTGTGTCCTTGTGTGTACCACATTGAGCATGTAGAAAAGAACAAAGAACTGTCTGAGGACTTGAGAAGCAAAATTGTGAGGAAGCTTGGGCATCTCAAGGCTACAAGTCCATCTCTAAAGTGTCATCAATAAGTGTAAAGCCCATGGCACTATGGCTAACCTCCCTAGATGCGGACGGAAAAGAAAAATTGACGAGAGATTTCAACAAAACATTGTGCGGATGGTGGATAAAGAACCTCGACTAAAATCCAAACAAGTTCAAGCTGTTCTGCAGTCTGAGGGTACAACAGTGTCAACCCATACTATCCGTCGGTGTCTACATGAAAAGGGACTCTATGGTAGGATACCCAGGAAGACCCCACTTCTGACCCAGAGACATAAAAAAAAGCGAGCTGGAGTTTGCCAAAACTTACTTGAGAAAGCCAAAAACGTCTTGGAAGAATGTTCTCTGGTCAGATGACAAAAAGTAGAGCTTTTTGGGAAAAGGCATCAACATAGAGTTTACTGGGGAAAAAAAAAAAAAAAAGAGGCCTTCAAAGTTAAGAACACGATTTTGGGGGGTTGCTTTGCTACCTCTGGCACTGGACTGCTTGACCGTGTGTATGGCACTATGAAGTCTGTAGACTACCAAAAAATTTTGCAGCATAATGTAGGGCCCAGTGTGAGAAAGCTGGGTCTCCCTCAGAGGTCATGGGTCTTCCAGCAGGACAATGACCCAAAACACACTTCAAAAAGCACTAGAAAGTGGTTTGAGAAAAAGCACTGGAGACTTCTAAAGTGGCCAGCAATGAGTCCAGACCTGAATCCCATAAAACACCTGTGGAGAGATCTGAAAATGGCAATTTTGAGAAGGCATCCTTCAAATCTCAGAGACCTGGAGCAGAAGAAGAATGGTCTAAAATTCCAGCAGAGCATTGTAAGAAACTCACTGATGGATACCGGAAGCGGTTGTTCGCAGTTATTTTGTCTAAAGGTTGTGCTACCAAGTATTACGCTGAGGGTGCCAATACTTTTGTCCGGCCTATTTTTGGAGTTTTTTGTTAAATGATAATGATTTAATGTATTTTTCATTTCTTTTGTGTTTCTTTATTACTAGCAAAATGAATGAAGATATTACTACATTTGTAATTGCAATTTTCTGGGAGAAATTGAGTATTATCTGACAGAATTGCAGGTGTGCCAATACTTTTGGCCAGCAGTGTACAGTATGTATGTATGTATGTATACATACATACATATATATATATATATATATATATATATTTTTTTTTTTTTTTTTAATTATTTTACTTTGGCAAAAAAGTGAAATAACATGTCATATATAAATTTGAATAAATACATTGAACACATAATTATTTTTATTTATTGGGGGGGGCGCTACTTTGCGGTTTTTCACTTATCATTGCAGGTTCTGGTCCCCATTAACCGCGAAGTACAAGGGATCACTGTAGTCGAGTAATCGTGGCTGCTTTAGTTGGCAGATGTAATGGTCCTCCAACAGAAAGATTGAGTTGGACACCACTGATGGTGTAAACTAAGCATTATTTTCTTAATAAAAGAATTGACTTCAGCTCTTTGTGTAACTAATCAAGTATCCAATTCATAAATCTTTTCTCTTTTAGACAATGAGAAGCTAAAATTGTGCTTATTCTCCCTTGTGAGTAGTAGTTCGGGTACACAAGAAAACCATAAATACAGCCACTCCGTTACCTTTAAGCATCCGGCTAATTGAATTGACAGAATTGCCCTCCACACACTTTAGCCAAATTACCAAGGAAGTGCTTTCTACCCAGAGGAGTTGTGTATTTAATATGTAATACTTTGTAGAGCAGATTGCGATCTCAGCACGAAAATGTCATCGCAATAATTTGTGCAAAAGTGGAAAATGACAAGTGACCTTTAAAAATTAGGGAAAAAATGGCTCTAATATAAATGCAATAAGTGGCTTATTTTCAATGAAGTGTGACATTAGCTTGTGTATTTGTTAGCTCAATGGCGATTAGTCGCTGCCAGCCTCTCCCAGTCAAACTGGATTGGACGTCTATCGCCGTCACTGGCAGCCAATAAGTTGAAGGATAATATTGGCAGATAGTTGATGTTAAATGCATGTGACACGAATGCTCACTGTGCACGAGCCTGCGTCCTCCCTTCACGCACCTTTTTGTGTCCACAGGAAACACCACAGACATCAATGACAACAGGTAACACACTGACATTCACCCAGCATGCACTGCTTGTGTTTCACTATCACTGATCTGTCTCACTTAATTCACGCCATCACTTAATGACAATAATTGTTGTTGTTTTCTGTGTTGACTAGCATGAGTATGAACGACAACAGTGTGTCCACCAATGACGTCTGTGACAATCGGGACCTGAGCAAACTGGGCAGCCACCGCCATCTAATAGAAAAGATAGCAGGTTAGAAAGTTTCCTCAAGAACTTCTTGACGTAAAACTCATATCGTAAATCAGCAGCGCCTTCCGGAATACATTAGCGCATCTGTTCACACATATTCCCTTGAGTGTTTCAAACAACACTGTTTTTGTCCTGTGTTCTTCATGCCACATTGCATCACTGATGATCGTTTTATGTAGGTGAAAGCAAGTGTGTTGCTTCCAGTACATGGACGTTTTGCACTTTTGGGTTCTAAATTGAAATCTGGAATCTATATCTGTATATCATTTTATAACATACAATGAAGAGCAGAAGTATTTGCACCCCTTGTTATTTTGCAAGTTCACCCACTTAGAAAATAGGTAGAGGTTTGAAATTTCAATCATAGATGCATTTCAACTCATATAGACGCAGTCTAAAAAAAGTCACATTGTATGATTTTTAAATAATTGTTGAGCTTCACAAAGCTGGAAAAGGCTATGGGACAATTTGAAAGCAGCTTGGTGAGAATAAATCAACAGTTGCAGTAATTGTTAGAAAATTGAAAAGGCTAAACATGACTGATAATCTACCTCGGACTGGGGCTCCATGTAAAATCTCTCCTTGTGGGGTATCGCATTTGATGAGAATAGTGAGGGCTCAGCCTCGAACCACACGGCAGGAGCTGGTCAATGACCCGAAGAGCACAGTTTCAAAGGCTACTGTCAGTAAAACACTATGTGCAATGGTTTAAAATCATGCATTGCTCACAAGGTTTCCCTGTTGAAGCCAGTACATGTGAAGGCCCCTCTGAAGTTTTCCAGCGACCATCTGAATGACGCAGAGGGGTCATGGGAGAAAGTCGTGTTGTCAGATAAGACCAACGTAGAACTTTTTGGTGCAAACTTTACACGGCGTGTGTGGAGGAAAAAGAAGGATGTGTACAATCCAAAGAACACCATCCCCACTGTGAAGTATGGGGGTTAAAACCCCATGCTTTGGGGGTGCTTTTCAGCAAAGGGGGACAGGACGACTGTACTGTATAAAGCGGAGGATGAATTGTGCAATGTATAGTCAGATTTTGAGCCACCATCTCCTTCCCTCAGTCAGAGACTTGAAGATGAGTCGTGGCTGGATCTTCCAGCATAACAATGATCTGAAGCACACAGCCAAGATGAAAAAAAACATATCAAGGTTCTGGAGTGGCCTAGCCAGTCTCCAGACGTCAATCCAATAGAAAATCTTTGGATGGAGTTGAAACTCAACAACAGCCCCAAAACCTGACAGATCTAGAGAAGATTAGTGTGAAGAAATGGGTCAAAATTCATGTTTCCACTTGTGAAAACCTGGTGAAGAACTACAGAAGGCGTCTGACCTCTGTAATTGCAAACAAAGGCTTCTGCACTTAGTTTTAGCACCGATTTTCTCAGAGATACAAATACTTATGAATCCCAGTAAATTACAAATAAATTACTGAAAAATCATACAATGTGAGATACGGATTTTTTACATTATGTCTCTATAAGTGGAAATGCATCTATGATTGAAATTTCAGACATCTACCTGTTTTTCTGTGTGGGTGAACTCGCAAAATCACAAGGGGTGCAAATACTTCTTCTCCTCATACATACTGTATCCATGCTGTTTTAAAAGTTTTTGACAATATCACAACAGGAGGCCAAAGTGAATAACCTTCTTAACTATCATAATCTGATTGGAACCATGTTTTTATTCCTCATTTATTGTTTTATAACTTGGTGAAAATGAATTTAAAGATTCTGTAACAACCTTTTTCTTTACTTGAAAAGTAAAAATATTTATTTATTTACTATTTTTGGTTTTTAAAAAATCAATTATTAAAAACAATTGAATTATCATACAGGTTCAGAATTAAATTATAAACCATGGTTTTTCAGTCTACATCTTGTGTATGAATTCCCAGTTTCATTCATTTTTTTGCTTTAATATAAAGGTAGTCCCCGGGTTATGAACGAGTTCCGTTCCTACGCTGGCGTCGTAACCTGAATTTCCGCGTGAATCGGAATGAACCTTTTATATAAATCTCAAAATAACTAACCACAAAGTCCAAAAGTATTGTATTTTGTTTAATGATGGAGGATACACTGCCCTCTGGTGGCAGCGTTGGGTCTGGCTGGACTGTCGCCTTGTATGACTGAGAAGCAGATGTCTAACATGGATAAAGGATAGCTGTGCTCTGGTTTGGTCCACAAATGGCTGTAACTTGTTTCAGGTAATATATGTTTGTGTATGCATTTGTAATTAAGTTTACATCTACAGTTTGTGGAGTTACGTGTGAGCGATTTGCTATGAGAACTCTTGTAAATAAGTTAGCCTTCATTTAAGCTTGCGTACTTTTGTTTGGCAAATTAGGCTAATTTAATCTACTAAATTTTCTATGTTGATCAGACTAGATGGATGTTTGTTTTGTCTCAAGTGTTTTATTTTTAAAATGCGTGTTGTTTTGAACATAAGTTTGCATAAGTGTGTTACAGGCTTACAGCTTTATAAATTGTCAAAAGTGAAGGAAGTAAAAAGCTTCAAAAAGGACAAATGCTTTGTTTGCTGTCTGTCAAGCTGAACAACTTCACCTTTAGTGAGGACAGAACAAGTCATGTTCATAAAGAAAAGTAAGAAATAAGATACTGCTAGGCACAATTAGGTACTGTTTGTGTGACTAAAAAAAAAAAAAAAACGAATGGAAACAAAATGGCGGCCAAGACTCCTGCATCGTAAAGTCGAAATCACATAAATCGAGTATGTCGTAATCCGGGGACAAACTGTACTCCGCTGACAAATTGACTATTGTTTCGTTGTCAATCAGATGTAAATCAAAAATTTTATTGAGTCTGACAAACATCATGATATTGTACAACCTTAATTTATTGATTGTTTTTACAATAGATGGTCAGTCGGAGTTTACCCTTCACGTACTCCTAGATACCCCCTAAATCTGCAAATAACTATCCAAAAACATGTATTGCACGTCATATAGATGAAATAAGATACTGTAATTACCATCAATGCTGAGAGGTGCCTTGACGAGACACTAGCCCCTTTCAGACATATGCTGAACTCCAGTTAAATCCCGGGAATTTATCAGGTAGCCCCTATTTCTGAAAGCAATTTCCCGGGTTGACTGACACGCACATTAACCGGGTCGCGTCCTAGTATAATGTCCGGGACTTAACCGGGACGCGGCATGTATGAAAGCAGTCTGTTAATTCCCAGGTCACAGCGCAAAGGCTGATGACTTATATATAATTGTGGGCTAATCATCATTTCCCCTTTCTTCGCAGTAAGACGAAAAGTGGTAAATAAACATTGCAATTATCAACATGGCAAACTGGAAATAGCTAAATTAACTGGAAACATAACATAATTAAACTGCTATTGGATCTTAGAGCTGAGGAAGAGACAGTCCGTTGTCCATCTTTGGAAATGTGTGGTTTATTTAGTTGCCGATGCCGAACAAAAAATGACATTATGTCCGGAATGCTTTTCCCCGCCCGCACAGAGAGTACCGAGTCACCAACACGGCATAAATCTGAGAGTGTCCAACCCGGGAAATTCCCGGTGCATCTCCCCATGTTTGAAAGCCATGACACGGGTAAATCCCACGTCACATTACATGGGAATTTAGAGGGGCTGAAAGGGGCTACTGTTAAGTGACACAAAAAAAAAATGACTGGAGACAAAATGGAGGACAAGACTCTAGTGTCATAAGGTTGAAATCACGTAAGTCGGGTACCCGCGGACTACCTGAGTTATTTAATCACTTCTATTCTCCATGTTCAGTCTTTCTGTCTATCCCCTTTAAGCCCTTTCCCATCCAGCCACAATACAAACAACAACGGGAGTATACCAAACTCCCCTGTGGCACAATAAAACTATTCCAGCATTAAAAGGCATTCAGTTGAAGAATACAGGTTAGAAAAAAACTGAAACAAAACCGTTGTTTTCAAGCTGTAATCCAGAGTTGAATCTAATATTTGTCTGAGAAAAACCTAATAATTTGAAACAGAAAATGTAAATTAAATGATTACAAATGAAATGTGTTTCAGGTGCACACACACACACACACCATTAAAATACATACCATTGGATAGCGACATTTCTTGGTTTTGGGATGTTAGTCTAAGTTTGCCTGCTACATTTACCACCGTGCGAAGGCCACATGTGTTGGCCGGGTGCGCTCCGTGCCCAAACGCATCTCGCCATTTTGCGGGTAAAAGCAAATGACTGCTCGACACGTTCCCTCCGGCTAAGTGAGCGCACTTGGCGCCGTCTCTTCTCTGCCATCTGTCTTTTGCTCTGCTCTGATGTGCCTCACTGATGCTCTTTTTCCCTTATCTCTCCTTTCTGTACGCAGCCGATCAGCCGTCTTTGTAGCTTCGTCCTCACCTGCCTCTTCCTCTTCTGTTCTGTGCAAAGGACTGCGCGTCCCATGACTGAAAGATGAATGGAAATGTGCATTGCCGGTGGCCAATAGTTAGCACTGTTTATCATCATCTACTATTACACTGAGGGTACTATTTAAAAAAAAAGAAGAAATCAGTTGAGTTACATTTTTATGCTAAATAAAACAAATTCGCTTTCCGATTTAAAATTTTCAAAAAAGGAAAAATCTTAAATTTTACACTGTTAAAAAAAAAAAAGTTGGCAAAACTTGAAATTTCCAGTCAACAAATTTCACTTGAATTTTCACGTTTTGATGGAAAATTTAGCAAAGACAAATTATGGTTTAAAACTCAATATTTTAACTCATTGGTCTCCATTCATGGTGATAGATGTTTTTTTAATTTGGGAGGGGCAAATTCCATCCGATCGTTATGTTCATATGTCAAAATATTTATTCCTCACCAACCTCTCTGCAACCAAACCTGTACTGAAAAAACACAAAGTAAAACATATTTTTAAATACATAGAAAATGAGAAAAAATATATGAGAATATAGTAGTTTCCTTTCCGCTGCTAGACTTTCATTGTGGATACTCAGACAGGAGTGAATTATGCATTTGTTAGGTCTATTTTTAGCCTTGAATGAATGCATGTTTTAGAGTGTACTCCCAGCAGAGTGTGTGCATATGTGTGTGTATGTACATTGGTGTTGATGGTACCTTGTCAGGAAGATCAAAGAATATTTGCATATTAATAGAGGAAATCTGATCAGGCCAAATGCGGATTCTGAAATGCTGTCAGGTTGACACAAATGTCAATCATAATGTTCTCAAATGACCATTTTTGATGAGTTTTTATTTTAACTGTAAGATGAAAACTGAATTAAAGCCAATACGTCATAACAGCATCGATTTAGTCATTGCCATTGACGGCGATAGATGCCCAATCCATTTCAAATGGGAGAGGCTTGCAGCGCTAAAATGGATGGACGTCTATTGCTGTCAATGGCAGTCATTGAGTTAAAGATGGAGGTGCACCAATCACAATTTTCTGGCTGATCTGACCTGTCACTCTGGATTTTTGACGAACCTGTTTTATTATTTTTTTAACTTCACATTCAGTAATTACCTATGTTTTTTTGTTTTTTTTTAAACCCATCTTTCGGAATTACTAATTTCCTTTCCCAAAAATTAAGTTGCTTTACAATATTTGAATAACAAGGTTTAAGGAAATTGATGAATTGATGAATTACTGGTGAAGTATATAACTAAATTAGAACTCTAAGTCTTCCTTTTTTCGCATCTTGATACCTTTTAATGCTAGAGAAGTTTGAATGTGAGCTTTCACTAAACAGATATTATTGCTTCTGACTGAATTCACTCACAAAGGAAAGACAGTGTAAAGAGGCCATCTAGTGGCCAGAAACCGATTACCACACAACGACTAATTGGAACACAAATACAGTGGTAACCTAAACATACAAACTAGTGCTGCATCGATTAATCGATCAACTCGAGTAATTCGATTAGAAAAAAAGATTTGAATTCAATTTTGTTGCTCCGAGTATTCGTTTAATTAAAGTGACGTTGTAATGGTTTGTTTTGAAAGTGTTTGCATTTAGTTTTATTGATTTGGGTGGATACACTGCCCTCTAGTGGCAACCGTGAATATGACATAACTCATTTCACACGGCTGAATCCAGAACCTCCCTGTTAAGACCTACACAAGCTAAGTTTTTGTTTGAGCTAATGTTTTTTTAATGCATTTGTAATTTAGTTTACAAGTATATTGAGCCGTTTTTGTGGGAATATGTGTTTGAACCATTTGTTAAAAGCATTGTTTAAAAAAAAAAAACTTAAAACTTAAGCTAGCGGACTTTTGCTGTGTCGATTATTTGAACTAACTAGTTCATCGATTAATCGACTGCTAAAGTAATCAATAGATGCAGTCCTAATACGAACACATCGACATACGATGCTTCAGTTTCAGATTATTCACACATCATTTCAACATCAGACGTAAAATTTGACTTGTCATTTGTCTCGACTTATGACGACAATCTCGAAATAAGACGAGACGGCAGCACAGTGCATTTTCTTGTCAGTGAAATCAAAATTTGGTCCTTAGCCAAAAAATGTCCCTCCCACGGGACATCATAATCGTAACTATAGTTTTGGGGGTGAATTGTGTAAATACTAAATACCAATACAAGGTGACAATAAAAATGTTTTTAATTTCCAATTTATTATTATTCTGATTTGTATTTGTAATTTCATGTTTTGCTATGTGTAATTCTTATTTGCAATTATACCTGTAGTATTTATGAAGGATTTACCGTATTTTTCGGACTATAAGTCACACCTGAGTATAAGTCGCACCAGCCATAAAATGCCCAACGAAGAGAAAAAAAAAACATATAAGTCGCACCGGAGTATACTGTAAGTCGCATTTTGGGGGGAAATGTACTCGATACAATCCAACACATAGAATAGATATGTCATTTTGAAAGGCAATTTAATATAAAAATACAATAAAGAACAACTTGCTGAATAAGTCTACAGTATGATAATGTTACATGATGCATGAACAACGAAATGCGAATATACTGTCCTCACCAGGACGCTTCGGCTTGGTCCTGGCTATACAGCGAGCTAAACTCCTAAATGTAAATGACGATGCTGGACGTCCGTATAATTTGCTGACTTTATTTTGGCCGTCGTTATGACACCATCATTTGAAGAGAGAACTAAAAATAGAAATAATACAAATCAATTTTGTCCTCAATACCAAACAGGTTCGCATCAATGTAAATAAATGATAGTTAGCCACTATTACAGCAATGACACAAACGGTTAGCATGCGTTCGCTAGCATTAGCACATCGTTCAAACAACCACACAACTGGCTCTAAGTATCCGATCGCGGGTGGAAAACACACAACAACAACAGAAATGATGATACACACAGGCGTTGCCTCTGTAGAGATATTGTACAAGCATAAACAATGAATGTAGGTTCGCAACCGTGTTTCTCTCTCTCTCTTTTGCCCACTCGCTCAGACGCTGCATAGCTGTCCGTCTTCTTCTGGCGTGTGAGCGCTCTTCTTCGCATACACAAGTGAGTGCGCCCCCACTTGGGCGTGAAAGCACCACAAACTAAAAGCATGCATTTCAATATAAAAAAGTCAATAATACAATTGAACACCATTGCCTAAGGCAGAACGCGAACGTGGCCATAGCTATTGAGTTATTCAGATAACTATAGCATAAAGAACATGCTAACAAGTTTACCAAACCATCAGTGTCTCTCCAAAACACTAAAATAACATGTGAATGATATCATAATGTGTTAAAAATTTCACAAATAAGTCACTCCTGAATATAAGTCGCACCCCCACCCAAACTATGAAAAAACTGCAACTTATAGTCCGAAAAATACGGTAGTTTAGGTTTTTGGGCTGTGGAATTAATTAATCAAATTATAATATATTCTTATGGGAAAATCCCACTCCACATACGACCATTTCGGCTTACAAACCAGATCATGAAACAAATTATATTCATGTGTAAAGGTACCACTGTACAAATTTCGCTCCTTCCCACATTAACGTAGCAAAGAGCAACAGACGTTCCAATCGCTAAAGTGTAAAAATACCCAACAAGTGCACTTATATGCTCCTATTAATGACCACGAATGTCTGCGACCAAATGCTAGCGGGGTAATGCGGCTAAGAGACTCTAGATGCAATTAATAGAAAAATCGTTGATATTTTGAGTGATCGATGATCACCCAAATAGACCCCGATCGGTCGCCAAACCAATCGATCGGTGCACCTTTAGTTAAGGAGCAATTCTTATATTGATGTGTCCGCTTTTTTCATTAGTTACTTTTAAAATAATGTAAAAATAATCAAAATCTGACATTTGCACATCAGAGAAAGGACAAACAGAACTGGCAAAAATAAATAACTTACCGCAACATATACACAACTTTTATCAACACAGCTGTTGTTGTACTAAATTAAACAACCAAACGACTTTAGATGGCTTTAACTTCCTGGGGAAAGTGACTTCAAATGTGCAGATTATTATTAAATGAGACAATACCAGAGTGGGCTAACTCCAAATTTGTAATCGGACAAATCGGAGGCAGTCTATCATTTTGCTCAACAGTACAAAAACTGGGCCAAATCCCATTTCCAACATTATCACACCCATGAAAACACAAGTCTTTTAAAAACATTCCCAAAATCAAATTTAGAACATACTACTGACTCATTATTTGTAATTTTTCAGGAAATATTGACAGATTGATTTGGTGCACCGGTTATATTTTTAAATAAGTCCTAAAATTGCACAAGAAATGGACTTCGTACATTGCAGTTTTCATTGAATCACTTGTAAAATGTCAAATGGTGTTAGTCAGGGAATAAAGGTGATGTCATGATGTTCAGGCATAGAGTAAAAAATGTGAGGCAACTATTTTTATAAGTATTTTACTTCCTGTTGAAAAGAAATGTATCCAACTCGTTTATTTTGCTACTTTTTAGTTCTGACCTGCTGCTGAATGTGCTATTTTTTATTATTATTATTAATTATTTATTTTTTTCTTTTTAAACGGCTTAGCGTCATTGTTTACGAGAAGGAAAAAGGGGAACTTGTGAAACTAGTTTTTGAATTATAATTATTACTAATGGTCTGGGTTAGACGGATAATGATGCAAAGGTTATAAGCGCACTCTCAAACGAATGACCTCATCTAATAGTCTGTTGACTTTGAACCTCAAATGCAAGTGCAGTAGATGAGTCACGTTATGAGTGATTGATTTGTTGATTGATTACCGTCACTCGTCACATGCTCTGATTAGCAAGTCAGGAAGCGAGTGTACGGCTGTGTGTAAAAAAGGAGGTGCGCGCTCCAATTCTTAGCAAGCTGTTTTTCTTTTGACTTTTTGACCAGTAATGCTTAACATATGCATGAAGCACTTTATTATTACTCTGTTTGTGAATTATTTAACTACTTTGCCCCTGGTAATGAGACTTTACACTGTGTTTCCAATTTTGCACCTTTAATTTTCTTTGCATTTAGATAGTTGGTTAGTTGTATATTCATTCATAATTTTCAGTTCATTTGGCATTGTAGAAAGAAGTTGTATTATTTATTTTTTATTCATGTACTTTGCATTTTCATTTGACTTATTCCATTTTTGCTTTTATTTTTCTTCAGCAATTTAGATCGAAATGTATTTTTATTTTCTTGGTTGTTTACTTCAATGTATTTATGTAGTGTATCTTATTTCTTTCATGTTTTTCATGTCTACTTTTTTTATTGTGTGTACAGTGAGGAATAGACGTATTTGAACACTCTGCGATTTTGCAAGTTCTCCCACTTAGAAATGATGAGTGGGTTTGAAATTTTCATGGTAGGTGCTTGTCCACTGTGAGAGACAACCACAAAAAAAATCAAGAAATCATTTATGTTTTTTTAACACTTTATTTGTATTATACTGCTGCAAATAAGTATTTGAACACTCGGGATAATCAATGTTAATATTTGATACAGTAGCTGTTGATTATAATTAGAAATTAGAGGTCAAACGTTTCCTGTAACTTTTCACCAGGTTTGCACAGACTGCAGCAGGGAATTTGCACCAGTTCTTCCACACAGATCAATCAGGTTCTAAAAAAAAAAGCATATCAAGGTTCTGGAGGGGCCTAGCCAGTCTCCATAACTAAACCCAATAGAAAATCTTTGGAGTAAGCTCAAACTCTGTGTTTCTGACAGCCCAGAATCCAAAATACACTGTTATTTCTGCATTTTTTTTCTCTTCAGATTGTCTCTCACAGTGGACAAGCACTTACCATGAAAATTTCAAACCCGCCCATGATTTGTAAATCGGACAACTTGCAAAATCGCAGGGCGTTCGGATACTTATTTTATTCACTGTATGCATTTCACTATTAGATTTTAATTTGATTTACTCTTGTATCTTTTTTTTTTTTTTTTTTTTTAATGTTTACTTTTAACCCCCTGATGCCTGAATTTAAATTGAAAACATTTACATAAAAAAAGCATTGAGGAGATACATATGTACATAAAAATATTAATTAAAAATAAATTATAAATTAAGAAAAATAAAAAAGGAAAATTAAATACAACAAAAAATATTGGAAAATCCATAATAAAAAGAAATCATTAAAATATTTTTTTTAATAAATAAAAATATCGAAAATTTTAAAATACAAAAAAAAATTAAATAATTAAACAGAGTATATTTTTTTAAAGTACAAACTAACAATTTATTTAAAAAAGTATTTACCCCCAAAATTATTTAATTATATTTTTAAATATGATTTTTGAGATTTTTAATTAATTTTATATTTTTTATTTCTTTTATCTTCTTTTAATGATTTTTATTTTAGGATTTTCTCATTTTTAGCTGCATTTTTCTATTACATTTTCTATATTTGGTATGTTTTTATGAACTCACTGACTGCCATTGACGGCGACAGACATCCAGTCCAATTTGACTGTGGGCTGGCAGCAATCGAACGATCCCTGTCTGTCACTGTCAATGTCAGTTAATGAGTTAGTACTAGTCGTATGTACATATGTACGGTATTCCCACCAATGCTTTATGTATATTTGTTAACCCTTAAAGACCTGCAACATGAAGCAATTATCAGAGAATCCCAAAATTTGAAAAATAACGTCCTTATGAAACCTTTTTTTTCTTCAAATTTGTAAAAAGAAATGTCAAAATGAATATGTGTAATAAGCACTCTAATATCTAAAACCTTAGCTAAATCCTGTGTTTTTTTTTCTCATGGAACCTGCAGATGCATGTGTTGACTGGCGTCTATCATTTTATTTTTCAAAAGGAAATGTCAAAATTCTGAATTACTCTCAAAATCATGAAATTTTAGGTGTATCAAATGTGATACTTTCAGCAATAAAGGGTTGAATATTAAATTCAGGCATCATAGGGTTATTTTACACTCAACTAGATTAGTTATTGTACAGTGGGGCAAATAAGTATTTGATCAACCACTAATCGTGCAAGTTCTCCCACTTGAAAATATTAGAGAGGCCTGTAATTGTCAACATGGGTAAACCTCAACCTTGAGAGACAGAATGTGGAAAAAAAAAAAAAAACAGAAATTCACATTGTTTGATTTTTTTAAAGAATTTATTTGCAAATCATGGTGGAAAATAAGTATTTGGTCAATACCAAAAGTTCATCTCAATACTTTGTTATGTACCCTTTGTTGGCAATAACGGAGGCCAAACGTTTTCTGTAACCCTTTACAAGCTTTTCACACACTGTTGCTGGTATTTTGGCCCATTCCTCCATGCAGATCTCCTCTAGAGCAGTGATGTTTTAGGGCTGTTGTTTGGCAACACGGACTTTCAGCTCCCTCCACAGATTTTCTATGGGGTTGAGGTCTGGAGACTGGCTAGGCCACTCCAGGACCTTGAAATGCTTGTTACGAAGCCACTCCTTTGTTGCCCTGGCTGTGTGTTTGGGATCATTGTCATGCTGAAAGTCCCAGCCACATCTCATCTTCAATGCCCTTGCTGATGGAAGAAGATTTTCACTCAAAATCTCTCGATACATGGCCACGTTCATTTTTTTTTTTTTTTTACACAGATCAGTCGTCCTGGTCCCTTTGCAGAAAAACAGCCCCAAAGCATGATGTTTCCACCGCCATGCTTCACAGTGGGTATGGTGTTCTTCAGATGCAATTCAGTATTCTTTCTCCTCCAAACACGAGAGCCTGTGTTTCTACCAAAATGTTCTATTTTGGTTTCATCTGACCATAACACATTCTCCTAGTCCTCTTCTGGATCAACCAAATGCTCTCTAGCGAACCGCAGACGGGCCTGGACGTGTACTGGCTTCAGCAGGGGGACACGTCTGGCAGTGCAGAATTTGAGTCCCTGGCGGCGCATTGTGTTACTGATAGTAGCCTTTGTTACTGTGGTCCCAGCCCTCTGTAGGTCATTCACTAGGTCCCCCTGTGTGGTTCTGGGATTTTTGCTCACCGTTCTTGTTATCATTTTGACGCCACGGGGTGAGATCTTGCACGGAGCCCCAGATTTGAGGGAGATTATCAGTGGTCTTGGATGTCTTTGATTTTCTAATAATTGCTCCCACAGTTGATTTCTTTACACCAAACGTTTTACCAATTGCGGGTTCAGTCTTCCCAGCCTGGTGCAGGTGCACAATTTTGTCTCTGGTGTCCTTCGACAGCTCTTCGGTCTTGGCCATTGTGGAGTTCAGAGTGTGACTGACTGAGATTGTGGACAGGTGTCTTTAATACCGATAATGAGTTAAAACAGGTATCATTAATACAGGTAACGAGTGGAGCCTTGTTACACCTCAATGGAAGAAGTTAGACCTCTTTGACAGCCAGAAAACTTGCCTGTTTGTCGGTGACCAAATACATATTTTCCACTGTAATTTTGAAATAAATTCTTTAAAAATCAAACAATGTGATTGTCTGTTTTTTTTTTTTTTTCCACATTCTGTCTCTCGTGGTTGAGGTTTACCCATGTTGACAATTACAGGCCTCTCTAATCTTTTCAAGTAGGAGAACTTGCACAATTGGTGTTTGACTAAATACATATTTGCCCCGCTGTATTTCATTTTTATTTAAAATTTTACTTACTTCATACTGTAACTACATTGGAATTTCATTTCTAATTCTAGTTATTGTTGTCCGCACAATTCTGAGGTTGTGGGCTTGAATCAAAACATGCACGTTGGCTTCAATGACAATTTGTCCTTTGGTGTAAAAAGGTCAGTCAATTGTTTATCTACATGTGCCTCTAAATTTGTCCTTAATTTTAAGTTTGAACTCGAGCAAACTTTACTGAATCAATTGCAAAGTGTTGACATAACCTATAGAAACCACCAATTGAATGGGACCGAGCGTTCCTCCATATTTTCTGGAAAGAAACCATCAAAATAAGCGGCGTCCTGACATGCTCTGGCTTTAGGAAAATACTGCGTCAATCATAAACAAGCAGAATTAGACGAATGACGTGGGAAAGTGAAAAAAAAAAAATGGTGACAAATTGTATCTTTTGTCTGTTGATGTATTGTTGATTTCTTTTTGCCGTGTGATGTCGTGCATGCGTGCTTTCCCTTTGAAGCTGACAAACACACTTGTCGTCCAATTCAGTCTCCTTTCAATAAAAAAAAGGATTGAAAGTGTATACAGCGTGAGCGTATTCTGTTTGCCAGCTACGAGCCACACACTCGCAACAAAAGAAATCAATAAGTAGAGCAAGCTAATAGATGCTGGCTGTTGCTGGCTGTAATTAGCTGCTGATATACTCAGCAATCAGTGCTGTTAATTACATAAAGGTAAAATGTCAACACTTATACTAAGGGGGAGGGCACTCATTAACACATTCATTGCCATAGACAATCATAGACATCAAATCAATTTCAATTGGGATGGTTGGCAGTGGGTCATCATGTTTTAGTGCCATTGACGGCGATAGATGGCCAATTCATTTTGACTGGGAGGCCTAGCATTGATCGATTGGACCCTCTATCGCCGTCAATGGAAGACAATTAGTTGAAAAATGAATTATGCTATAGTTCCTACAATCCCGTTTGAAGTTATACTGTATGCAGCGACCCCAAACTTTTGAACTGTAGTCGGTATGATGATAAAATATTTGATAGAATATAATACATTTTTTCTTATGTTTCCTTTACAATCGTGGATTAAAATGTTTCCTAAAGTGACTAATTTAGTTTTTAACATTTGTATAATATTGTTAATATATGATATTAATATTTATTTAATTTTGATTTTTTTTTTTTTTTTTTAAATATATTTCCACTCCCTGATTTTGGTTTTATCTAAATTTGGAGAAAAGAAAAAACTGAATTACACCATCTGTGAAAGTCTGAAAATGTGATTTTTTTCAAGGTAAATATATAATTGGTTTTGAGTATTTTCATTTTTAGCTTACTGATAAAACTATTATTTTAAAATTGTATTTTTTAAATGTATTTCCATCTTGATTTCTTTTTATTTAACATTTAAAAAATAAAAACTGATATTTAGATTTGTGAAAATGTATAACTTTTTCCAAGTTGAGTTTATTCCATTTGTTTTTTTTTTTTGTGCATGTCATAAGTTATTTATTCCATTTTAAAATGATTTTAGATGTATTTCCACATTCAAATTGAGGGAAAAAAAGTCAAAACCTGATTTAAACTTGGGTTTGTGAAAAGACTTTTTTTTCTTCCAAGTTAAAGTGTTTTTTTTTTGTTTTGTTTTTTTAATATCAATAATTATTTTTAAAAATTACGTACTGTGTTTACTTTATTGTTATTATTATTATTATTTTAGTTTATGAATTAAAATGATACATTCTTACTGGCTTTCTCCCTTTGACGTTAAAGCCTTGGAAAATGACATCTTCCAATAAGTTCTCTGTGTGTGTATGTATATGTGTGTATATATATATATATATATATATATATATATACACATTAGCAATTCAAAACCAAATAAATACAAAAATTTGATGTAACACAAATACGCAACAGCAAAAACCCATACACTCCTACAGTGATCCCTCACTTCTTCGCGTTTCAAACTTCACGCCCTCAGTCCATTGCGGATTTTTTTCCAATAAATAAATAAATAAATACAGATGAGCTGATCCGATTACATAGTCTCACTCGCCCTCCTGCTGCTTTTCTTTGTCAGCAGGTGCACTGGAGTTGCTTATTAAAATTAACGATGATTGGCAGACGTTAAGGTTTGATCTCGCCAGAGATGTTTGGAAGCCGAAACTTCAAAGCGCCACATGCGTCAATCATCGTTTCTTGTTAAACAGTTGCTGTGGAAACTCATTGTGTGTAAGTGAGGCGCTTGAGCATATTTGAGTGGTCTCACTTAATGAAGCATTTAATAAAGACAATCATTTTCTACTTTGTTCTTGTTAAAAAATAATTCAGTGGGACAGTAACATGTTTAAAACGTATCATTATTACGTATTACATTTGATGTGCCAAAAAACTATTTATTAAATTCTATATACAGTACATAAAAGTTTTTTTTTATTATACTTTTGGGAAAAAAGTGAAAAAAACATATATGTATCTCTTTCCAATGCTAAATCTGAATAAATACATTGAACACACAAGGGTTTTCGCGGTTTTTCACTTATGTTGGCGGGTTCTGGCCCCACTAACTGCGAAAAACGAGGGATCACTGGGCTCCAAGCTTTATTTTTTTAAAAATAAATTCATTATTTAAAAAGATTTACATTGATTTGCCCCAATAAACAATGCATCACCATTCATCACACAGTACACAAGGCACTTAAAAATGCCATAAAAACCATCCGGTACAATCACTGTCGCGTTTTATGCTGTCAGTGAGCCAAACTGTGACTCCTTCTGACCTCATACTAGCAGTACCTACGGGGAGGTCTGTGTTTGTTTGTATCTGGATGCGGCCAGCCAGTAGCCAAAAGGGCAAAGTGCAAACTAGTAGCTTTAAAATCCACTTTTAATCCACTCTAGTGTAGCACACTCCAGCAAATCTCTCCTCAGGAGGCATCAAGTGAAAAGGTATCTCCCACCCTGAGGCCTCCCAAGATTTCCAATCTGTGAGTACTATTGTGGAAAATATATAGATGAAAAGCAGTAAACTGATGCTATCGTCACTTTGAAAGCATTTTATGAAACACGAGATTGCCATTGATTTTGTGTATCTCACGATAAAATGTCAGTAGTCTCATTTTAAAGATTTTGGAAGGACTATATCCACGGAATGTGAGATGTTCACTTTTTTAGCTGACAGCTATTCGATTCTAATCTGATGTTTGTGCTGCATGATTTAATCTTCCTTAGCCTGTGGAAACGCTATATTGCTGAGCCCAAAAAAATCAAGTAAAATAATGTATATAACCGCCATTAGTGGCACGAGACGTTCAATCCATTTTGACTGGGGGTACCAGCCCCCCAGGCAAATTGGATTGAACGTCTAGCGCCGTCAGTGGCAGCTAATGATAATATAACAAATAATTATCTTATTTAAAGTGGCTTTTCCAGCACGTATCCGCTTTAATGTGTGTTTATTGTTATTTTTAAGATGAAACCAGGGTGAGTGCTGTTAGCGGTCTTTTTATCTATGCAAAAGCAAACAGGGGTTACCTCAGTTCAACAACCCTCGACCTTTTTTACATGAGGACACTGATTTGTCTCGACGTTGAGTCACGGTCCAACAATGACACATGATCTAAGTGTATATAAAACTACAGTACTCTTTCTACAGAATCCACTGGTGAAGACCTCAAGAGTTGGTCGTCATGGCGACCGCACAGACAACTAACGCTAACGGTGTGAGGCACAGATGCGTCTTAGGCCATAAAATGGATGACCTGACAAATCCTGGTAGGATAGTACATGATAATATCAGATGAGAAACAAGGTTATAGTGCTCATTTTTAATTGAGACAAAGGTAACTCATTCACTACAATTGACAACTATGAAAGTCTATTGACCATGTTGTGAAATGTTGGTTAATTTTTCTGGCTAATAAGATTGCTTTTCTACAGTTGGTATCGAATCAAAGACGGATGATGCGGCGCAGTGGCACAAGCATGTGCAGGTAAACAAAACGGCAGTCAAAATGTTTTACTACACTGAGTACATGGCTGTATGGGGAAAATATGAAAATGTGTATCCTTCAGAGAGTGAAGGTGAAGATTTTGCAGCAGGTCCAGGATCAGCTCAGTGATATTCTAGACACAACACTGACCGAGCCTGTCCATGCGTCCGTTAATGGAAAGACGTCTAACATTTCTTCACCATCCAGGTAATTGCTGTAATTTTTAGACCAAAAACCGCACCGACCAAAACATTACATGAAAACTGCATTGAATATAAACCGCACTGGACTCTACAGTAAGTCAACACCAAATGACATGAAGTCCATTAGCCTGTAAAATAAATCCACGGCTAAACCACACAGGACGATAAGATGCATGGTTCAAAGCTGCGGGTAGAAATAGCTTTTTATAGGTTGAAAATGATGGTAATCTGTTTTACCATAACTTTAGTGATCCCCTGCTGCACACTCAAATATAAGACTTCCTATTAGTCATGCTAATTTAAGATTTTAGGTAGACATACAGTGGGGCAAATAAGTATTTAGTCAACCACTAATTGTGCAAGTTCTCCCACTTGAAAATATTAGAGAAGCCTGTAATTGTCAACATGGGTAAACCTCAACCGTGAGAGACAGAATGTGGAAAAAAAAAAAAAAAAAATGAAAATCACATTGTTTGATTTTTAAAGAATTTATTTGCAAATCATGGTGGAAAATAAGTATTTGGTCAATACCAAAAGTTCATCTCAATACTTTGTTATGTACCCTTTGTTGGCAATAACGGAGGCCAAACGTTTTCTGTAATTCGTCACAAGCTTTTCACACACTGTTGCTGGTATTTTGTCCCATTCCTCCATGCAGATCTCCTCTAGAGCAGTGATGTTTTGGGGCTGTCGTTGGGCAACACGGACTTTCAACTCCCTCCACAGATTTTCTATGGGGTTGCGTTCTGGAGACTGGCTAGGCCACTCCAGGACCTTGAAATGCTTCTTACGAAGCCCCTCCTTTGTTGCCCTGGCTGTGTGTTTGGGATCATTGTCATGCTGAAAGACCCAGCCACGTCTCATCTTCAATGCCCTTGCTGATGGAAGGAGATTTTTACTCAAAATCTCTCAATACACGGCCCCATTCATTCTTTCCTTCACACAGATCAGTCGTCCTGGTCCCTTTGCAGAAAAACAGCCCCCAAGCATGATGTTTCCACCCCCATGCTTCACAGTGGGTATGGTGCAATTAAGTATTCTTTTTCCTCCAAACACGAGAACCTGTATTTCTACCAAAAAGTTCTATTTTGGTTTCATCTGACCATAACACATTCTCCCAGTCCTCTTCTGGATCATCCAAATGCTCTCTGGCGAACCGCAGATGGGCCTGGACATGTACTTTCTTCAGCAGGGGGACACGTCTGGCAGTGCAGGATTTGAGTCCCTGGCGGCGCATTGCGTTACTGACAGTAGCCTTTGTTACTATGGTCCCAGCTCTCCCGTGTGGTTCTGGGATTTTTGCTCACCGTTCTTATTATCATTTTGATGCAACGGGGAGAGGAGGGAGTTGAAAGTCCGTGTTGCCCAACGACAGCCCCAAAACATCACTGCTCTAGAGGAGATCTGCATGGAGGAATGGGCCATAATACCAGCAACAGTGTGTGAAAAGCTTGTGAAGAGTTACAGAAAACGTTTGGCTTCCGTTATTGCCAACAAAGGGTACATAACAAAGTATTGAGATGAACTTTTAGTATTGACTAAGTACTTATTTTCCACCATGATTTGCAAATAAATTCTTTAAAAATCAAACAATGTGATTTTCTGTTTTTTTTATTTTTCCCACATTCTGTCTCTCATGGTTGAGGTTTATCCATGTTGAATATTACAGGCCTCTCTAATATTTTCAAGTGGGAAAACCTTCACAATTAGTGGTTGACTAAATACTTATTTGCCCCACTGTAACTCAAATTCTTATGTTCACTTAAGCCTTTAACACCTGATTTTTTTTCCCGAATTTGCATGCCTTTGATGTTGCCTTTATATTTCAAAGAAAAAAATTGTTCACAATGGCGTGGTTGGGTCCCTTTTTTCAGGACACCATAACTTTCATGTCCAAACCGTTGTTTTCTTCACTGGCCAATTATAATAAACAATTTGAAACCAAAAAGACAAAAAAAAAGAAGAAAAAAAAAATCCCAAAAGGTTTTTGTCAAAATTTGTAATATTGATGGTCCATTGACAACCAAACATGCGTAACGAAACGTTTTGAAGCTTGATAATATTTATTCAACTTGTTAGGATAAACATTCAACAGAAAAAAAAATAGACTGAATAGTTTTATATTTGATATTTCAACAGAAACGCACGTATGGTTATCTGCGTTTTTGTTCTTTCTACATACTATGGTCAAAACAGGTTATATACAGTAGACCAACCGTGTAAATTAGTGGGAAAAAAATATATATATATCATCTAACACAAAAAGGTTTTGCAGAGTATCTCTTTGTGAGGTTAGGTATTGAACCCATCACCTTATCAAAAGTACAGTATATAGATACAATCAAGCTTCTCGAACACACAAATCTACCATATTGACCCGAATATAAGAGGGCCCTGATTATAAGACAACCCCCTCTTTTTCAAGACTCAAGTTTGAAAAAAGACTTTTTGAACACCAAATTAATTTTTATACAGAAAATAATTACAGTACATCTGAAACAAATAATTATAACAATATATTTGAGAGAAAACGCATGTTATTTTGCCTCATTCAAATCTTAATGTCTGAACATTTAAATATGTAAACTAAAGTGCAATCACATTCGTAAATGAATGGCTTCTGATTTTTGAAATCTAAATTAACCAATCTATTGTGACAAATCAACAAAATTGCAATAACTGCATTAACCATCAAAGTGAAGTCTAACTGTAACTGTAGTCTTGAAACAAATCTGAATAAGGAAAAACATTGCAATAAAATAATGAAAACTGGTTAAACTTGAGAGTAGCTGAGATCTGTCATGACAGAACATTATTCAATGATATGTGGCGCCATCTAGCGTCATGAATTGGGAGAGAAGCTGAGATCTGTCATGACAGAACATCGCTTCAATGATATCTGGCACCATCTAGTGTCGTGAATGGGTATAATGTCTAGACCGAGAATGTAAGACGACTCCCTCTTTTTCAGTGTTATTTCAATGCAAAAAAACCCACTTCGGGCCAATACGGTATATACAAATTAAATAGCTTGGTCTTGAAAAAAAAAATTTAATATAACATTGAAAAACGTTTTCACAACTATTTACAATAAACTATTTCAGTTCAATTTTTCCATGCATGCCACTCAGTTTCCCCTTGAACGGGACACACGGCTACGACATACACTACGTCACACAGCCACTCTTCCGCCATTTGCACACTGCTGTTAGCCTGTCACTCTTCTCGCTCGCCGACTCATCCAAAGAAAACAATGGCAAATCTTGCCCATCCTCTTCCTCAAGTTGATGAAATAATGCGTTAGCTTGCGCTACATTTAATTTTCGATTCCACATGTTTCAAAGTTGCTTGCTCAATCCAACCGGCTGTCGCTCCCTACCTCGTCTCCCTCTCCTTCGGTGGCGCCCCGCTCGGCAATTTATCGAAAGTGTTCACTTTACATCTGTCCTTCGTGACTTCATAATGGCTCCTGGGATATGTAGTTTTTCGTGGTGCTTTAGGTTTTGAAAAAGGACGGGAAATGATGGAAATATGGACATAAACACATAGTCCATGCAGCGTTTTAATGTTTATTTATGAGGGCAATAAAAGTATAAAACTCAAATGACATTATCTCCCGTTTTACTTGGTTGATTGTCTTCAAGTAAAAACAGGCGTGGACTTCAGCTTCTGCACGTAATTACAGTGTGACGACTGACGAGGCTTCAATGATATACAAAAATATGTCGCCGCCGACACGTCCGGTGTTAAAGGGTTAACTTGTTATTCAGTGTATTCCTAACTCGCTCATAGAGTTAAATGAGTTGAATTAACTTGCATGATGAAGAGGAAAAAAAAGTCGAGTTTCTCTTTTTACAGGTTCTTTTATTCTCTTAATGAACACAAGATGACTACACGCAATTAAGGAACAAAAAGAAAGCAATAATCACCTAAGATAAATACATTAATTGGGGAATAATCAAAAACTGGCCAAACGTCCTCGAGAGCCCCACTCAGGTGCCTTCGAGAAGATCTGCCCCGAATTCTGAACGCATTTACTATTTGTTATTTCCACTGCAAATAAGCAGGCCCCCATGGTAACCCATAAAGCAGGGTTCACTAAATCCGGACCTCGGTGCCACTTTTCCTGTCGTGTTTTCCATGTCTCCCTCCTCCAACACACCTGAATCAAAATAATCAGGATCATTATCAGGCTTCTGGAGAGGTTGCTGATGACATAATCATTTGATGCAGGTGTGTTAGGGGAAAGAGACGTGGAAAACACGACAGGAAAAGTGGCACCGAGGTCCGGATTTAGTGAACCCTGCCATAAAGTGACTCAACAGAAAGTGGAATTTTACTAGGCAGCTCTGTTTATGACTTTGCTTCACAGAAGAAATCATATCAGAAAGACAAAAGGATATAGACATTAATGAACTAAGTACAATGAACAAACGTATGGAAACAAATATCGCTAAAATGATTACGTTTGTGGGCTATTCTTAAATTTCTGAGAAAATTGAAGTTGTGCATAGTTAGCCTGACTCCCGATGTTTTCAAAACAGCGTGCTGGCAACTGGTTAATTAGCCAGAGTGTTCAGCTCACTTGTCTGTACAATGCGCTGCTGCGATGGCGTTTATGTTCGAGCCCCTCTTGGAGCTAAGTATTGTATTATATTTTTACTTAAACTGAAGTCCAGTGTTGGGTTTTAACTGTTCATTGGATTTGCTGATTTTTCCATTTAGGCTTGAAAATTCTAGTTTTGCCAACTTTCATTTTTTCTTAAATTAGTGCATTGATTTTTGTAAAATAGTTTCAATGCTTGGACTCAAAGAAAAACACTAATCTAGCTAAGCAAAAATCTGTTACACCTTTGCAAACATGTGAAGTGGTTTTTTTTTTTTTTTCATTTTCGATCTCACAGGATGGACGATGGAAAAGTGTTTATGGACCGAGCATCACTGCTTGAGTAAGCATAACTGTGCTCAATAATTTATGCATGAAGGTCAACTTCAGACTTCAAAGCATATCAACATTCATATCGTTGTGCTATTGTTTTGGTTTTAATTAATACAGTGGTACCTTGACTGCATAGTATAACAACTTACAAGCTCTTCAAGTTAAGAGCTGTCATATGTACTAATTTTTGTGTTGCAAGAAACCCTGACGCTTTGAGTTACGAGTGAGCTTTAGATAATTAGCTGCTCAAGGGAAGTGAAAAATATACTAGTATAAATGGAAAGGGGCCGTATTGTTCTGATTTCACATGACTCATCAATGGCAGTGAACGAGTTAAAAGAATGATTTATAATAAAAATTTAGCTAATAGGGAGTGTATAGAAAAGATTTTTGAATGAACAGCTAACTTCACTGCAGAACTTTGTTTCATCGGTTTACTTATGTTAAATAAATACAGTGGTACCTCGACATACGATCGCTTTGACCCACGATCTTTTCGACATCCGACAAAAAATTTGACTCGCCATTTGTTTCTACATCCGACGACATGCTGGAAATATGACGATTTATGACAGTGCCGCAGTTACTTTGTTTTCTCGCAAGACGGACGCATGGAGGATTTTATTGTGAGAGAGATCAACATAGGTTCCAAAAATGTTAGTGCATGTGATGAAAAAAACAAAAAAATGAAGCTTACCTTTGAAATTAAGATGGAAATAGTAGAAAAAAATGAGCGCAGTGTGGGCATCCATGAACTGGCTTGACAAAACTCCTCTGACCATGGTCCACCAGTCTTTATAAGTTAAGGTGACAATTATTATTGTGGTACCATTGCCAGCTTCGTCAGGTTTTTAATTATTTCAGAACTTGTGCAACACAACACGCCTACTGTCCACCGCAGCTGAACAGAACATGAAAAGTGAAAGAAAAAACTTATGCACCTCTCACACTCAGCCACGCGGTGCATTCAGGTACACCACAAAAAACACATCCACCACATTAGAACCCAATTCGTTAGATTATTACTGGTATTATTATTACAATAATTAAATTATTATACCGCTTTTTATTCATAAATTATTTGTTTTGCTATGTGTAATTGCCATTAGTAATAGTGCCAGCAGTATTTATTAAGGATCTAGTGCAGGTTTTCAGGCTGTGGAACAAATATATGGAATTAGAATTAGAATTAGTATAGGATAGTATTAGTATATAATAAGTATTCCAATCGAAAATCCTGCTAGACATACGACCATTTCGACTTACAAAGAAGGTCATAGAACGAATTAACTTCGTATGTAGAGGTACCACTGTATAAGTGCTGTTAAAATACTAGAAATGAATGTTTTTAATCATGAAAAATAGCAATGACCTGTAAAATATGACATGAGAAACAGCCGTAACCTGAAAACTTAAGTCAAGGCGCCACTCTACAAATAACTCGAGCCATGAGCGCAGTCTCAGAAGAAATTAAAATTCGTAAATCAATGGAGTGAACGGACCATCTAAAATTAATACTCTGCTTAATTCATGACTGCCATAGTTTTTTTTAAAGAATATTTCTTCATTATTTATTTGTTAATAGTAATAACAGGCTATCTGGTTTTGAAAATCAACGTAAGTTTGATCATTTTTTTCCTATCTTCATGTCAAGTGAGTTGTTTGAGATCAGCCACATCAGAACCATCTACCACATGTTTGTCGCTGTGCTGATCATCTTCTGTGTGAGCACGCTCGCTGTAGACTACATCGACCAGGGCAGGTATGTGACAACATTTCAGCCAAATACTTTTTCTTTTCTTCAAAATTTTTTTTTCATATATATTTATTTTGTTTGCCTTATCAATCCATCTGACCACAGTCCACAATTAGGATTCTGTTTGCAGATGGAAGGTTTTACTCACCCAAGGGCTTAAAAGATACATTCACCCTGATATTATTGATTGTGATGTGGGAAAATTGCTGTGACCTTGCCGGATTAAAAATGCATCCCCTGGCAAACAGCTGCTATGAGTAGATATGTTTAAAGTCTTTATCATTAGTGCTGTAAAGGGTTCTTTTCAGATAGGAGTTGATAACATTCTGGAAAAGACTAAAGTGCCTGCCCTTTTATGCATATCTTTTCTACTCTAATTTGTCTTGTGTCGTCATGTTGTTTATCTTAGCTTTACTAGTTGCTAGTTTGTCTAGTCGTTTTGTGTGTAGGTGTATCTGTGGCTATTTTAGTTTGGCAGAAATGTATCATGCCTTAAGTATTTGTTCGTCTACTACTATAGGTTTTAAATAAGTAGCTTAGCTCAGTTTTATTATTTGGTTAATTTAGCTCAAATGGTCATTGATTTTCCGACTATTAAACGATCGTTATAGTTTACATTTGATTACCGTAATTTTCGGACTATAGGCCACTACTTTTTTCCTTCATTTTGAATCCTGTGGCTTATTGTCTAGTGTGGCCTATTTGTTGATTTATTTGGGTTCATAGGCAACACTTTATTAGACAGCGGCATCATAAGACCGTTATAATTATGACATGACACTATCATTGGCATTACTGAATACTTATGACAGATGTAATTAAGTGTCAGCCAGCAAATTATGTCACAAACTCCATTTATGTCTAGCTCGGATCTTTTACATCCATTCAAAAGTGAGATAATTTGCTGGATAAAACTAAGTGACATCTGTTATAAGCATTCATTAATGCTCGTGACAGTGTCATGTCATAATTATGATTGTCTAATGACAGTCTTATGGTGCCACTGTCAAATAAAGTGTTACCAAATACCATAATTTTGCAATTAATGAAACAGCTGGAACAGTAACTGAAGAAATAATTAGCACAGAACATTTTTACACACACAATTTTGATTGTTATTTTTACATCTATAGCGCTGCAATGCATGCTAGGAGGCAAGTTGGACAGCAACAGTGTTGACAGCAGGTGGCAGCAGAGGTTGAGTCTCTCCCCAATGGGAGCAGTGATGGCCAGATGAAGCTCCTTTAAGCAATGAAGCTCTGCAGCCAATTGGTTCAAAGCTTCATGGTGGTTCATTTGGTCTTATGACCGTCGTATGATGCCGCTGTCAAACCAAGTTAATATCTTATGGTGTAAATATACCATATTACAGTGAGGACAGCAGCGGCTAATACTCCAGTGCGGCTTATCTATGAACAAATGTCGTTTTCGTGTCAAATTTGGTGGGTGGCGGCTTATAGTCAGGTGCGCCTTATAGTGTGAAAATCAGGGTAGTTTTTGTTCTTGGGTTAGTTTGGTTTAGTTTTTTGTGGTCCTTTTGTATCTTGTCTTGATTAGCTTAGCTTTGTTTTGATTAGCTTGATTTGGTTTGACTTGGTTATGTTAATGTAGTTGGATCCGTTGGCTTCTTATTTTAGTCTTTCATGGTCAAACTTCTGTTTCTTCTACTTCCTTTTTTCATCATGGCTATTTATCTTTGCATCTTGGTTTATACGACGAAACAACGGCACCTTCTATAACCAGACTTTTTGTTGACAAATGGCAGGTTGGTCCTGGAGTTCGACCTGCTCTTCTACGCCTTTGGCAAGCTGGGAACAGTCACCTGGGTGTGGGCGCTTATGTTCGTCTACACCCTGCTGGTTCCCTACTACACACTACTCTTTTGGGGTTCTTTTTACCACCGGTGCCCCTCAAAGTTGGGGCTGTCCGTGTGCACGGCTTTGGTCCTGGCTGCCCTCCAGGCATCAGTTCTTGGACTTCTGCCCATCTACGCAGTGGTACAGCACCAGCTGCCACCAGCCTCCCGATTCATAGTCATATTGGAGCAGGTCAGTGTGTTTATATTGGGTTGCCAAGAGTGATCAAGAGATAAGTGATGTAGTCAATTTTATTACAGTGTTTTGTAACCAAACTGCATTGTTGGCAAGTCATCCTGACACAGGAGATAATTCAAAAATGGTGTGTTAACCTTGGCAACATACATCATAATCGTTTTAGCTCCACTTGTGATGACTAAGTAGGATATTTTAGCTAAGCTTCCCTTAAAAAGATATACAGTTTGTAAAGAATCATCTGGATCAGAAAGAATGAACTCATTTCTCTGAGTTTTTTGCAGATTCGATTTCTTATGAAGAGCTACTCGTTTATGAGGGAATCTGCCCCTGAAATTTTGAAGAACACACCAAAACAAGGTAGTACTAAACACGACGCAATTCAATTATCAACAGAACTGAATTTTTTTTTATATAATCAATGTCTTATTATAAGATTAAAACAGTATATGGAACTTGCTGTGTATAAAATGAGTGACGTATTAGCAATTTATCAATTGTAGCAATACGAGAAAAGGCCACAGGAGTATTGAGCTACAAATTCCTTCTCCAATACATGTATTTGTCAGGTGTCAAAAATTTCAGTAATTTTACTTTTAGATTTATTAGGGTTTGTCAAAATAAAACTTTCTGACGTTTGCCTGTATAGATAATTAACAAGCTACCATTGAGTACGATAAACTCATCATTTAGAAAGTTTTGAATAGCATCACTAGCAGCTTCTGATGCTTCTTTTGTTTTCCAGGGGAAAAGGTCCACATCCCAACATTTTCCACTTACCTTTACTTCCTTTTCTGTCCTACTCTCATCTACAGGGAATCATATCCCAGGTATGGCAGCTGAGGTTATTTAAAAAATCTATTCATAATTCTATCGTGTATTTTCTTCCAGGAACACACACATTAGGTGGAAGTACGTCGGTGTCACTGTGACCATGGTGAGCTTTTTCATTGTGTTTTCCATTAGCCTTTAAGTCTAACTACCTTTCCGTTTAATGTCGGGGTGACCTGCAGATATTAGGCTGCCTGTTTTACGGCTACTTCATCCTGGTGCGCCTTTGTGTGCCCGTGTTTACGTCGGAGAGCCACCAGCCTTTCAGCAAGCGAGCTATGGTCCTCGCTGTCTTTCATTCCATACTACCAGGTATCGGGCTACTATCATCACTATGAAAACGCATACTTCCACATTCCTCCAGAAGCAAAACAGTAACGTCGATACCTATTCTGGTTTATCTACAGTATGTGAGTCAGTCAATGTTTAACCGAGCGATTATGTAAGTAGATCAGGTCAACAACACAGTGAAAGGCACCCTATGGCTGCTTTTCATTACGGTTGGATTAGGTTCATCCTAATACAGGACAGCAGTGCCACAGTGCCCTAGTGGATGATTGATGGGACTATTTTGCGGGCAAAATTGTATTTAATTCTGCAAGGCTAATATCACATGGAGTACCCATGTTACCAGGGTAGAAAAAATAGCCCCTATTGGTAATCTGTACCCACAATTTAGTACTGTATGGTTACAGGTATTATTTTGTAAAATGCTTTTTTTTCTCCCAAGAAGTAAATAAAACTTTCATTTGGTAAAACTACATTTACATTACGTTATTATCATATATTTTAAATTACATAATATTTAAGGTATAATCTTACAAGGTTATAGTAGTATTTCTTAGAAATCCAAACAAAGATTTTTTTTTTCTTTTCTAAACCTATCCTGTTCAGCTGCTTAGCCCCGGAGAACAGGAATCTGAATATTCTTGTAGACTGAACAATTTTAATATGCCCAAAATTTTTCTGAATGTTTTATCATTTAAAAAAAAAAAAAAAAAAAAAAAAAGAACGTAAACAATAATTTGATGGAATAAATCTTTTTTTTTTTCCTTAAAGAAAATGTGTAATTTTATAAATAAGGTAAAAAAAAAAAAAAAAACGTTAATGACACTACAGGTTTTCAGTTGTATTTTAGGGGAACAAAAACAAGTATGAGATTGTCATAAAGCCATAAAAAAGTTTTTTATGATCATAGAGCTTTTTTGCTAGGTTAAAATTCTATTTTTACAACAACACTTATGATTATGTATCATTATGTAGTATTTTTGGAAGATATTAATTTTGGTCATATTTATGAAACAAAAAAATGTAATGAGTTTTTTTGTTTGGGGAAAAAAATGTTTTGGAGAAAAAAAAAAAAAAAAGTAATTTCATGGGATTAAAGTCAATATTTTAGAAACAAATAACTTAATTTCCCAAGATTACAATTGCATTGTTTTGTTGAAAATAAAATTCATTATTTTAGAAGATTAACGACTCTGTTTTTAGACAGTTTTATTTTTTCTAATGTTTTCCTCATTATTCGACACAAGCACACAGCACTAAAGCGTTTTTTTCATCGTCATTTTCATACATTCATGCTGCTAAACCAACTTATTTTCAGGCATCATGCTTCTCCTGTTGTGCTTCTTTGCCTTCCTGCACTGCTGGCTCAACCTCTTTGCAGAGCTGCTCCAATTTGCTGACAGAATGTTCTACAAGGTGAGTGAGACATCACACTTGAGATTCTCCCAAAAAGATTGAATGTTGGAAAAATTCTCTGAAAAGTGAGCGGGGCGTTTTGACGTGTGCAGCAATCACATCCTATTGATCTGACATGGATAAACTTGTTTGTGCGACCAGTACATCACATACTTTGTGATCAATACTAACAGATCAATGAGTGCCTTTGCTGTATTTCACATCAGCAGCACATAAACATTGCGAGTATTTTCACTTCTGTTCTCTTGGATCTGTTGCTCTTTAACCCTTCAATGCATGGATTCTACTTTTTTTTTTTTTTTTTTTTTTAACCCTTACAGCGCTCTCATTTAAGTCTTTGACTGCTTTTGACAGTGACGTTCGTCGATTCACCCAAATCAAAATGGATTAGGCACCAGGGCGTAGGTTTGCATAGGGATGGTAGGGACATAACACTATCAACTTTTCAGGATGCTCAAATTGTCCCCACCAACTTTTAAGCAACCGAATTGCATTATGTAATATCTTCATTTATATGGGTAATTTATATTGTCTTCCCATATGTTGAAAGGATAGAATAGACCCAACCATTATTAAGTGGATTATTTTCATTATCTTCAGATTTACATTTATCCTTTTTCGTTTTCTGAATGTGCCGGTCCATTCCCCCCCCAAACGTACATTTGATTGACTTGAGCCCACCCCCCCACCACACAAACACACACTCACACAGCACAGCCCCGACAGATTCATGTCAACAACATTCCGCCTCCTCCGCCCCCTTCGAAGAGGAGGGATATTAGATTTTTTTTTCGGCCAGCTGCAGCCACTGTAAGTAATGTAAAAAAAAACGTCAATGCACCACTTATTTTGCTACTGTAAGTCTGACCTGCATAAGAGTTAGCATAACATTAACCTGACCTGCGAAACTACTGCAGTCAAACCAGCCTCCACAAGGATCAACGGAGGATCAATTATGTGCATTACGGTAATGCAACGCAGTGGCTTCAGAGTCCAAGTCCCCCTATTGAAAATAAAACGGGGAACTATCCAATAATGGGTACACTTCAGGGGGACACTGACATGAACTGACATGGGAAAAAAAATCTGTGAAATGAAATCACACATCAGAATTTCATGAAAGTACATTGGTTCGAGTCTTGGGGTAGTCTAGTATTATGCCTCAGATGTAGATCGGTCCTTGGATATCTCGGATTTTTTTTTTTCATTAACCAGTTCTCAAATCACTTTTATATTACAGTACTTTAGTTTGAGTCTAGTGGCTGCTCCAGTGTCCCCCAGAAGTGGACCCATTCTTGGATAGCTCTTCAAAATTTTTCTTTGGTAGTTTTTGAAAACAAAGGTTTAAATCGAATCACCTCAGTCAAAATACATGAAAGTATAAGTCAATAAAGATTTATTTTGCATTGATCATTATGCCTATGAATTAATTAGGTTCATATTCGTGAGAAATGTAGCCCTGACCCCCGTTCAACAATCTGGTTGGTCTTTTTAATGTCCCGTCCCCAGCAAAAAGTGTACATGCAGGTTATGCCGTTATATCGTCCCTACCAATGTTAAAACCAAACATACGCCCTTGATTGGACATCTAGCGCCGTCAATGGCACTGAAAGATGAGCATTCACAACCAGTCGATCGCCATCAAGTTTTTTTTTTTTAATTGGAAAAATACACAATTGCTCTACTTGCTCTATCACAGGTCTTACCTTATTTTTGAATAGCTGTCCACTGAAGTGACCATTCTCCTGCAAGGTTTAATAATTTAACGGCATTGAATCAATTTTATTGTCAACCAATGTCAAAAAACAAAACAAAACAAAAAACACATTGACCACTGACTCAGTATCACAAAGAACAAGACCACCATTGATTTTAATTTTCTGTACAATGAGGCAGCTGAACCAAAAAAAAAAATTAAACAACCGGGCACAATTATTTTGGGAAGAATGCGATTGATTTTGAAGGGTGTGAATAGAGAACTGTCATTAGTAGAGTCAATGGATACACTGCAGCTATTTCTAGGTCACATTAGTGTTGGCGATTGATTTTGAGCGCCGTCTTGTGGTTGCGCAGGACTGGTGGAACTCTACGTCCTTCGCTAACTACTACCGCACGTGGAACGTGGTGGTGCACGACTGGCTATATTACTACGGATACAGGGACTTCCTCTGGGTCAGACACACAACACTCACCAGCCACTTGAAATAAAACAAAATTGGACACAAAATGTCATTTTTTTATGATTTAAAGTGTATCACTTTGGGGAAAAAAACTAAATGGTTGCACATTCATTTATTTTTTGTGGGGGGGTTATGTTTTTCTTGGGGGACATAATTATACAAGCTTGAAGTTGTATCTTTCTCTGGATTCACAACAAAAATCATGCAATAAAGGTTTGACTTTTCTACGAAAGCATGTAATTTTCTTAAATTCAATTTTTATTGAAAGATGACCCTTCGCTCCTAAGAATCAGAATCGGAATGGCTTTTATTGACAACATGTTTTAAATTTACAAAAATATTACAAGAGCATTTTTTCTGGATTCATAACACAAATCAAATGCAATTAAAGTTTGTTTGTTTTTTCATCAAAAATGTAATTTTATAACAATAGGTTTCCCTTGAAGAAGGAAAAGTGACAAAATGAAAGAAAAAAATTTCAGACAAAACTGCATTACAATTAAAGTTTATCCAAACAAATAAAGCATTTTTTTGTTTGTTTGTGTTCTTCAAACTTGCAATCTCATCAAATTGAATTTGGGGGGAAGAACATCATAATTCTAATAGACTAGCATCCAGATTAAAAAAAAAAAAAAAAAAGTTATCAGATGGGATTCATTTTTTTTTTTTTTTTATAATAACAAAATGTCATAATTTTACAAAATAGAATTTTTCATAATTTTACAAAACAGTATTTTTTCTTTTTTTTTTTTTTTTTGAAAATTATTTTAAACTTTATGCTAAGCTGGTTGGAATCATGACATCATTATCAAATGGAAATAAATTTATATTTTGAGCAGAAAAGTACATTTTGTGGGATTGAAAATATATTTTTGTGGGAAAAACTATATGTATCCAAAACATTAATTTTACGAAATTGAAGTTGTATTTTTCTACATTAAAAATTGTGCATTTTTAAAATTTTATTTTTCTTCTAAACAGACAAAACAAACAAAACAGAGAAAAAGGGTAAAATATTAGCGTCAGAAGTGTCATCGGCGTTTTGATTTCTCCCCGCAGCTGTCAAGGCGGAAATTCCGCACGGGCGCCATGTTGTCCGTCTTCATCGTGTCTGCCGTGGTCCACGAGTACGCCTTGGCCATGGGCTTCGGCTTCTTTTACCCAGTCATGTTTTTCCTCTTCGCCATTTTCGGAGGTGACCAATTGATTCTACCTTTTAAGCCTTTTGGCGAGCACACTTGCTCACATGTTGTTCTTGACCTTTCAGTTGTCTTTAACTTCACCATGAATGACAAGCGCCAGAGCCCCGTGTGCAACATCATCATGTGGCTGTCTCTATTTGTGGGTCAGGGGGTGCAGGTGTGCCTCTACTGTCAGGAGTGGTACGCGCAAATACGATGTCCTCGCACAGGGGTACGTAACACAAGATTAAAGTCGTTAGCTGGCATTAACGGAGCGAGACGTCTAATCCATTTTGCATATCCAGTCCTCCCAGTTTAAACAAATTAGACCAATGGTCCCCAACCTTTTTTGCACCACATAACGGTGGGCCTTTTTTTTCCCCATATACCGGCAATGTGTAGCAGAAAATAACAGTAAATACAAAATTACATGACGCGGCTAATAAGGAACATTAAGCGCAGGGAAAATGTAACTCACCATAAGCTAAATCAACCTTTTTTTTTTTTTTTTTAACAGCGACCACTCCTAAATCTTGACGGCAAATATCCTTGGTCATAAATTCTTTGAATAAATTCTTCTCCAATCGAGAAAGTTTTCTTGGCTTTAGCAATACAGTTCACCACGAGGTATGATGCTCTCAGTGCATTCGCGTTTGTTGCCTCGTTTGCTAGCTCTTAGCTACATATTATGCAGAATGGACTTGGTTGTAAAAAAGCTGTCCAGAGACGTCGCCGCCTGCGGCACACAGTCAACAGTAGCCAACATTACTGTTTACATTGACTGACACTGGGCTGCTATAGGTGTCCAAACACCCCAGTAATGGTGGCCAACCGCTAGAGGGCGACGTACTTAAATTTCTACTCGGATCAGTCAATAGACTAGACAGGCATATTGATGTGTCAAGTGGTACAAGCCAGATTGGGGTCGTTACCAAATTATTATTTCTCTGCGGCCCGGTAGCAAATGCGCGACGGATCACTACCAGCCCTCGACCCGATGGTTGGGGATCCCTGAATTAGACGGCTATTGTTGTCAATGGCAGGCAATGAGTTAAAATTATATTTTTTCATATGAAAACTAGAACATACATTTAAGTATTGAAGCGGATGAAAAGTCATATTTGAGAGATCAAAGTTTACATTTTGCTAACTTAACTCATTTGCTGATGTTGACGGTCATAGACGTCTAATCCATTTGGACAAGGAGGTCTTAGTTCAAATGTACTGAATGTCTAACTAGTGACAAACTGTAATTTAACCCCTTCAGAGATGGACATGACACGTTCGCGTCTCTAAACCAATAAATACACTGAATTTAGTTGCTATTGCCACCTCTGGGAGATGATTGGACGAAACTTTACGCATCGAAATCAAATCATGAGGTTTAGCACGGCCTATTTGCTATTTTTGGCTCTTTGAAAATGGCTGAGACAAAACGCAAATTCAAAAAGGCAAACGTAAGAGCTCATTTCTTATCAAAAACACATTAACATTAAAAATAACCAATAAAAGCATGAAATTTCCCTGACCAAAAATTGCACTTTGTTCTGGTGTTTGAGTAAAAATCAGCGATGAATTTATTTTTGCTCAGTAGAAAAAATGAAGGGGTTAATTCATACACGCGGCTCTGGAGCCGTAGCTTGCACGACAATAAACTAATTATTTCATAAAAGAGATTAAAGTCATAATATGGGTTGAAAAAAGTGGATTTAGAGTCAAATTTTGGGAAGCAAAAACTCCTACTCCTCCTACTTTTACTAAATTGAAGTTAAATTTTCCCTAAGGAAAAACTATTATTTTTAATGCAAATTAAAATTGTATTTTATTCGGAAAAGGTCAGCCTTTTATTAGATATAAGTAGATTTTGTTGTTGTAAATTTACAGAGTAGTTTGAGGGAAAAAAATGGAACTGACTTTAACTGTACTTTTCCCATAAAGTTGTGACCTTTATCTTTTAAGTTTAAATTCAGATATTTGTGGTAAAACATTTTTCACATGAAAATCCAAAAATCAGTTCAGTTGAAGTGTACTTGTAAAAAAAATGCGTTTACTATTAAAACTACTTTCTTTGACAAAAATAAAATTTTGACAATTTCTACAAATTTCTTAAAAAAAAAAAAAAAAAAAAAGTCATTTGAGATCAGCATTGTAATTTCTTTTTGAGTAGAAGGAAAATGTAAAATAAACAGTAAATTTTAAATAATTCATTTTTTCCAAAGTTTTTTGAGAGAAACATTTTTTTCTCAGACAAAAAGCAATGTTAGAAAATTTGTGTAGAATTTAAAAACAGCAACATGAAGGCACTTAAGAGTTCATCCCATCACACTGCTCAGTGATCTGAAGTGACTCCCCAGTGTTTGTGCAAGATTATTGATCATCGGTAGTCCAATAATCAATCCTGCTATAGCATAAGCGCCTCTATTGGCAGTTCCGTATGTGGAGTACAATGACACGGATTTAACCTTGGAAAGCCTCCAGCGTTAGATGAAGCCAAGGATTTACTCGACAGATGGCGTACTTAAACCCAGAGTTCGGCGGGCCGGTCCCTCGTAGGAGCGTCCGGCCGGTGGCGCAGTTTAAACAACGCGCCGTCCCCACAATGAGATTAGAGTCGAACGTGCTAATAAGAATACAAATCTGGATTATGTGTATGATGTGACTAGAAAGAGTTTTGTGTTTTGCAGAATAGCATTTGGGAGCTGGTGACACCGCGTTCCTGGTCGTGCAGCCACCAAAAATGAACCCAGACAGTGAAAAGGGTTCCAGACTCATATTCTATCATCATAGTGGAGGTTACCATTGCTCAAACAGCTTAAACGGAAAAAGAAAAGAAAAAACCCATGATGCAACAATTGGATTTATTGTTATGCACTGTATATACTTTTTTTCTGTGGCTTAAGTGTTTTTTTTTGTGTAAATTTGTATTTTTTCCAGTCAAAATGAGGAAGAATTGTATGAGAATGAATATGTTGGGTTTTGTTTGTTGGGAGGAAAAGTCAATAAAAAAAAACTGTTTTAGTACATGAGATTAAAATGGTAATTTGTATTTTTCATTTAGAGGACAATTTTGTTTTGGCGGAAAAAGGTCAGCTGTTATGTAAATTGTAAATGGTGTGAGTATCATTACAATTTTTGCAATTGAAAATTTTACGATTTTAAGATTAAAGTAATATTTTTTTCAATATTTTTATTTTACACAGAAATACATTTACTTTAACGTTGTTTCAGTTTAGCCCCCCCAAAATATTTATTACTATATAGAAGTCTTCTTAAAGGGATCCATGGATAGACAGACTTGTAGTTCCTAAAAAATAATTGGATATTGAAACCCCTCTTGATGTTTTCGCATTTATACAACTTGTAAAATTAGTTTAACTAGTAGGTTGCCTTTTTTGTTGACGTTGCAGGGCGGTGACATCACATGTTTACGCTGCCAGGCTTCCAGAGTATGACTCCAGCGACATAAACATGTCATCTGTTCACCCCTTTACATTTAAACCTGAGAGGAGCATTAATGAGCATTACAGCATTAACAATATTTCACAAAACGAGCAGCAAAAGCAAAATGAACAGGAAGACTGGATGAGACGAGTAGGGGAAAAACGGTGTTCTGCAAAAATGTGCTCCACCGGCGAAACGTCCCACAAGAGGCAAATTTGACACCCAAAGTACTACCGTGCTTTGTGAATCAGCTTGATTTGTTTAGATGCATACAGACAGAACATACTAAATATGCCTTAAAAAAATACATGACCGTAGTAATATCAAATAAGGGTGGTTTAATTATGCTACGTGACAATGTGGTCATGCGAAAAGTATTTTGAGGCAATGAAAAGGTAATAGAAGACACAATAAAAGCACAAATAGTATGTACACACCGCTTTTAAACAATGAGCGCATGTGTTGGACGTCTCGCCGTGTAGAAGGAATTGCAGTAACCTGGTAGTATTCGTCGAGTGACAGTAACAATCTATGTCATTATCTCGAGCGTCCATTGCAGGTATAAAAAAAAACATGGCGCCCTCCATAGGTGAAAACATGTACTACATATTTGATTTTTAATTCAACTGCAATATTTCATGAGTTTCTTATAACATATTTTAGTAAAAAAAGAGATCAATTGCAGCTTATTAGATCCTACAAGTCTTTAAGTCCGAGGTTCCCTTTAAAATTATCACGTGCCATTTTTATTTAACACAAGAACTGAACCATTTGTTGACTTTTTTTCAGAAGATTTTTCAGACCTTGATTGTAAATTTTACAAGGTTAAGAAAGGTTCAGATACAAATCAATAACTCAGAATTGTAAATCAAGAAAAAAAATCTTTCATTTTATAAGATTAATGTATTTTTGGAAAGTCAAGGTTATATTTTTGAGGGGAAAAAAACAATGTATTATGTAGAAATTTGTAATAAAAAAAAAAAAAAAGTCATACAGCCATACAAGAATAATCTTACTAGACTCAAATAGCAAGTAGGTCCTACTCAGTGGCTGCCACTGACGGCGACAAACGTCCAATCCATTTTGATGGCAGGACTCCACCCCCAGTCAAATTGGATTGGATGTCTATCACCATCGACAGCAGTGAAAATCACTCAATACCACCCATCCTTGCTTAAATTGATTTAATAATCTCTACGAATGGCAATGGCCGTGAAATAGTTCAGATTTTTAAGAGATGAAGTCAGATGTTTAAAAGTCAAAAGTGTCACCTACGGGATTACAACTTTAAGTTTTTTTCTTCAATAATTTTAAAATTTTATTAAAGTCACATTGCTACTAGATTAAAGTAGAAATATTATTTTTTAAAGTTGGTGACTTTATTTAAATGTGGGTTCATTTTGGTTCCCTTGGTCAGTGATTTAATGATCAAAATATTAGGAACAGCCTCCATTAAGATAAAACTGAAGCTGTTAGTCATCAAAAGTGACATACTGTAACCATAAGTGGATTTTAAGGGGGGCCGCCCCCCCCCGGTGGCCGAGAAGTGTCATTGCACGTAATTGACTTTCCTACATTATAAAATTGTAAATCAATAAAACAACAGCAACAGAAATGAATGAAATTAACAAAAAATATATATTTTTATGATGGGTCAAAATTATTTTTCGAACAGATCATGTGACTACCACCTTAGACTGTCATTTGCTTTGCATATAATGTTCATTTAAATATATATATATATATATATTAGGAGAGGGCAATTTTATTTTTGATATGATTTTTGTCTTTGATTGAAAATATTTAATATTATAAATGTAACTTTTTGAGGGCTTGAATGATTATAGAGACACAAATGTCCTATCCTTAATATGGCCCAAACACAAAAAGGATTGCTTCACTCAAAGAAAACTTTTTAAATGGTAAATGGTGTTATACTTATATAGCGCTTTTCCACCTTGAAAAATTAAGTGTTCAAATGCAAATTTTTCAATCTCAAATATTTTTTCGCATTCAAATACTTTTTCTATGATTGAAATTTTCCTTTTTTTTAATTGAAGTGATTTTTCTTTTTAAACATATATTTTTTAAGCAACTTATTTTTTGATTGAATAATAAAGAAAAAAATGTCCTAGCCAAAATGTGGCCCAAACACAAATCATCATTACTTCAGTCAAAAAAGTTGCTTCAATTGGGGAAAAAAACCAAGTTCAATCAGTCAGTCAAAGAAAGAAAAAAAAAAAAAAAAAAAAAAAATCAAAGAAAAAAAGCTTTCACATCAATTTTTGGGGGGAATTTTTTGAGTTTGAAATTTATTTTTACATTCACTTTTTTTATTTGAATTGAAGCGATTTTTTTTTTTTTTTTGGTTGACAATATATATTTTGATTAAAGCAACTTTTTTTTTATTTCATAATAAAGACACAAATCTACCTCCATATGGCTCCGCTCAAGGGATACAATTTTTGACGGAGGTAACTACATTGGCACGACAACGGCGGCCGTACCATATTCAATGGATGAATCTTGGCGAAAAGTATTGCCTAAACAGCCTGACTTAGAATTCCTCACAAGAATGATGGGAAACAAAAAAAACGCTCATTGTCAACTTATTATATTCTTGTAAGTTAATTTTATTGCTGACATTGCTTTTCGGGGTCTTAAACATGTTGTGCCCCTCCCTTGCCCCAAAAGTCAAACTCCCCCTATGACTAACTTTTTTTCCTCATTTTGAATCATGTGGCTTACAGTCCAGTGCAGTTTATTTATTTGGTTTAACAGGTAACAGTTTATTTGACAGCTGCGTCATAAGACCGTCATAATTATGACATGACACTATCATGGGCAGTATGAATGCTTATGACAGATGTCATTAAGCGTCATCCGCCAAACCTCTGGTATTTTACATCCGTTCAAAATTGAGATCATTTGACACTAAATGCCATCTGTCATAAGCATTCATTAAGCATTTAAGCATTCTTATGACAGTCTTATGGCACCACTGTCAAATAAAGTGTGACTAAATACCATAACTAGCAATTAATGAAACAACTGGAACAGTAACTGAATAAATAATTAGCACAGAAAATGAATTTTGACTGCTACTTACATCTGTAGCGCTGCAATGCAGGCTAGGAGGCATGTTGGACAACAACAGTGTTGACGGCTGGTGGCAGCAGAGGTTGATTGTCTCCCCCAATGGAACAGGGATGGCAAAATGAAGCTTCTTGAAGCAATGAAGCTTTGCAGCCAATTGGTTCAAAGCTGGTTCATTTGGTTTTATGACAGTCGTATGATGCTGCTGTCAGTGTTACCTGTTAATATCTTTTGGTTTAAATATTCCATAATACAATGAGGACAGCTGCGGCTCATAGTCCAGTGCGGCTTATTTATGAACAAATGCTGTTTTCGTGCCAAACTTTGTGGGTGGCTGCTTATAGCGTAGTGTGCCTGCGGCCATATAGTGTGAAAATTACGGTAATGTACTGAATGACTTCCCATGCACCTCCATTGTTGAGGCGGCCGATCGGAGCTGTGGCCGTTAAGGTGGTTGGTGCCTGTCGTGGCGGCAATCCCCGAACCCGCTGGTGGACACCAGCGGTAAGGGATGCCGTCAAGCTGAAGAAGGAGGCCTATCAGGCCTTTTTGGCCTGTGGGACTCCGGAGGCAGCTGACAGGTACCGGCTGGCCAAGCGGACTGCGGCTTCGGCGGTCACCGAGGCAAAAACTCGGACATGGGAGGAGTTCGGCGAGGCCATGGAAAACGACTTCCGGACAGCTTCGAGGAAATTCTGGTCCACCATCCGGCGTCTGAGGAGAGGAAAGCAGTGCACCATTAACACTGTATATAGTGAAGATGGTGTACTGCTGACCTCGACTCGGGACGTCGTGAGTAGGTGGGGAGAATACTTTGAAGCCCTCCTCAATTCCACCGACACGCCTTCCTTTGAGGGAGCAGAGTCTGGGGACTCTGAGGTGGGCTCTTCGATCTCTGGGGTTGACGTCACTGAGGCGGTTGGTAAGCTCCTCGGTGGCAAGGCCCCAGGGGTAGATGAGATCCGCCCGGAGTTCCTAAAGGCTCTGGATGTTGTGGGGCTGTCATGGCTGACACGCCTCTACAACATTGCGTGGACATCGGGGACAGTGCCTCTGGATTGGCAGACCGGGGTGGTGGTCCCCCTTTTTAAAAAGGGGGACCGGAGGGTGTGTTCCAATTATAGAGGGATCACACTCCTCAGCCTCCCCGGTAAAGTCTATTCAGGGGTGCTGGAGAGGAGGGTCCGTCGGGAAGTCGAATCTCGGATTCAGGAGGAGCAGTGTGGTTTTCGTCCCGGCCGTGGAACAGTGGACCAGCTCTACACCCTCGGCAGGGTCCTCGAGGGTGCATGGGAGTTCGCCCAACCAGTCCACATGTGTTTTGTGGATTTGGAGAAGGCGTTCGACCGTGTGCCTAGGGGAGTCCTGTGGAGGGTGCTCCGGGAGTACGGGGTACCGAGCCCCTTGGTAAGAGCTGTTCGGTCCCTGTTCGACCGGTGTCAGAGTCTGGTCCGCATTGCCGGCAGTAAGTCGAATTCGTTCCCAGTGAGGATTGGACTCCGCCAAGGCTGCCCTCTGTCACCGATTCTGTTCATAATTTTTATGGACAGAATTTCTAGGCGCAGCCGAAGCATTGAGGGTGTCCGGTTTGGTGGCCTCAGCATTGCATCTCTGCTTTTTGCAGATGATGTGGTGCTGTTGGCTTCATCAAGCCGTGACCTCCAACTATCACTGGGGCGGTTCGCGGCCGAGTGTGAAGCGGTTGGGATGAAGATCAGCACCTCCAAATCCGAGACCATGGTCCTCAGCCGGAAAAGGGTGGAGTGCCCTCTCCGGGTCGGGGATGAGATCCTGCCCCAAGTGGAGGAGTTCAAGTATCTTGGGGTCTTGTTCACGAGTGAGGGTAGGAGGGAGCGGGAGATTGACAGGCGGATCGGTGCAGCGTCTGCAGTGATGCGGACTCTGCACCGGTCCGTTGTGGTGAAGAAGGAGCTGAGCCAAAAGGCGAAGCTCTCGATTTACCGGTCGATCTACGTTCCTACCCTAACCTATGGTCACGAGCTGTGGGTCGTGACCGAAAGAACAAGATCCCGGATACAAGCGGCCGAAATGAGTTTCCTCCGCAGGGTGTCCGGGCTCTCCCTTAGAGATAGGGTGAGAAGCTCGGTCATCCGGGAGGGGCTTGGTGTCGAGCCGCTACTCCTCCGCGTTGAGAGGAGCCAGGTGAGGTGGCTCGGGCATTTGGTTCGGATGCCTCCTGGACGCCTCCCTGGAGAGGTGTTCCGGGCATGTCCCACCGGCAGGAGGCCCCGGGGTCGACCCAGGACACGCTGGAGAGACTATGTCGCTCGGCTGGCCTGGGAACGCCTTGGAATCCCGCCGGAGAAGCTGGCTGAAGTGGCTGGGGAGAGGGAAGTCTGGGCTTCCCTGCTAAAGCTGCTGCCCCCGCGACCCGACCCCGGACTAAGCGGAAGATAATGGATGGATGGATGGATGGATGGAGGGATGGATGGATGGATGGATGGATGGATGGATGGATGGATGGATACTGAATGGCATTCAATAATATGTCATACGTATTCACTCATTTTAATGACATGTTTGATGTCATGATTATGACAGTCTCATGAACCCATATTCAAATAAAGTGTTACCAAAACATTTTTTTAGTAAAAAAAAAGTAAAGTTAAATCTTCTTAGGGCCGTTTTGTTTATACTTATCCTTATGCAGACTACCTTTACAATACATCACGTTTACTCATACTAAATGTACTGTGTATACTTGAAGCTCTCTAATTGAGTTTAAAAAAAAAAAAAAAGTACAGAAAGTATATGGATATTCTCAAAGTACTGTGTGAATAAAACATGACTGCCATTGTTTTTCTATTTGTCATCTGTGACCAATTTCACATGCTCACCTGCACTATGTGTGTGTAGTTTTGTTTTTAATCCCACCCCGTTTGAGGTCGAGCAACGTTGCGGTTATCGACCTTCTTATCGTCCGTTCTAAAGCCTCTGGGTGTGTGTGATGTCATCGTACAGGAGGAGCAGGATTAGCATTGGTGCACTGTTTGCATTAGTGATGTAATGCCATGTACACTGATCCACTCTTAATTCCCAATGCAACATAACAGAGCCCATCGCCTACTTCTATGTATTTCCCCAAGAATACCTTTCAGGTTATTAGTGTGGACTAGTGTTGGGCTAGTGTTGAAGTGAACCTGTTCACTACTATTGACAGCTCTTGAACTCAAACATAAATATTAATTTAGACAGAAAATGACAAAATACTTCTTCAAATCCAGTTTTCAAATCATTTTTTCACAGCAAAGAATGGCATTATTCAACAGGGATTTTTTTTTTGTATCCAAGTGAGACAGAGATTTCACGACTAAGTGTTGAACGACACGTTAGCTCTTGAGCTCCTCGCTAAATCCCGCTCGGTATCCGTTGGTTAATCTTGACTCGGGTTTGGCTTTGGAAGACGTGCCCCCAATGTTTTCCGAGCAGTATCCCGCAGCGTTCCGGCCCGAAGGCAAAAGCTCATCCGCCGGAGCTGATTTGAAACCACAAGATGGGTGAGGAATTTGAATAAGCACATCATGTGGTGGTTTTCAAGAACATTCAGGAACGGACTACCTTAGGTGAAGAGCATGTGAAAAATGCGGAAATGTTTATTATTTATTGAAAGCACCATGGGGGATATTTTAAAAATGCATTAACGGGACAAGACATAAAAATACAATTTATTTGCAGGGGAGAAATGTAGTCTATTGTAAAATAGTAATAATAATAATTTAATGCAATAATTTAAATTGAATCAAAATTTTACAGTCAAGATTTGAGTTTCATTTTTTTTTTTTTTTTTTTAAACGATTTTGACTTTTTTTTCAGAAGACAAAAGGAAATTTTGCAAATAAAAACATTTTGATGGTGAAAATTGTCAATTTTCGCACTATAAGGCGCACCCGACTATAAGCTACCACAAAACAAATCTGACACCTGTTAATAGACAAGTCGCATTGGACTATAAACCGCAGCTGTCTTCACTGTATAATGGGATATTTACACCAAAAGATATTAACTGGTAACACTATTTGACAGGGACATCATACGACTGTCATAAGACCAAATGAACCACCGTGAAGCTTTGAACCATTTGGCTGCAAAGCGTCATTTCTCAAGAAGCTTCATTTGGCCATCCCTGCTCCCTTGGGTGAAACAGTCAACCTCTGCTGCCAACACGGTTGTTGTCCAACATGCTTCCTAGCATGCACTGCAGCGCTACAGATGTAAATAACAATCAAAATTCATGTTCTGTGCTAATTATTTCTTCAGTTACTGTTCCAGTTGTTTCATTAATTGCTAGTTATAATATTTGGTAACACTTTATTTGACAGTGGTGCCATAAGACTGTCTTTAGACAATTATAAATATGACATGACATTGTCATGAGGAGGGTTGGGCATTGTTTGAAATTGAACGATTACGGTTCCGATTTCACATTTCGATTCCGGTTCCAAACGATTCTCGATTCCGATTCTTTTAAGAGGCAGGGTAAAAAAAAAAAAAGCATGGTTTATATTCGTAATTTCTCAACGATTATTTAAATTATATGAACTTCTCACATGGCGAATTTTAACTTGTATATAAACATCAGTCTTTGAACTTGAGCTATTTTTTTCCACTCGGCGGTCAGGGCATCGAAACATGGAATCAAAATTTAGAAATTCGAACGATTCCGGGAGCATCGGAGTGATAGAACCGGTTCCCTTCGATGCTCGATGCCCAACCCTAGTCATGAGCATTAATGAATGCTGATAACAGATGTCATTAAGTGTTATCCGGCAAATTATCTCACTTTTGAATGGATGTAAAAGATCCAAGCTGGACATAAATGGAGTTAGTGACATAATTTGCCAGATGACACTTAATGGTATCTGTCATAAGCAATCAGTAATGCCCATGAGAGTGTCATGTCATAATTATGACAGTCTTATGACGCTGCTGTCAAATGAAGTGTTACCCAGTTAAATCAACAAATAAGTCGCGCTGGACTAAAAACCGCAGGATTCAAAATAAAGAAAAAAAATAGTTTATAGCAGGGGTCGCGTTAACCGAATATTTTCCGTCGTTGACCGGTTTTTTAAAACGCTGACGGAAAAAAATGAAGTCCATCCGTCATTTTGACTGGTTGCAATGCACACCCCAGACCACAGGGTGGCGAGAGAGCATATTAATTAGCTATTGTCTCTCTTGATGCATGACGTCGTTGGCCTTACTCGGAAAAATGTCAAGGCAACTGAGTGTTTGCCTGGCACGGCCAGACTGTTCTCCCTGTATTTTTCAAACACTGAGAGAAAAGTCTGGGACACAGCCTCTCGAGTAGCTACAAAATCAATCGACAAATCAGATTTGTTTATTTGCGTGACGTGTTCTTCACGAGCAACGTCACTCTTGCGCGCCGAAAGTCGTCTCTACAACAACACGGATGGCGGGAGAGCCGAGAATATGTTCCAATCCGCGGTAAATTCAGTTTTAAATGAGCTAAAACACATCGACACGAGACATTGACAACAGTCTGTCTCGCGCTAGCCATGTTGAATAAACTCCGTTCTCCTAGTATGTTTATTTCCGCGCGCAAGTCCCTCGTCCTGCCCTCGTCGCTTTGCTAACGGTACGTCTGCCCGTCGCTGATTGGTGCACTCCGCTGTCTGTTTGCCTCTTGTTAAGCTTGTTCGGACAGAATATTAATTAAAAATGAATGAAAACTAAATACTATTGAATATGTCATTATTATCATTTTAAAAATGTAAGTGACGGGTAAAAATAGGTTATGACCGGATTTTTATGACGCTGTCAGTCAAAATGACAGACAACGAAAAAGTCTAGCGCAACCTCTGGTTTATAGTCCAAAAATTATGGTGTATATATATCTATCAGAATTGTGCACTATTTTAATCAAAAGAAAAAAATTCACAAAATTCATGTTTTTAGAAAATTTATAACATATTTAACATTTTGTAAAGTGTGAAAAGAGTAAAAAAAATTGTTTTACAAATGTTTTTTTTTAAATACAGTATATGTACATATTAAGAATATAATCAGTAATTAAAACGTATTTTTAAAATATATTTTGTAATTTCATATAATTAAAATTTATTTTGAAAAAAAAAAAGTGCAAATTTTGCAAACTAATAAAAATCTTGTCTTAATTTTACAAACTGTTTTTTTTTTGTTATTGTTGTTTATTTGCATTTTTTGATAGATTATAATACATCCGGCAAATTTTGCCACTAAATCCATTTATGTCCAGCTCGGATCTTTTACACTCAAAAGTGGGATAATTTGTCGGATGACACTAAATGACATCTTTCAGAAGTATTCATTAATGCTCATGACAGTGTCAGGTCATAATTATGACAGTCTTGCGACAGTCTTACTACACTACAGTCAAATAAAATGTTACTGGTTAATATTTTTTTGGTGTAAATACACCATAATACAGTGAGGACAGCTGCAGTTTATAGTCCGGTGCGGCTTATCTATGAACAAATCTGTTTTCTTTCAAATTTGGTGGGTGCCGCCTTATAGTCAGGAGCGCTTTATAGCCCGAAAATTACGGTAGTATTTGTTTCTCCAAACATAAAAGTTTAATGAAGCAAGATAATTTTGTATTTTTTTCAAGAAAATACTTTTGTTTTGTGTTTTAGAAACAGCAGCTCAGCAACAAACATCAAAGAGAAGACATCATAGCAAAAATGGCCAACGCGTGATGATTTATTATTCATCAAAAGCACCATGAGAAAACTTTTAAAGATGCATTCAAGGACAGTGGGGGAAACACCATGCAAAGGACACAGCAAAGGCTTTGATGCATGAACACATGTTCTCCTGGTGGTTGTGTGGGGGTGGACTGTTCTCAACTGGGATTATCGCCCGTTGTCCAGCCAGCCCGTGCGTGCACATCTGTGCCAATGTGGGGAGTTCCGGCGTGGTGGGGAAAAATCAGCTTTGAGTGGTTTGATCTGGAGCAAAGTGGCTCGTGATGCCGTGATTTTTATTCTCCAACGTTCGTGATAAACATTTATAATCAGGCATTAGGAGATGATGCCAACAAATATACAGCACGAGAACATGGTACCCCCCTTTTTTTTCTTCTTTTTAAACGCAAAGGAGGTTTACTTCATCCTTTATGTCTTCAAGTGCCGACACAAATGTTTAGTGCAAGACAACAATAGCTTCGCTGTTATATTTGTGCAATAACACTCGCACACACATATAAAGGAAAAAGTCCATCACAGCACTGTTTGTCCATTTCAGTCACTTGACCAAAGTAAAGAAAAGTCACCCGGAAATTGAAATATCAAGTAAACATAAGGAAACACGCTCGTTTCCTCAGATAGTGGCTTTACAGAGAGACGCTCTATAATCTTTTTGTATGGTGAAGAACCGCACGAAGGATGTTTTACCCCCCAAAAACGTAAAAATTATATATATATTTTTTTTTCCCAACAAAATGCCTAACATTTGTGGGTTAAAGTTAAGTTTCTTTTAAGAGTGGGGGGATGTGTAATACATTGAAATACAAACATTGAAAGGTTGACGGTCATATTACAACAAGAATAATGTTGTACTTTTTCAAGAAAAAAAAAAGGACAGATCAAGACAAATAATGTTTTTTTTTCTTTTAAAAGATATGAAAATAAAGTCGCATTTAGGGGACGAAAGAGGAAGGTAAAACATATTTGAGAAATCTTTAGGGGAAAAAGCCAGATTTTTATAATGAGCAAGTTTTCCTCTTTTAAAAAATGTCTTAATTTAAACTTAAATCTCGTAGTAGTAGTAGCTTTCCCCTATCCCAAAAACCTGCCTTTATCCTGGAACAAATACATCTCACAATGGCGCACTTCACAAAAATGTATCAAAAAAGGAATACATTTTAGACAATTCTATGCCTGACAATTGGGTCGAAAAAGAAACTAATCCCTAAAATCATAGAAAAAAGAGACCCAGTGGCGTGCTCTTCAAGCAGTGGAACAAGTGCAAACTTCAAATAAATGCAAAACACTTTGTTTGCTTGTTGAAGGCGGGAACTACAGCTTTGCCTCAAAGTCCATTTGTACAAATGTGAGAAACTAAACAGCCACCACTTGAGTAAATATAAAAGTGGTTCTTTTTTTTGTTACAAGAAATTTGCAGAACATGTTTCTTTGCAAACAAAATGTAATATCACATTGACATTCTTGAGTTCAGTGCAGTTAACAATTTATCCCCATTAAGAAGTAACAAAAACAACCATTTTTCTCCCTTAAGAAGTAACAAAAACAATCTTTGTTTCCCAATGAGTCAACAAGTCAGCAGTCGCTCACGTGGTTTGTTACGGAAGAACATTTGGATGAAGGTCATGAGGAAAAATCAACATCTCACACTAAGTAAAACTAATGAGAGCACGCTGGTGGCCTCTTGACATATTTATAAAAATAAAAAGCACGGTATATAAAAGGTTTGGCATCCAAATAGGTCAGCATAAGGTCAAACACTGAAAATGGTTACCTCCGAGCTCGCTGTTTGTTCAGACGCTTCATGAAGCAGCAGGTCACCGTGGCGATGATGGTAATGCCCACAAACAGGGCAGATGATACGCCCACCACTAGGGGGATCAGGAGGAGGTCGGCAACTACAAAACAGTAGTAGTTTGATTGTTGGTTTTCTTTTATTGTAAGGTGGCTGTCATTGACGCAGTCTAATCCAATGGTTTAGTTAACTTCATTTGGAACGTGAGGGTCTTTTCAAAATAGAGAAGTTTTTACGGGTGCACAGATAACAATTTTATGTCAGATCACTGATTGTTAGTTTTCCCAATTGCTAAAAGCCAAAATCCAACTCGCTAAACCAAATGAGCAGATGGCTAAATACATTTATTAAAACTAAAACTAACCCATTTGTCAATATCACAAACACATTTCACATGAAGACTCCATTCGAAAAACAATCTTCCTTTCTCATAATTCTAAACACATTTTGCGTTGCAAAAACACGAGTTGCAAAAGAACTTTGTTCATGTTCTCAATTGAAAGCTCATACAATGCAAAATGCATGCCACAGTCAGCAAAACCAGAATACAATTAACACATCCGGCTTCATTAGTTAAACACAATGACTCAAAATTGAAGAAACTTGACCCAAATTAATTGATCACACCTATAAAGGAAATTCAGAGTAGTGCTGCAACGATTAATCAATTAACTCGAGTAATTTGAGTAATTCGATTAGGAAAAAGCTTTGACCCAAATTTTGCTGCATTGAGTATTCATTTAATTAGTGGCGCTATAATTAGAGGTGGGAATCTTGGGGCACCTGACAATTCGATTAGTTCATTAGTTACAAAAATTGTACAAAAATCCTCTCAGGCTTAAATAAACTACTATATCAGTATCAAGTTAACAGTTTAAATAAACTACTATATCAGTATCAAGTTAACAGTTCAAAACAGTAAATAAAATACTCAAGTCCCCATTCTGTATCAGCAGCTTTGAACTACATTCAATTAATTTAATGTTGTGAATCAACCGTTAAAGTTGTTAAAATTGCCCTTGTTATTCCAGAATTTCGTTTCAGTCTACTTTCGACATGTGAAAGTGTTAAAACCGTTTCATAATTTAGAGATAGATTCAAGTCAAGATTTTGCTGATTTAGGAGTATTTTAGATAAAAAGTTAATTAGGTTCGCTCGAAAGGTTCACTACAACCGCCTTCCAGAGAAGTCTACTGTTTTAAGATGGCGGTTGTTTACTAACGCTGGCAAGTCTGTTATTTCGCATCTAGTTCTTTATACATGTGATATCTACCGTAGCGTTATGTGGGCGTAGTTTGTAGCAGCTGTCGGCCGCAGTCAGGCATTATTGTTTTTTATCTACCAGCATGAGATGAGCCAGAGCCATAATTTGAGCACTGATGTTTACTCTCGGTCCATTCCTCATTGCGTTCCGAAGACCGCGCTGACTGTGTTTTAGTTCTGCTTTACTTGGGATATTTCTAAATCTTCCACGGCCGAATCGCGAAAAATCTAACAATCGGAAATTTCGCACACCTCTAGTTATAATGGTTTATTTTAAAAGTGTTTTCATTTAGTTTTATTGATTTGGGTGGATACAGTGCCCTCTATTGGCAACAGTGAATATGATGTCATTCATTTAACATGGATGACTCCAGCTGTTCACTGTTAAGACCAACATAAACGAATGTCTTTTTTTTAAATACATTTGTAATTTAGTTTATCAGTATATTTAGCTGTTTTTTGTGGGAACATGTGTTTTAACAATTAAGAGTATTGTAAAAAAAAAAAAAAAAAAAAAAAAGATCCCGCCAAAAAATGTTTTTTTTGCCATATCACCCAATCTCAATTAGTTTTTTTTAAAAATACTTAGAAACTTAAGAAACTAAAGGGTTGTTCAACTTTTTTATCAACCTATAAATTAAATCATCAATTTAAAAAACATAAAAGGTTGACTCCGATTACCTACTGTCTCACATATTTGCGCACCTTTCCTTTTAACAATTGGGTAAATTAGGGAGGATAATGCCAAGTCATGACTATCACCAAATGAACTCCACATTTGTACATCACTCCAATTTTTTACAATCAATGATCACAATCATGCAATGGCCAATCCTTACTAAAAAGTGAGTGAAACATATGTACACGTAAAAGCGTCTTACCTCGGGCATACAAGTAAACAGTGACTGCATTAGACTCTGCCTTGACCCCAGAGTTGTACCATCCTCCATGTGGATCTTGACCCCAGGCTTCGGCGTGGCACGCATACATGCCCTGATCTTCAATAGTGGCCGTGTGGACTCTAAGCCGGTAGCTGACAGCAGACAGGCGGTCCACGCTGACCTCACTGCCATTGGTGTAGATCTCCACGATGCCGTCATACGTGAGCGCAGCGACCGGCCGGGGATCCGCTTGGACAGCAGGCTCGGGCATGGGGCTCGTCACCCTCCTGATCTGCGGCTCGGGGATGGGCCAACGTAGCCACTGCACTTGAGCCTGGGCGGGGCCAGTGGTTGTGATGGTGGCGGTGCAAAGGACGGTGATGGTGCTGCCCCGTTTCAGCAGCGGGCCTCGGGCAATTTGAGCCCTCGCGGAAACTACGACATCTACAATAAATTAACGCGTGCTAAATATTATTGCCTTTAACAAAAAAGGTGATAAAGGTCATAATAAAAAATTGGCCAAAAGTGAGTCCGGTTCAGTTTTTCACCTTTGGTCTTGAGATTGACGGTGACGCCATCAGACCTCAGTGTGAGTGTCGCTGGAGTAGAAGGAGCAGGGATCCTGCGTCCGGCGTAGACGCTCACCATGCAGCGATAAACTCCAGAGTCGGAGGGTCGTGCCGAGAACAATTTCAGGGAGTAGCTGGCCTCCCCCACTTTCTCCATAGAGCCGCCGCTGGCTCGGCTAATGTCGTCGCCCCAGGTCACAACGCCGTCTGGGCTCATCTTGGCCACCTCCACCTAATAGACCAAAAAACGTAATCTGTAAAAACAATGCCCTACAAAACACCGGAGAGCAGCAATTCCAGGGTTGTGTTGGCCAATTTTTCAGAGAAGTACTTTATTTTTAAGGAAATTCTTTTTCCTACCTAAGTCACTCATTTTGGTTTAGAGCAATTTATAGCTAAGTAAGTTAACTTCTCCAAACATAAAACACTAGAGATTTTAGATTTTTGGTAACACTAAATTAACTAATTCACATAACAAGGGACAGATGTTTTAGTGAAGTGGAACTAATCAACTCTACTGTATATGATACTAAAATGTGGTTTCGTCCAGTGGTTTACAAGTTTGGTGGGCACTGGGCAGCTAGGCTAAACATTGCTATGAAAGAAAGTTTAAAATTTATACATACTTTAACCGTATTTTAAACGTGTTTGGTGATACGTTTGAAAGCGAAATGGTGACATCTTATGGTCGATATGTAAACAAACCTATCCCAGCTCTCTGCTATTGCACTGAATTGCACTGTATTATGAATCTAAGAATCTAGAATCTAAAAATCTTACCTCCACGCCTCCAGACCCGACCAGCTCGCCACCTGCAGACCCCCTCTTCATCCACTGGACCTGCAGGCCGGAGTTGACGTCGGAAGGCAGCCCGTTGACGTCGCAGGTCAGAAGGAGAGGCGAACCCACTTGCAGGGTCACCTCACCTTGGGGTGATGATGTCACACTCAGAGACTCGGCTGCAGGGCAATTAGGAGAGTTTAGTTTTCAAAATTTTCATTAAGAGAAGTAGCAAAATTCTGCATTGATTGGTTGTCATTTATTTGTGCAGGTGTACAAATTTTTATCAGCCTGTTAAACAAATATTCAGTGCCCGTTTAACCACCACAAATAATAGATGCATTGTCCTTTATAAACAAAAGGGGAAGGTGCAGAGCAGACACAAACAACATAATCAGGCATTGTTCCTGATTCAATTCCCATTCAGCACATTTTATTACTGAGCGTACAACTGTGTGTCCGACCTACATCTTCACCATGCTATACAACCCAGAAAAGGGGCTGTTAAGTTCCCAAAAGACATAAGTTTGCTTTGTTGCCATTTAACTCTAGTAGTTTAGTATAGTGTTGGAAAAAAGTACAAATCCCAGGTGTAAATAGGTGCAAGGTGGATGAAAAATAATTTTTAATCCTGTGGATCCAAACGTAAGCTTTTAGGCGTAAAAAGCCAGCTAGGCCATGAGGAAACAGGCTGGCATCCAGCTGGTATTGACCCACTACATTCAGTTGGATCATTATCAATGAGAGAGAAAGAGCTGAGCTTGGAACGTGTCAGGGGATTCACGCCAGCACTTGATGAGCCTTCTGAACTGGCCAGGTAGGTAAAGAGATGGAAAAGCAACCAGGATACCCATCAGCTGTCAACAAGCAGTAGGCAGAAATGGGAAAAAAAAGAAACATCCACGCCTCTGACTCAGAAGTCTGGAAAAAGTCCAATGTAGCCACATTGCTGACTTACGCCACAGATACAAATCAGAACATGTTTTTCGATGACATACCTTCAATACAGCTGCAGTCCTCTTACGAAAGAGATTTGAGTAAACTAATGATGTACAGCGAAGGAAAGAAAGAAATTAGATTTCAGCTCGGAATACCTAATTAAAACTTAAATTTTAGGATCTCCCATTTTAAATATTTTAAATGGACGACTACACTGGGACGGTACCTACTGCTTTCCTGTAGACAGGTTAAAGGGAAAGACCTTTATCATGCGGAATGAATTTTGTTTAACAAATTGAAAAAACATAATTTAATTTATCTGATGTGTAATTATGAGGAAATTTGTAACTAAAAGCCAGTATTTTCAGTTAGTAGACGAGATAGCCGTTGGTAGCCATTTTTAAATTCAACTAATATTTTAGCATGTCAAATGCGAGTATCAAAGAACTATTCATTGAGCTATGAATCGCTATCGACAATAGACACTTAATAGACCCAATAGGTGAACCGGGAAAAATACAGTGACAGATTGAACAGGTAGAGTAACTATAAAGAGTGTAAGCCTATTTTTTCAGCTACTTTACACCTATTTTGAGTGTATCAACGCTAAAGTGATGAACACGCATGCGCGTAACTGACGTCAAATTTGTTACATGATGGTTATGCTCAAAAGCGCTGTGATTTTTTGCGCTTGAACATCATGTTCTCAATTACAGAGGTCTAAGAAATCCACGAATTGCTTATATTAGTTTTTTGAGCAACTGACTTTGAAGGTCAATTATACCAGAAATTGTTTTTCCGTTTAAAGCCAAATTCTTACTACCAGCTGAGAAATTCAAAAGGAATTGAGTCTCAAAAACCCCAAACCACAGGCTCAATTTCGGGGTTAGGTCTGATGATGCTAATTTCTGTCCATGTTTGAGGTCATTGTGGCTTCAGGGATGAACATCCTTTGTTTCATGTATAACCACAGTGGCATTTCATTGAAACCATTTACAGAAAACTCTCAAGATGGTTTTTGTATTTTCAGACCACCCAGCCTGGTGACAACAGTCAATAACAACCTATACATCCCTCAACTAGTGCATTTGAACAAGGAAGGATGGCAGTGAAGGATCATATTTTGGTGATAGTTTAAAAGAAATGGACACTAGTTCTGAGTGATATACCTGTATATATCGCCAAAACAATAATAAATTATATGTGGCATTGATTTGTTCTATTTCACCGTCGTCAAATTTAAATAATATACAGTGGTACCTCTACATACGATCACTTCGACACACGATCTTTTCGACATCCGACGTAAAATTTGAGCCGCCATTTGTTTCTACATCCGACGAGTTGCTCGAAATACGACGACATGACAGCACTGCAAACGAACGCACGGTGGATTTTCTTGTGTGAGAAATCAACACAGTTTTCAAAAAAAGTTGATACAGTTGGAGAAACAAGGAAAAAAGTGATGCTTACCTTTGAAATGAAGATGCAAGTTATAGAAAAATATGAGCTTGGGGTGCGCGTCCCTGAACTGGCTCAACAATACAGCTCCATGGTCCTCTTCCGACCACTGTTCGCCACTATTTATAAGTTAAGGTGACAATTATTATTGTGGTAACATTGCCAAGGAAATCGCCAGCTTCGTCACGTTTTTATCATTTATTTAAGAACTTATCCAACACAAAACACCCATTGTCTTAAGCAGTTGACCGCTCTCAAGAAAACGAAAGTATTATCTCTACCGCACCGACCTATCTCACTGAGACGTCACCTTCGCGGTGCGTTCAGGGACAGTAAAAAGTGTCCGCCATATTAGAATCCGATTCGTTACATTATTTACAGGAATAATTATTAATTATTCTTATTATTATTATATTATTCTGAATTATTTATTTATAACTTATTTGTTTTTCTATGTTTAATTGCCATTTGTAACAGTGCCAGCAGTATTTATTAAGAATTTAGTGTATGTTTTTAGGCTTTGGAACGAATTAATGGAATTATAATGTATTCCTATGGGAAAATCCTGCTCGACATACGACCATTTCGACTTACAAACAAGGTCCTGGAACGAATTAAATTCGTATGTAGAGGTACCACTGTACTATGATAATACACCAACTAATGTAAATTACCAGCGAACCAAATCTGTGACAAATCTCCACACAGCACCAATGTCTGCTATTTTTTATGTACCATAAATGCAGGGAGAAATACTTTGCTTCCAGTTGCAAGGCTCAACCCTCCCCTATTGGTTGTTGCTCAGTGTCAGTGATTCAGCTGTGCTAAATGATGGCTAAAGGAAGTGAAACTCCTGAAATTTTTGCCCCGATCAAAGAAACGCAATTGCTGGTATGGGAATACTTCAGCTACAAAAAAGTTACAGAAGCCCATGTTGCCTATGTTGAGAAAGAGAGTGTGTGTATAATGTAAACATGATACGAGTCATACACACGTGCTTTTTCTGGAAAATAATTATTTTTGTTCTGATGATAATAATGTTAAGCTGTGGCTTTACAGTCACCTAAAGGACTGCATTTATTTTAATTTAGAATATTTCAGGTTTTTTTATCATTTATTTTAACTTAACATTATACTTATGTTCCAATTTGCTAATATGTTTTGAAAAATAAAAATCGTTTTCAATGGAGGAAAAAAAGCTGTTTTTTTTTTAACCCAGATATCGCAAGGTAACACATTTTAGAGCTGTATTTAGCTTAAGGTTATCATACCGACAGAATCTCATACCGGCACATGCCTATGGCGGAAAACACAGACAAGACTGAAAAAGCAGTTTCTGCTCTTGCACTCCTTTTTAAAAGAAACTGCTGTATTTTAAGCCAAAACAACTGTTGCGTTTAATAGAACTATATGTCTATATGCTGTCATAGCAGATTCATGGCGCATGAAGCCCCCGAACTGTCCGTTTTACCCTGAAAACCCCCGTTTACAGACGTCGCGCAACCGCTTTTGTTTCAGCCCAGCCATAAAACGAAGATAATTAATTATATTTGTTATTCAAAATGTCTGTCGTTTTTAGCTTAGAATCATTCATTGATGTCTCATATTTCGAAAAAAAAAAAAAAAACGGCTTTAGAAAATTATTCACTCACATATTTTAAACTTCTAAAACAAATTATGTCGCAATGAAAAAAATGGCGTCTGTAAAAAAAAGTCACGGATATCGACCTCATAACTATCGCATAATTGTATTTTTTTGTGACTGTCGCATTTTCTCTGATATGTTCGATGATAAATAATCGATCCAAACAAGAAAAATAGAAAAAAAAACGTTTAGAAGGGTAAATATATGAAAAAGAACATCTCGACCACTCCTTGATGTCTGCGATTTCTGCATCGCGGCCCTTGTTATATGACCATGTTTCACACATAAAATCCCCAAAAAATCCAGCTTTGGCCATTCACAGCTGTGTCTTGACACTCACTGATACATGCGACATGGAGTTTTTGGATCAAAACAAGTTAAGTACGCGTAACGCGATAATATCTCGTTAAAGTCATGGCGTCTGTAATTCTGCTCTCGCGTGTTCTCGCCTCCAGATAGGGTTTTGCTGTTTAAAAAACTTTTTTTCTAAGAAAATGCCCTCCAGTTCAAAAAAATTCTTCCCCCAGAAAATTTAGATTTTGAGCTTTCGAATGATGTATCACACATGCATATCGGACATTTTTGAAATTTGGCCAAATTGGGGGTCTCAAAGCGGAACTTCAAGTCACCCGAGTGTTTTCCGCCCTATGTATATTGGAGTCGGGCGGTGTACCAAAAATTTACCGCTACTGAAATTCTTCACGATGACTGACATAATTTTGACCATGTTGGTAAATTCGGTAATCTTATAAAACAAGAAATAGTCTTTTCATTCCGCTTTGACTCTGTGTTGTTCGGCTATGTTCATTCCCCTTTAAAAAAGCAGCCAGTGTGCTTACGTATGAAGTCACGTGGTTATCAGGAACTCAAACAGATGCCCGGTAGGGTAACGCTACAAGCAAACGTGATAAAGTCGGGCTTAAGGGAGCTTCGCCAAACTTTCACCCGACATTAAGTAGAGTCTTGGCGGCCTCCAGACGGGCTTTCACCCGCTTTCCTCCCTGGTTCTCACGATTTCAGGAGCGTGTGTTTTCAGTGCTTTCTACTGATAGCCAGGCCACAGGCTAACGCTAGCGGCTAACACCGGCTACATATGAACGTGATGGACTCGGATAGCGGCTCTAACCTTGTCGAAACGGCTGAAGTTAATGATCGGACTGTGCACGGACTGCATCCAGCAATTAGTATGTCGCGTTATTTTGTATCTGTGTGTGTGTGCGTGTGATTTCTTTGATATCTTTTATGATGGTAAAGCTTTCATCATAATTTATAATCCAACAGTAACCGTTTTAATGGCCACAGCTATTTTTCTGTATGTGCTTGCTTAATTTTGTGTCATTACTGCCATCATAAAATCTTAAATGTTTCATTGGCACAAGAGCAATATAGCTTTAATGTGCATGTGTCTGGGGGGGGGGGGCATGTATTAAAAAATGCTCTGGTAAAAAAAAAAAAACCTTGAAGTAAACACTTGTGTTGAGTAATTATGTCACAGCAGCCATTATCAATACGTGGTTTGAAGTGTACTGTTCAAGCTATAAGGCATTTGTGTTACAACGACATGTTTGCACAGTCGTATTAATTTTTATAATGTTGTACATTGTTCAAGTCATACAAGCTGTTACAAGCTGTTATAAATGTTCATAATTGAATTCTTATTGTTTACAAGAAATTTTTATATATTTAATGTTTAGACTGCATTTACAGTTGTTAAATATGTGAAATTGAAAGCTGGTAAATAAATCAATGAGAAACAGTTAATTTGTATTCCATGCATTGATTCAGATTTTCAAATTATATAACAGTTCGCTTGAGCGAATTTGTCGTCATTTATCGTTATCGAGGTAAATCTGCTCAATTCACCGTGATATGTACTTAAGGCCATATCGCCCAGCCCTTATATCCACTACTACTGCAATGGGAAGGAATCCTCCACTAAACCCCAGATTTCAGGTTTCAGATTTATATCCCCGTATAAGGTGACTCGAGATTTACCCGCGTCATTGCTTTCACACAAGGAGAGATATCCCGGGAATAACGCGGGTTGGACACATTCACATACTTGTGACTTCCCGTGTTGCCGACTCGGCACTCTCTGTGCAGGGAGGGCGGCTGGCGTGATTTTATAACCCGGACATTCTATCCAGGCATGAAAATGGGTCAGGGGTTAAAAAGGTGAGAAGGGTGTGGAGGAAATATGTTCCAGTACACTGTATTGTACACCCCAACAAAATATTGAGCTCTGTCGACCCACACTGTGTTTCAGCAGGGCCATGCAGAGACCGGTGGAGGGGTGGGTGATCGTAGATCAAAAGGGGCACATGAACAAGTATTTAATACACCTTAAAACAACATAACTTCAATTTTAACCAGCTTTAGATAATAATTGGCTGCGACTGTGACATACTTTAATTGGGAGGGGGCAACAGTGAATAGAAATCAAAACTGTCATCAACACTTTCTGGCTGTGACTCAGTCAGTCTGCCTCTTTTCTTCCTTCAACCTCTGCATCAAAACTTCCTTCCTCAACTTGTTCATCTGAGAACAAACCACATCAGATGGTCACTGAGCCACCAACAGCACAGTTTTCTTAAAACTATTATTTCATTATTATCCATACTTAACAACTCTAGCACCTAATGATTAATAAAGCAATGACATAAAAATCTTATAGAAAAATAACATTGTAATTGTGTTTATAATTGGATTTAATACCAGACTATCCTTGCAAACTTGTTCTTACCAGGTCTGCTATTCACCCAGCTGATGAGGTATCCACTGCCTTTAGCAGCCTCATCTAACTCCTTTTTTTATCCCTCAATCTCCCTTCCCTACGACGCATGTCTATGTAATGAAATATAAATAATTAAAAAAACAAACAGACTCCCCGGTGGCTTTTAGTTTTAAAGCTTTCTTAATTTCTTTCTCACTCAATAACGATGGAGTTAGATTTGTGTTTTTATTATTCAATCAAAAAACAAAGTTACTTCTATCAAAAACAAAGTTGCTTCAATCAAAATACAGTATATACTTTTAATCCCCAAAAGTAGCTTCAATAAAAAAAAAAAAAAAAAGTTTTTGATTGCAATAATAAATTTGAGACAAAAAAAGCATTTGAAAACTATTTTTCTTGATTGAAACAAATTTTTCCATTTAAGTAATGTTATGCGTTTGGGCCACATTTTGGCTAGGACATTTGTGTCTTTATTATTCAATCAAATAAGTTGGGGCGCTACTTCGCGGTTTTCACTTATTGCGGCGGGTTCTGGTCCCCATTAACCGCGAAAAACGAGGGATCCCTGTATTTCTGAAAAGCTTTAAGAAGCAGGACTCACTACCACCACTCGTTGGGCCGCTGTTGTGCCGACACCGGCCGTCAGCTCAAATCCAAGCCGAAAATAACGCGTCTCCGGCGGACGACGGGAGCGATGTGAGGCGCCCCCTCCATCCGAGAGAATGCCGCTTAATTTGACTCAACAGTGTGTTTCTTCGTTTATATTACCGCTAAATACACAAGCTTGACGCCAATTTAACGGGAGCTATTTTTTTTCATGGGAGATTTGGCTAGCTCTGGCAGTGTTCAACGCAAGCTGCAACGAATGGCAGTAACTTTTTTATATTGCAAAACGTGAAAACGATTGAAACCATTACTCACCAAATTCAATCTGCTGGCAAATACAGGCAAGTGTGTATGCTGCGCTCTGGTCTGCCCCGATGTGGATAAGGCCTGCTTTTTGTTTTCGCTGCTTTGCAATGCAACCGAAGGCTCTCCGAGCACTCCATGTACACGCGTAAGGAGTGCGCGCGTTTGGAATAATGGAACGCAGCTTGGGCCGATGATTGGTTCTCGTCAGCGAAGCATCTAGAAGGATTTGCTGACTGTGTTCTTAAGTGCTCAGTTTACGTACTAAGTTAATCACATGATGATAATAATAATAATTAAATAAAACCTCCTGACCCCCCCCCCTCCTCCCAAAAAGAATTTCTCCTCGGATCTACGCAATTCACGTAGGTCGCCCTTTTTGACTTCAAAATGGCGAATTTCGCCGAAAGGTGAGAGATTTTCATGCCTGTCTATCATTTTGGGTCGGCATGGGGAACAAAATAAACCTCACATTTCCAAAAATGGACGATATTGGACTTTCTCTAATTTCGTTATATTTTCAGTTTAATATTGCTATTTCCAGTTTGCCATGTTGATAATTGCGATGTTTGTTTAACGTTTTTCTTCTTACTGCGAAGATAGAGGAAATGAAGATCGGCCCACCATGATATTTACGTCATCAACCATCGCGCTGTGACCCGGAAATTTAACGCCTGCTTTTACACAGACCGCTTCTCGGGAAAGTCCCGGACATTGCACAAAGACGCGTAAATGTCCACACCATCTCCGTGACAGACGACCCGGGAAATTGCTTTCACACAAAAGGGCTACCCGTGTAAATCCCAGGATTTTAACTGTGTTTAGGTATGTGTGAAAGGGGCATATCAAAAACATATGAACATATAAAATAGCCCATATCATGATAGAATATGTTTTTTACATATCGCTCTGCACTATTGGACACCATCGCCATAAATTGTCAAATGATTTAAAATGAAAAACAGCAGATTCCTATTGCCTTTTGGAGCCACTGTATTGCTTACTTGGAAAAAGGAAAAAATCCTCCAAATAAAGTTGGGGCACTTTTAATTCTTGGCCACTGTGTGTGCAGTTATTTCAAAAAATAGTTCAGGAGTTTCTTCTAATCCTATTTCATTTGTAAGAAATTCAGTAAAAGGATGTGAATGTACTCACAGAGTTGCTTAACAGTCAGGTTTCCAATGTCCAGCGTCCTGTGGGCAATCTTCTGCCACGAGCGGTCCGGGTCACGAATCCACTGTGCGGCCTCGCAGAAATATGCTCCTGTGTCTACAGGCTGCAGCACCCTCATTTTCATAACGTAGACATCCTGGCCGCCATCGCCATTGCGCTTCTCCAAAGTAATATCGCCGTCATCATAGCGCTTTTTATAGGCACGCCCCGGCACAACGCCCAGCAGCTTGTCGATGGAGATGATCTCGCGCACCGTGCTGAGCTCCGGTCCCGCCGCCCCGCTAGAGCCCGCTTGGCCTCCGCGCTTCCCGAAAGTGACGGACAGGTGGGTGAGCTGCTCCGAGCGGATGCTGGCCGAGCACGTCAGGGTTAATTCGGCGCCTTCGGGGAGGGGCTGTCCGGTCAGGGAGCGGGTGTAGCTTATCTGGAGTGTGTCAGGGATCACTACATGCCACGGGGTCAAAAGAGGAACATTTAATTTTAATCAGCCGCCACAGGAAGTATATCATATTAAGAAGGTCTGAGAACTGTGAAAGTAATAACACAGTACTTCCTACAACATAAGAAAAAAATTCTTCATAGATTACCTATAAATTGTCCATACGTGTGAATGTGTTGTTTGTTTATATTTGCCCTGATGAAACAATTTGGATTCAAGTGGAATGTAACAATCAGTGTGACCAATCTGACGCTAAAACGTAACCCGTTTGGCAGCTTTTCGACAAGGTTATTAACATCTTTGCGTCAATGTGGACTTCCTGGATTGGACTGTGCTAGAGATATCACACCATGTAGAATGAGCCAAGAGACTTGTTAGACACTTAACATTACAACTACAATAATGTGCATGATGTTAAATCAATAACTCTGACAGCTTCAGTCAAAACTGACAGTCTCTGTTGTTTAAAAAAAAAAAAAAACTGAGGGCAGGCTCATATCCTTCAAAAGATCATTCCTGAGGAAGTGGTTGGTTGCATGTTACTTCATAGGCACTCCACTTCTTGCAGTATATAAATTAAAGTACATAAATACGTTAATAATATATAAAATAAATTTGTGTATTTTAATTCTATTTTTAAGATAATATTTTGTTTGCTACTTGAGAGATGCTTGTGAAGACATTTGCTGAAATAGTTTTTTCACCCACTGTGTACATTTTTGTCTTAACTACTGGCTATCCATTATTTTTTTTAGCCTTTATAAATTTCACTTTTTAATAATTGTATATTCTCCTCTAATAATAGTGTATTCATCTAAATATTTTGTATATTTACTGGCTATATTTGTGAACCTGGTGTTATTCCACTACATTTTGGAATTTTTCTTCATTTGCCTTAGAATGTTTTATTATTTCATGCGTTATTTTTCTATGATAATATTCATGCCTGATATTTTGCACTTTCCAATATATGTGTACTGTATTTTTAAACCTGTTTTACCTGGAACATTTGTACAAGCTCAAGATGTTTTTGCCCAATGTTTGTATTTAACTCTATTATGTATGAGGCTTTTTGTTAATATTTGTGTATATTTCAAACATAATTTATATTATTTTTGTAGAAAGTGTGTACATTGCTGAAATACATGTGAATCATCAATCAAATAATATCGTTCAATGATTTTAACATTTTTTAACAATATTTTGTATTAGTTATTAGTAGAGCTGGGAATCTTTGGGCACCTAACGATTCGATTACGATTACGATTCAGAGGCTCCGATTCGATTATAAAATGATTATTGATGCACCCCCCCCCCCCTTTTTTTTTTTTTTTAAATGAAATGTTTTGTACATTAGTTCCAAAATTGTTCAAAAATCCTCTCAGGCTAAACCAAACTACTATTTCAGTATCAAGTTAACATATAGCAGTAAACAAATATACAAAAATAACAGTAAATAAAAAACTCCAGTCCCCATTCTGTAACAGCAGTTTTAAACTACATTCAATTAATTTAATGTTGTGAATCAACTGTTAAAGTTGTTAAAATTGCTCCCGTTATTCCATAATTTCCCTTTTGTCTACTTTCGACATGTGAAAGTTAAAACTATTTTAAAGATAGATTCAAGTCAATATTTTACCGATTTAGGAGTATTTTAGATAAAAAGTTAATTAGGTTTGCTTGGAAGGTTCGCTACAACAGCCTTGCAGGGAAGTGTACTGCTTTAAAGTGCCTGTGACACGAAAAAGCATGTTTATTTCATAATACACGTGGTATTTTATGCTCCTGAATGATATGGACCGCTTGGATGTGTGTGGAAGCGTCGCTATATTTATTTAGTTTTTTGAATCCCGCGCCAGGAAAGTGACTTCCGGCTTCGGTCTTGCATTGAGGAGGAGGGCGCTGTGACGTGTACGGTAGAAGACGTCCTCTTCACGCTACAGTGCACTGTTGTGTATGAGGACGAAGGATTCAGCTGATTTTGCGGATTAATACGTTTATTTTTCGCATCACGCCAGCCAAACGGCTGCAGAAAAATCATTCTGTATGAGGGAGAGGCGTATGCGCCTTTTTGGAGTTTCAAAAGGTTCCCATTCACCGTGGATATTTACTGTGGGACCATTGGACTTACGAGGAAGTGAGTAAACATCTTGTTTTGTATTATGTCAAATACGAATACAGCGATTACAAAGTAAACACTACAAACTTCCTTTAAATGAAGGACTACTTACGTTTGATCATTGATAGGCATGTAAAAAGCTCTCCTAATGCATTAGCAGCAGCACGTTAGCTGCGTTAGCGCCAGCCACCCTCCTCCGGGGAACGAACTGTAAATTGCTCTCCGCCGGGCGGTTTGCCGATCCGCTAAGACATTCGACAACCGGGTCGTCATGTCAAATAATCCAGGATAGCTATGTGTGATTTTCCGCTTTGAAGACTTTGAAACATCACTCGGTTCGGGTTAGCATGTCGGCTAGCTGTCACTCCTTCTGGTTTGTTTACATTCTCCGAAGCCGGGGAACGGAAATGACATATGTCCGATTTAGGTGTCATAAAATATCGTTCGGGAGGTGCGACAGTAAAGGTGAAGTCGACAGTTTTGACCATTATGTAGTAATTTTGCCATGTCGTCTTGAATAAATGGATTTTTATTATTTCATATTCCATTTAGCACAAGATTGTTATTTGTCTTGACCATGCCATTTATTTAGCAATTGGGGAAAATACTTGGATAAAAAGAATATCCTGTAAAAATATGGAAGTAAAGAGACAGAAACAATGACATTTTGCCGCTGTCTTCGTCGCGTTTTCCTCATTGTGAATAGTTCCCCCTCGACGGGCTGACTGGTCCTTCTCAAGCCATTTATATAGCTATTGGGGAAAAATACTTGGATAAAAAGAATATCCTGTAAAAATATGGAAGTAAAGAGACAGAAACAATGACATTTTGCCGCTCTCTTCGTCGCCTTTTCCTCATTGTGAATAGTTCCCCCTCGACGGGCTGACTGGTCCTTCTCAAGCCATTTATATAGCTATTGGGGAAAAATACTTGCATAAAAAGAATATCCTGTAAAAATATTGGAGTAGAGAGACTGAAACAATGACATTTTGCGGCTCTCTTCGTCGCGTTTTCCTCGTTCTGAACAATTCCCCCTCAATGGGCTGAATAGTAAAACCGATGAGCCCAGTTTACGGCTGACGTCATCCACCTGTTGGGGACGCTAAAGCCCTATAATGGTAGGCGTGGCTAACCGGCAGATTAAAAGACTAATTTCTCGTCATCTGTTGTATATAGTCGAATCGTCTCAAAATATGATTCTAATTCACATAATAATGCCATTTAAGACTTTTTTTCTGGTGTCATATGCTCTTTAAGATGGCGGCCGTTTACTAACGGCCGCATCTAGCTTTTTGTAGATGTGCTGCTCACGCTACCGAAGCAATTTTCCATCTAGTCCTATATAAATGATATCTACCATTACATTATGTGGATGACGTACTTTGTAGCAGCTTTTCGGCAGCAGTCAGGTATGTTGTTGTGTTTTTTTATCTCGTGGCATGAGTTGAGCTAGAGCCATGAGTTGAGCATTGGCATTACCCGAGGGGCCGGGTAATGAGAAGCATGATGTTTAGCTACTCTCGCTGCATTCTTCCTCGTTGTGCCCCGAAGACCGCGCGGCGCGCTGAGTGTGTTGTACTTCCGCTTTACTTGGCATATTTCAATAATCGGAATTTGGATGTTTGTGAATCGTTCTCGAATCTTCCACGGCCGAATCGCGAATAATCTAAGAATCGGAAATTTTGCACACCTCTAGTTATTAGCACAAAAAGTATGTCCTTTTTTCTCCAATGTTTGTGTATGTTCAACGTTGTTTGTTGGATTAGGCTCACTGTTCATTATAAGATTATGCATTTATACCTGATTAAGCAGGGGTCCCCAAACTACAGCCCGCCTCCACATTTGGCCCGGCCCCCTGAACAATACCAGTCAGAGAGCATTTTGATTTTTTTTTTTTGGTCTTCAATATTGTTATTTATTTCCTGGCTTTTTTCTGTGAAGAACCCAGAGAGAGTTATTTGGTTATTATCTATTTAATTAATAGTGTTGTTATTATATTATATTATATTATATTATATTTATTTTATTTTATTTACTTTTGTTCCGTGAAGAATCCAGAAAGGGTTATTTGATTGTGGCTTTCTGAAAAACAATAATTTTTTACATTTAGGCACTCCTGGAATCATCACCCTTTTTCTGTTACAAACTGACCCCGGCCCCTCATCAGAGAAGGGAAAAGTTATGTGGCCCTCACAAGAAAAAGTTTGGGGACCCTGGTGATTAAGTGTTGTGTGGCATACAGTAAGAGCAGATGATGCACGGTGCCTGTTTTACCTTTGACGACTACAGAGCCACTGTATGACCCCTGGTAAACGTTGTCCGTGCTTGGCGTGTAGCACTCGTATTTGCCCTGGTCGTCGGTGCGTAGCCTTTGCAACACCAGCCTCACATGGTCGCCGGAGTCACGGTCCACCCTCACTTCCCCGTTCCTCACCCGGGCTTGGAAGGGGGCGTAGGGGAAGCCTTTGTCTTTGGTGGATACCACTCCTATCGGTCTTCCGCCGGAGTCGTCCCTGTACAGGAACCACTCAAAGTCCTGCGTTCGCGGGCCTTCATAGCCAGAGACGGCGCAGGGCAAGGAAAGGGAGAAGCCAGCCACGCGGTAAAGCGGTCCTTCTGGAACAGTCACCTCGCGGGATGCCGTCAACTGGAGCGCTACGAGAGAAAGAGACAACACAGCAAACAGAGATTATTCTCAGTGTTTATTCGTTTTTGTCCGCTTCCAATTCATTTGAACTAAATCTAATGGATTGGACATCTAACAGCGTCATCGGCAGCCCATGAGTTAACCATGTGAAAAATTTAATTTGGCAATACAGCTCTAGTGTTGACCTCGTGTTGACCCTTTTTTTCTTTATTTGGCTGAAACAATGATTCTGTTTAGAAGGACGCACATTTTTAACGTTGGAACCTTGCCCTGGAGAGGATTTTCATCTTAATCTGCCAGCAGTGGCAAAAGCAAAGGAATAAATTCACCATCACTTGATGCCAAATGTTTTTTTTTTGCTCTCCCTTTAACCTCAACTAAAATGGATTACAACCTGAACAAACCTGAATGACTGGACGTGTGTGTGTAAACGTGTGCGGGCTTACAACACACTATTGGGCGAGCCACTGCGTCACCGTTGACACACCCGTGGATAATGACGTGGGGGCTGAGCTAGGAAGCTTAAGCGGATCGAGACCTAATTAACATGGGACTCAGGGGCTACAACTGATAGGGTAGCAGCAGTTTGTGACAATACTCAACGCTGTCTGGATTAGTCAGGCCTAGACGTTGGGCGAGGGCGCGGTTATGTTTGCAAAAAAAAAAAAAAGAGAGAGAAAATACACATACACAAGCTCAGGGAGGTCTGGAAAGTTCCATATTTGCATCTTGTTTGGGTTGATACTAGTCATACTTTTGATAGTCACACTTTTTCCCAATGGTCAGAGTTTTAGCTTGCTGCACTCACCATGCACCCACAAAGTCCTTTAATGCAAACACTTTCAATTACTGCAAGCTGTCAATGTTAAGCCATTGCGGGAAGCAATGAGGAATTTAAAACTGAATTCATATTTCTGTATCCTTATAAGTATAACAATTACATTTCAATTAAGTACAGTACTAATACATTATTATTCTTTTTTTTCAAATAATTTAATACCTTTACTACTTAAAAAAAAAAAAAAATCACATTTCTACTTAACTATTCAGAATAACAGTATTACTGACTTTACTCGACTCATAAAATGATACGTGTGTTGAAAAACTACATTCACACATCCTGACTATAATCTGATTCAACAAAATATGATTACTTATCACATAACTTTCGATCATTAAAAAAAAAAAAGTTTTCATAAAATTCCAACTTTCAAATCTTGAAAAAAAATTAACCATTTCTGTAAAATTATCACTTCATACCATAAAATGACAACTTTGCCTTTGAAATAGTCCTTTTTGTTGAAAAATGTTTTTTATACAAAATGATGCAAAACACTGCTACGCAAATTCTTTTTTCTCTTAATATCAAATTGTCAAATAATGATATAACATATACAAATATATAAAAATTATAGAGAATGAATGCAACTGACATTGCAACTTTGTATTTTAAAATATTTAACGTTTCTTCAGAGCAATACAAAATTCAACTGTGATGGCTGGCGTTACGTTGGGAAGAAATTATGAATTTAAAACGGAATTCGCATCATAATTATAATCATGTTTCAGTGCCACTGAAGGCGACAGACGTCCAAACCGTTTGGACTGGGAAGGGCAGCAGCATCAATGGCAGCTAATAAATACAGTATATTTATAGAATAGAATAGAATAGAATAGAATAGAATAGAATAGAATAGAATAGAATAGAATAGAATAGAATAGAATAGAAAGCTTTCATTGTAATTGTGCAGAGTACAACGAGCTTTTATGCTTTGTCATAAAGTGCCCCAGATATAAGTACAAATGTTTATGAAATAACATCACAGCAAAGTGCCCCACATATAAGTACAAACGTTTATGAAATAACATCAAAGCCATTAGAACATAGAGAAGGTTGTTGTGCTGTTTAAGAGTTCTAAGTAGTAATATGGCAAATTTACGTGGACAATTTAAAAACGGTTCATCTTTATTTCAAGTCGTCTTTAATTGAAACCAAGTGAATAATTTTAAACATTGAAGCGGACCTTGACAAAAGGATCAATTTCACGCCTAAAAAATCAGTGACACTAACTGAACTCGCAACAAACTCCCGATACAAAATTATTAATATCTTGCTTTATGACATAGACGTGGGTCAAATTTAAACTGAGCATTCTTTGGCCCGTATTTCAGCCATTCACCCAATTCGGCTCAATTCGGCTGTGTAATTGTTGCATAAACCACGCACCCAAAACTAAGTTCTTTCAAATCGAGCATCCCGGTCAGTAACATAAGATGGCTGCATCGTACGACAAGTGCATCAATACGCCATCAAGTAAATGCGCGTGGCCGATGAGTAGTGAAACGTGCACGCACGTACACACAATCCTTTCCAGGTATCGTAGCTCACCATAATGCAGAAAGACGAATAAAGTAGTTTTTATCCCAGCCATGGCGCTTAATGTTCCTCCGCGTATTACTCCCGTCTCCAGTGCTCCCTCCGCCGTGGCTCGCCGCCGCTCATCCCGCCACGAACCTCTCCAACCGCCTGTTGACGAAATAATACAAATGAATGACATGAATATATTGGCGCCTTGGGATTCCCAACGCCATGTTTTCATTTATCTTTTCAAATCTACAAAACGAATTACCTGCTTTCGGTACCGGCAGTTAGACGCTGGAGGAGGAACACTTAAAACAGTCCGAATTAAAACTTAAGATAATATTCAGCTTTGATGAGAGAATTTCGTCTCCTAGTGGTTTGCATCTTCATCGTTACAGTGGGCTGACTCGGGGGAGGAGCCCAAACAACGAAGACAAACCGGAACCATTGGGCTACAGCGTGATCATCCAAAACAGCAGATGGCACCCGAGAAGAAAAATAGGATCTGCGCGAGAAGAAAAATAGGATTTTCGGGAACAACCGGAAGTAGTTTACACTACTGTATATATATATATATATATATATATATATATATATATATATATATATATATATATATATATATATATATATTTTTTTTTAGATTTTTTTTCTCAAAATGTGTATTAAGTGACTTCTTATATATTTATTTAATACATTCATCTTATTTTTTATACACAACAACAATAATAAATTCAATAATGCTTGAGTATGTAAAATAGTTATCTACCTATTTTATTACGTAACAATACTTTACGGGATTGTATTTACGTATATTATTACGTACAATATTTACGTAGTTCGTATTTGTATTCTACAAGCGTAAAGCGTTGCACTCTAAAATAAACCGAATTATTCACAGCGATATACAGGCTACATGTTTTAACCTCTGCTATTATTAAGGGGGGGAAAATTGTCTACTACAGTTAGTGTACAGGTAGATGGGATTTTCTGCTAGTCATCGCTGCTTGTCGCACCTCCTAGAGTGCAAACGGGACATCTGCGGGACGAGGGAAGGTGGGCAGCTGCAGGGTCATCAGCTAGGAACCACTTTCAACAACGTTTCGCCCCTAAAACGTCCCCTTGTGGCAACACGCTTATGATGTTATCTTGGTTTTGAATCTGGGCCCTGTCGCTCCTTTACAAAATTTGCACGTTGTTTTCGCCAGGTACTACAATATAAGTTCCTTTCAACTTCCTCAAACCATATTTTTCTCAATTGAAAACTCGGAAGTCATTCATAGGTATGAATATTGTGTTCAATACGAAAACGCTATTAGATAATTTGATGCAATTCTTGGCCAGTTTAAAAAAGTCACTAAATTTCCACCAGAGGGCAGCAAACACTTGCCATTTACACGACCAAGTAATCTAGGCCCTACCACTGCAGTTTAGTACGCAATTTTCTTATGTTATTACCTAATGCAGTGGTTCTTAACCTGGGTGAGATCGAACCCCAGGGGTTCGATGAGTCAGTCTAAGGGTTTCGGTGAAGGTTAAGACACGCAGGGCCCTATTTTTGGGCACTGACTAAATCTAGGCAAAGTGGCGTTTTAAACCAGGTTTGGGACCGTGAGTCCCTATTTTACAGGCTTTATTCAAATTCTTTCAACTGCGAGACCTCTATCTGATGAGAGGAAAAACTTTTTGCTCAGTGGAAGGTTGACACTCCCTTGGTATGAGGAAATACAACAGACCTACAGGTCGCGTGCACTGCGCTGACATAAAAAACAAACAAACATTTGCATCACATTTTATGTCATGAAAATAGTATATGAGGCTAGGATACGATAAAATGAGAATGTCCACATGAAAACAAAAATATATACCAAAATGATTCGAGTTTAATTTCATTTTCCAATGTGAAAAGCAAATCAAAAGGCAAAATTATTTGTTCTAATTTAACACTGTTGGTTGTTTCTTGGATTTGTGAGAAGACTCATGTTTTTTTTTCTTTTTTTTTTTTTCCCCCAACTTTTTTTTTTTTTTTTTTTTTTACACTTTTTACAAATTTGGTGATCATTTTGTGCAGGGTGTTTCATAAAATTTCATATTTAAGATGTAAACATGACAGAAACTGCACGTTCAAGGTTAATAAAACCAAGCAGTTTAATGTTGAACAATATACGATATATTCCTCCAAATTTGAATGAAAAATTCTAAGATAGACACATAAGGCCAGTCTTGGTTTAGTGGTCTGATAATGATGCAGGAATACAGATAAAAACATACATTTTCACTTGTTTAGAGGCATGCTGTCTAAATGAGAAGAAATTTGAATGGAAATTCACTTACGTTTTAGCTTGCTAGTATACTACTACTACAGTGCCTTGCAAAAGTATTCGGCCCCCTTGAATCTTGCAACCTTTCGCCACATTTCAGGCTTCAAACATAAAGATATGAAATTTAATTTTTTTGTCAAGAATCAACAACAAGTGGGACACGATCGTGAAGTGGAACAACATTTATTGGATAATTTAAACTTTTTTAACAAATAAAAAACTGAAAAGTGGGGCGTGCAATATTATTCGGCCCCCTTGCATTAATATTTTGTAGCGTCACCTTTTGCTCCAATTACAGCTGCAAGTCGCTTGGGGTATGTTTCTATCAGTTTTGCACATCGGGAGACTGACATTCTTGCCCATTCTTCCTTGCAAAACAGCTCGAGCTCAGTGAGGTTGGATGGAGAGTGTTTGTGAACAGCAGTCTTCAGCTCTTTCCACAGATTCTCGATTGGATTCAGGTCTGGACTTTGACTTGGCCATTCTAACACCTGGATACGTTTATTTTTGAACCATTCCATTGTAGATTTGGCTTAATGTTTTGGATCATTGTCCTGTTGGAAGATAAATCTCCGTCCCAGTCTAAGGTCTTGTGCAGATACCAACAGGTTTTCTTCCAGAATGTTCCTGTATTTGGCTGCATCCATCTTCCCGTCAATTTTAACCATCTTCCCTGTCCCTGCTGAAGAAAAGCAGGCCCAAACCATGATGCTACCACCACCATGTTTGACAGTGGGGATGGTGTGTTCAGGGTGATGAGCTGTGTTGCTTTTACGCCAAACATATCGTTTTGCGTTGTGGCCAAAAAGTTCAATTTTGGTTTCATTTGACCAGAGCATCTTCTTCCACATTTTTGGTGTGTCTCCCAGGTGGCTTGTGGCAAACTTTAAACAAGACTTTTTATGGATATCTTTGAGAAATGGCTTTCTTCTTGCCACTCTTCCATAAAGGCCAGATTTGTGCAGTGTACGACTAATTGTTGTCCTATGGACAGACTCTCCCACCTCAGCTACAGATCTCTGCAGTTCATCCAGAGTGATCATGGGCCTCTTGGCTGCATCTCTGATCAGTTTTCTCCTTGTTTGAGAAGAAAGTTTGGAAGGACGGCCGGGTCTTGGTAGATTTGCAGTGGTCTGATGCTCCTTCCATTTCAATATGATGGCTTGCACAGTGCTCCTTGAGATGTTTAAAGCTTGGGAAATCTTTTTGTATCCAAATCCGGCTTTAAACTTCTCCACAACAGTATCTCGGACCTGCCTGGTGTGTTCCTTGGTTTTCATAATGCTCTCTGCACTTTAAACAGAACCCTGAGACTATCACAGAGCAGGTGCATTTATACGGAGACTTGATTACACACAGGTGGATTCTATTTATCATCATCGGTCATTTAGGACAACATTGGATCATTCAGAGATCCTCACTGAACTTCTGGAGTGAGTTTGCTGCACTGAAAGTAAAGGGGCCGAATAATATTGCACGCCCCACTTTTCAGTTTTTTTTTTTTTTAAAAAGTTTAAATTATCCAATAAATGTTGTTCCACTTCACGATTGTGTCCTACTTGTTGTTGATTCTTGACAAAAAAATTAAATTTCATATCTTTATGTTTGAAGCCTGAAATGTGGCGAAAGGTTGCAAGATTCAAGGGGGCCTAATACTTTTGCAAGGCACTGTATGTACCCTTGTACAGCAGTTCATAAATGCACGTTAAAACACAAAAATGACAACACAACTGAAGGTGACTGTCAACAAGCCTTCATTAACTCATTGCCTGCTACTGACAATGAGAGATATCCCAATTATTTAAATTGGGTGGACTGGCAGTAGCCCTTTTCACACACATATCCAGGGAAATTCTAATGTGAGGTGACGCGGGATTTACTCGCGTCATTGCCTTCACGCATGTAGGGATGTCCCAAGAGTGACGTGGATTGGACAATTTCACAGACTTGTCCCGTGTTGCTCACTGGCACACTCTGTGCAGGTAGGGCTGTTGGCGTGACTTTATAACCCGGACATTACGTTATTTTTGGTTGGCATTGGCTGTCACAATGTTGGTCAAATCATGTTTTGTTCCAGAGTGAGTGTTCCCGACATCATAACTGCAGCCAATTCAAGCTAATCAAGACTGTATTTAAGCCCAGGCGATCCAAGAGAAGGGTGTCGAGATAGCACGGACCCATTGTGTTATTCCCCATTTTCCCTGATAGCGTGTATTTTTGTTTGTACTTAATAAACACTTGAACGCTTCCCTCCGTTGTTTTTTGCTTTGAGGTACAACCTTGTTTCCGCAGTAGCGGACCCTAACAACGGCAACAAAATAAACCACACATTTCCAAAGATGGACGATGGACTCTCTTCCCATTGTGTTATTCCCCCTTTTCCGTGATCGTATTTTTGTTTGCGGGGCAGCGGCGGGGAGAGACTCGGTACTTCCCGCGCCTCAGGCCCCGCCGAGTAGGAAGGCCACCGCGGTGCGCATGGAAGCCTCGGACGAACGCACGGGTGGAGCCGCTGCGGGTGCAAATCTTGGTGGTAGTAGCAAATATGTATTTAATAAACCCTTGAATGCATCCCTCCGTTGTTTTGTGCTTTGAAGTACAACCTTGTTTCCGCAGTAGCGGACCCTAACATCAGCAACAAAATAAACCACACATTTCCAAAGATGGACGATCGACTCTCTTCTTCGGCTCTACGATCCAGTAGCAATTTAATTTCTTTTTGTTTTCAATTTAATTTAGCTATTTCCAGCCTGCTACGTTGATGTTTGTTCACCACTTTTTGTCTAACTGCGAAGAGAGACGAAGTTGCCCGCCATGATATTTATGTCATCAGCCATCATGTTGTGACCCGGGAATATAAAACCAGATTTTACGAACACCGCTTCCCAGGAATGTCCCGGACATTATACTTAGACATGATGCGTGAAATGTCGGCGGGAAATTGTTTTCACATTCAACTGCTGCACGGTTAAATCCCGCGATATTACTGGGGTTTTGGAGTGTGTGAAAGGGGCTAGTGAATGTTCATTTTAAGGTGTCACTGACAGCACTAGATCGCTGCCAACCCTGCCAGTCAAAATGGATTGGACGTCTAGTGTCATCAATGGAAGTCAATAAGGTAAAGGAGACATATAAATCATTTTTAAAAATTTCCAGGTGTCTGTTTGTAAACCTTGACAAAACATCTTTCCGGCAAAAATTCCAACTTGTACCCCTGTTTGGTGTTTCCACTGTGGAGCATCCACTGCTCAGTTAATCAACCCAAGAACAGATCTGTTCCATTACGATTTTCAAATAGGACATATAATGAGCAGACACTACACACGTGCTCTCAGGAGATTTTACGCCACCCGAGAATACCTCATTAGCACTTTCTCTTGTTCCCTTTCCGTTACTTTCAAAACCTCTGACGTGCACACTCTTCCTTCAGGCCTTCAGATTTGAAGCTACATGGAAAAGTGGATGACTTCACTCAGCAGAGAGAGCGAGGAAGTCATTAGGGTGTTCTCAGGTTGACGAGGCAGCAGGCGGAATATGCAGACTTCAGCACAGGGGACTACACTCATGTAGAGTCGAGTAACTTTTGCGGACACAGAAGTAAACCTTCAATGGGTTCAACTTTCCTACAGTCATTGCATTCTGTCAGTACTGAGACACATTCAGATTTTTTTTTAACTTCATAAACCATTTTAACCCCTACAAACAAACCATGCATCTGATGAGATAGGGAAATGTTGTAAAATGTAATCAAAGTAATGCAATGATTCAAATTCTTTTTTATATATACTAAATACAAACTTAATGTTCAAAGGTACATTGGTATGGAAAAAGTATCTGAACTTTTTGGAATTTCTCACAATTCTGCATGAAATCACCATCAAATGTGATCTGATCTTTGTCAAAATCACACAGATGAAAAAAACAGTGTCTGCTTTAACAAAACCACATTTATAGGTTTTCATATTTTAATGAGGATAGTATTCAAACAATGACAGAAGGGGGGAAATAAGTAATTGAACCATCACATTTAACATTTTGTGCCCCCCCCCCCCCCCCCCTTTGGCAGCAATAACTTCAACCAGACGCTTCCTGTAGCTGCAGATCAGTTTGGCACATCGATCAGGACTAATCATGGCCCATTCTTTTCTACAAAACTGCTGTAGTTCAGTCAGGGATGTCTGGCATGAATCGCTGTCTTTAGGTCATGCCACAGCATCTCAATGTGGTTCAAGTCTGGGCTTTGACTTGGCCACTTCAGAACGTGTATTTTGTTCTTCTGAAACCATTCTGAAATTGATTTAATTCCGTGTTTTGGATCATTGTCTTGTTGCAGCATCCATCCTCTTTTTAGCGTTAACTGTCTGACAGACGGCCTCAGGTTTTCCTGCAAAACATCCTGATAAACTTTTGAATTCCTTCGTCCATTAATGGTTGCAAGTTGTCCAGGCGCTGATGCAGCAAAACGGCCCCAAATCATGATGCTTCCTCCACCATGCTTTACGGTAGGGATGAGGTGTTGATTTTGGTGAGCTGTTCCATTTTTCCTCCACGCATGACGTTGTGTGTTACTCCCATAACTTTGGTTTCATCAGTCCACAAAATATTTTGCCAAAACTGTGAAGTGTCCAAGTGCCTTTTTGCGAACATTAAACGAGCAACAATGTTTTTTTTAGAACAGCAGTGACTTCCTCCATGGGGTCCTCCCATGAACACCATTCTTGGCCATAGTTTTACATATAGTTGATGCGTGCACAGAGATATTGGACTGTGCCGGGGATTTTTTAAATTCTTTAGCAGACACTCTAGGGTTCTTTTTTACCTCTCTGAGTATTCTGCGTTGAACTCTTGGCGTCATCTTTGGTGGACAGCCTCTCCTTGGAAGAGATGTAACAGTGCAAAATTCTCTCCATTTGTAGACAACTTCTCTGACTGTCGATTGATGATCATCCAGACTTTTAGAGATGGTTTTGTATCTTTTCCCAGCTTTATACAAATCAACAATCCTTGATCACAAGTCGTCAGACCGCTCTTATGATCAAGCCATGATGCACATCAGACAATGCTTTTCGTCAAGACAATTTTTACCAGGTGTGTGCTTTATAGTGGGCAGGGCAGCTTTAAATCACTCATTAGTGATTGGGCACACACCTGACTCAAAACTGTTTGGTAAAAATTGGTTTCAATTGCTTAGGCAGGGGTTCACTTATTTATTTTCCCCCCTGTCATTGTTTGCATGCTATCCTCAAATTAAATATGAAAATCTATAAATGTTTGGGTGGTTTCAGTTCAAGCAGACACTGATTTTATATCTGTGTGATTTTGACAAAGATCAGATCACATTTAATGGTGATTTTATGCAGAAATGTGAGAAAATTTTCAAAAGGTTCAGATACTTTTTCATACCGCTATATGAATGTTATTGGAGTTTTCTAGCAAATATTCTATAATTTTGGTTTTGATGATTGTAACACATTTCATAATAAAGATGGGACAGGGGCAACAGAAAACTGGAATAGGAATGAAGAATGCACAAATACCACTTGTTTGGAAAATCCCACAACTAAACAGGTTAATTGGAAACGGGTGTGTCATAATTGGTTATAACAGGAGCATCCGCAAATGGCTCAGTTGTTCGATTTAAAAGCAATGTTCCTTAATGTACATCCATCTATCCATCCACCCTTTCGCCGTTACCCCCTCCGGGGTCGCCAAAGCAAAACAGTCGATTCGCACACACCCCATGCCCTTTCTGACCCAACCCAAAGAATTTAGGGATTCTGTCATCAATGTTCCATAATATGTCATCAGAATATTGCAAGTTTGTGGAAAAATCACGAAAAGCCTGGCGCCCATGTCAGGCTTACAAAGCACTGGGGGAAACCATGAACCAAGACTCTGACTCTTAAGCAATTAAAGTTGTGTATCAACCAAGTATGGGGGTAAAGAAAAAATAACCTACAAACCTTTAGCAATTAGTTTCCTCACCTCCCAAATGCTTTCTAAGAGTTATTCAAAGAAAAAGTGATGTAAGAGATGTAAGACAATGGTAAACATGCTTCCATCCCAGCTTTTTAGGAATGTGTTGCAGTCTTCAATCTACAAAAATGGGGTGCCTTGACATGTGAGTGTATTTGGTTCTGTGACCATGCTCATCCATCTACGTTGAATTGAATGGAAATCCTAATCATCTCTTCAACCCCCCTGCCCCAAAATACAGAATATTTTGTAATGTGTTTTACAAGCTGAAAATGTCTCTCTACATGAGCCCCTCATAAAAACATAGACTAATGTACAAATAATGTAATTAAAAAGAATATAAAATATTACCATGTTATATTTCATGTGTTGAATGATATAAAGGTGCTGGTTTTCATTTGATGCTGGACTTGTGAAACTCTGCCAATGCAACCTCTGGCAAGGTTGCAGGTAATTGAAAATATAGCTTTTAAAGCTGCTAACTGCTGCTGCTGCTGGAAATAGTTTATTATGGGCGGTGTTTGTCCACCAAAATTATTCGCAAGAATTTCAGGGCAGACAGGCCCAAATTTACCGTATTTTCACGACAACAGGGTGCACCTAAAAGTCTAAGATTTTCTACAAAATAGACATGGTGCCTTATAATCCCTTGTGTGTGCATCAAATTTTTAAAAAAAACTATAGATGTTACTGTATTATTTTGATGGGCTTGCCACTTGATTGACTGGGTGCATCTCATGCCAACATGTTGTTTACACAGGGAAAAGGCGGACGTGATTAGAGGAAAAGGTAGCTGTACTAGGCCAATTAGAAGAGGTGAGGTGAGGTGGATGGACAGAAGAACATGAGTGAGATGTTCATTTGTGCTGATCTGTGGTCAGCTCAGCTCACAGCCCATGTGAAAAAACGATTGCGGCAAATGAACTCTGAGCTTGTCATCAGTCAGGAGGCTTGACATAGGAACTCCAACCATTGGACATCCGTGTGATAGCGTAACGTCACCATCAGACGCAGGCCACCGAACAGTTTATGCAACCTGAGGAATTTGTGTACCTACACTGGCATCACTATGAGAGCAATGGCGTTTTAGGAGCACTAATTTGAATGGCCCCTGAAGTGCCCCTGTTCCATCAATCAGCTGCCGAGAGGAACAACCGGAGGATTCAATTATCACTTTTGCAATTTCACTCCTTAACTTTTGGTGGCAGTGCGGTCCCATTGCATGAACAAGTGAATGGGAGAAGAAGCAGATCCGCAGAGGATTTGATTTCATCACCACAGAGTTTTTACCATTTGGTTTCCTTGGGTGTCAGCAGTGATGAGATGGGCTAATCATGCCCTCAGAGAATGAGATAATGCTGTTTCTACAGTATGTTAAATATTACTATTAGATTAATATTAATATTAAAATCCGGGTCTAAAAACGTTGATTCACAACATTAAAGTGCGTACGACAGGAGAAAAAAAGTCTTAAATAGCATTATTATGTGAATTAGAATCATATTTTAAGACTATTCGACTATATACAACAATTTGGCAAAGCGCAAATGACGAGAAATTAAGTCTTTTAATCTGTCGGTTAGCCACCCCTACCATTATAGGGCTCTAGCGTCCCCAACAGGAGGATGACGTCAGCAGGAGAATGGTTTCATCACACACACACACTCGAACGATATTTTATGCCACCGTAGTTGGTCGGGCTTTTGTCATTTCCCTGCCCCGGCTTCGGAGAATGTAAACAAACCAAGAGGCATGACAGCTAGCCGACACGCTAACCCGAACCGAGTAATGTTTAGAGGTCTTTGAAGAGAAAAATCACACATAACTAGCCCAGATTATTTCACACGGCGGCGGGGTTGTCGATTGTCTTCGCCAATCGGCAACCCGCCCAGCGGCGACCAAGTTAGAGCTCGTCATTCCCTTGCTGAGGGCAGAGGGCTCGTTTGCAGGGAAGCAGCTGGACAATGACCGCCGGACAAACCGGCCGACGTCGGCGGAGCGCGTAGCTGCCAACTGGTCAACACAAATATGGTAAAAAAATGCTGCCGAAGACGTGAGCAGCGAGAGAGTCATAGAAGAGCGGCTGCAGTTGTTGTGCAGCCTACATGGCAGAATGTGTCTGAGGAGAGCTTTTCTACATGCCCATCTATGATCAAAGTCCTTTACTTAAAGAAAGTTTGTAGTGTTTACTTTGTAATCGCTGTATTGGCGGCCATTTTTAACAAAAAGTTGCAATTTCTGATTGGATGGAAAATTTGACAACACAGGGCACACTAAGGGCAATAAGCCGAGTATAGTCCTCTCCCGGCGGGGGGATGTGCGACAAGCTGCCGGTCGTCAGCTGAGTGGACATATCAGCAACAAAATGCAAGCCACCTCCGTATTAAAATGATTTGACATAATACAAAACACGATGTTTACTCACTTCCTCGTAAGTCCAATGGTCCCACAGTAGTAGGGCTTGTTTTGGCCAATATCCGCCGGTGAATTGGAACCTTTTGAAACCCCAATAAGCCTCACATGCCTCTCCCTGGTGCAGCAGCAATTTTCTGCAGCCGTTTGGTTGGCGTGATGCGAAAAATAAACAATTTACTCCACAAAATCAGCTGAATCCACAGTCCATCTGCATGCTATAAAGCAATGCTATATTGTGAAACGTTGACTTGGGTGACTTGGTCACATTTGCATTCGTCCGAAACTGGAGCCGGAAGTAACTCATTTTCAAGGCGCGGTATTCAAAAATTGAATATATAAAACGATCGCTTCCACACACATCCAAGCGGTCCATTTCATTCAGGAGCATAAAACACCGCGTGAAATATGAAATAAACATGTTTTTTGGTGTCTTATGCTCTTTAAATTAATTGAATGTAGTTTAAAGCTGGTGATACAGAATGGGGACTTGAGTATTTTATTCACTGTTTTGAACTGTTAACTTGATACTGAAATTGTAGTTTATTTAAGCCTGAGATGATTTTTGTATAATTTTTATGACTAATGTACAAAACATTAAAAGCAGCTAATAAATGGGGGGGGGGGGCATCAGTAATAGATTTATAATCGAATTGTAGCCTCTGAATCGTAATCGAATCGTTAGGTGCCCCAAGATTCCCACCTCTACTCTGCAACCATGCTCTCGCACAGACGATGTCAGCACTCGCACATAGGGTTGGGAATCTCTGGCATGAAGCCGATTCGATATGTATCTAGATACACAGGTTACGATTCGATTAAAAAAACGATACATTTTTAAGGCCGAGCGATTCGATACGATTCAATAGAGTTTAAGAATGATACGGTTCGATACAGAGTGAAACGATACAATAGTAAACATTTGTTGTGTGTGTTCGTACAGTATTTTAAACATATAAAAAAGACCACATTTCTAATAGCAAAATTAAACAACAAAATTTCATACCAATGTTATGTTTTACTTTTTTATGAAAAAAAAATAAGGCTTACTATATGACTGTCATTTTGTTGGATGGGATTGATAATAAAATAAAACTCCAGTGCCAGTCAATAAGAAAGTGCAGTAATTCAATTACTGTATTTCCTGGTGTTTTGAACACAAGAGGTAAGTAATTTAATTGCAAACTTTCAACGTAAACATCTTACAAACAAAAAATATTAATTATATGCAGCAGCTCTAGAAAAAAAGAATTGAACCTGCAATGTTATCATAAATAAATAATAAATTGGAATAAAAACATGGCATTTTAGACGGACAGGTCAATAATCATTACTTTAACCTTATACACAGCAAAGTCATTCACTTATGCCTGTGCTTCCACATTTTTTATTCCTCATCACTGTCCATATCTTTTTTGAAGGGCAGATTTTTCTTGAGGAAGATCAACTAATCCACATGTTCATGTTTAAGTAGACTGCGTTTCGTGGAAGCAAAATCTCCAGAGGGTTGTGCTGCCCTTTCCACCATTGTAGTGGGTTATTTTTCAGGGTTAAAAACTCACGATCTCTGTACCGCTCCACACGTCACACTAGCTCTGTCCCATGCAAACAGATCTGGCTGCCTTCATCACTTCAAAGTTCGACTTTTGTTTTCCTGGGTGCGTTGAAAATCAATCGCTGCACGTCGCTGACGTCGGTGCTCAAACTATCCATTGTTTTAGCATGTTGCTTCGTTGCCACTACTAGTTTCGTTTTGGGCTGTGAAGAAAACGCTACAGAACGTGCGTTACAGTGGTTTTGTTAGCTCTCGCGTTGTTATGACACGCCCGTGACGATCGGGCAATGACGACTAGTAACAGTTCTGCCGAAATGCATGGGAAGTTGAGGCAACCACGACTGTGAGTTGTGGTTGTCCATATTATATCGCGCGTGTGGTCTCAATCTAAGTGCGCTGTGTGGTGAATGACACAAGCGCAGCATGTGAAGTAAAAGCTAAATTATTATCATATTAAGCAATGCATTGAACTATGCATTAGAAGCCGATTCTTGTGCTCACGATAGCCGAATTCTATCTCTACTATCGGTTCATTGAATATTTAATGGCTAATTACTGTTGAATGGTAACTTTACTATCGATACAGCTGTATCTCTCACCTGTAAAACCGGATATCCGGTCGTATCGGTTTATCATTCTCAATTTTACTCGCACGTGTCACTTTGAGCATGCACAGCGCTGCTACTAAACATTAAAAACAGCAAACATGATGGAATGTCGGATTTAATTTACTGCTTTTATCATCATTTTAACTTAAATGTTTAATGTTTGCATTTTTGTGCCTTTTAGAGCAAAAGAAAAATGTCATTACTTGGAATGGGCGGGTATGTCTTCCGGGCTGAGGAGGTTTATGGTGTCAAGGAAGTGCATAACTGGCTGCCGCCTTGTAAATCTGCACTGCCCTCTAGAGCCTGGCATGAATACTACATCGTTTTCACGCGGAATTGTGACATCGTTCAAATGGAGATGGAACCATATAAATGCAAACAGGAAATTTATCGCATTCTCGGAGTGACACTATGTAAAGGGCCCCTGAGACTGCACCTTTTAATACGGTCGCGTTATGGTCGCGAAAATACGGTATTCACTGTGACAGTGACGTTGAATATTAGCGTCATTTTAATATGTGAGAGTGTTTGCTAGTTTTTCAGCAATTAGGCTATTGCTGAAAGTATCCCACCCAAAAATAGTAAATCGGTCCAGTGTACTGAATACCATCACATTTTCTGCACTTTTCCTACCATTTAGGTATAATGAATTGGACATTCTGAGTTCATTCGTAAATTCTGAAACCATTGTACCTCTAGGTGGAAACAAGACTAAACCATACGTTTTTCTTTTCACATATTTTCAGTCTCGACATGCTCACGACTCCCCTCTGTGTCTTTTAAGGCCACTATAGACTAAACTGTGAGGCTACTAGAGACTTCCTCTGATTTCTTTGTTGCTACAGTCAGACAGAGCACGCCTCTTGTCATTGCCACCTTACACCATGTGTGGCTTTGTAGGTGTTGTAAAAATGTTAGGTTTGTTTCTATATCTACATCCATGAACATGACGTCTGGCTGCGACTGATCCGTCCAGAGTTTATCTTCTTCATATATAGAAGCAAATCCTGAAGCTAACGTCCTGTCAATGTACATATACTTGACACTATTTGCACACTCACTTACAGTAGGCTGCTAGACAAAATAAAGAGTGGGCGGAAGGGAGAGTGAGGACATGGCTAATTTACAGCTGGAACTATATTAGCGATCTTCTCTCTGTGGATTTTGGTTTCCTCTTTTTATTAAAAGAATGCGACGGCAAATGTTTTGCTAAGCTTCCAAGCGTGTCGTTAAGACTGGGATGTGGAAGAACATGAGGCCCCTTGAAGTTAAAACCAAATGGCCCGTCACACAGAATTTACCTTTTTATACCTTAAGGAACCAAGCATAACATTTATCCATTAAAACTCATTTTTGCTCGTGTTTTAGTGCCACTGCCGGCGATAGACGTCTAATCCATTTGAACTGGGAGGGCTAGCCTGCCTTTTCAGTTCAAATGGATTGCACGTCTTTCACTGTCAGTGGTTTCTGTCAGTAAATCTATTGAAGACTCATCCCCCAAAAATAAGAAAGGAAACTACCGTATTTTTTCAGGCTATAAGTCGCAGGTTTTTTTTTTTGTTTTTTTTTTTTGCGTAGTTTGGCTGGGAGTGCGGCTTATACTCAGGAGCGACTTATGTGTAAAAGTATTAACACATTATGATATCATTTCACATGTTATTTTGCTGTTTTGGAGGGACACTGATGGTTTGGTAAACTTGTTAGCATGTTCTTTATGCTATAGTTATCTGAATAACTTAATAGCTATGGCCACCTTCGCATTCTGCCTTTGGCAATGTGTGTTCAATTGTATTATTGACTTTTTTTATATTGAAATGCATGCTTTTAGTTTGTGACGCTTACACGCCTACGTGGGGGCGCACTCGCACTTGTTTACGTGAAGAAGAGCGCTCACATGCCAGAAGAAGACAGACAGCAACGCAGCGTCTCTGAGCGAGTGGGCGAGAGAAAGAGAGAGACACAGCTGCAAACCTACGTTCATAGTTTATGCTTGTAAAATATCTCTAGAGAGGCAACGCCTGTGTGTATCATCTTTCCTGTTGTTGTGTTTTCCACCCACAATCGGACACTTAGAGCTAGTTGTGTGGTTGTTTGAACGATGTGCTAATGCTTGCGAACGCATGCTAACCGTTTGTGTCACTGCTGCAATAGCACCTGATTGTCATTTATTTACACTGATGCGAACCTGTTTGATGTCGAGGACGAAATTGATTCAGCAAATTATACGGACGTCCAGCATCGTCATTTGGGAGTTTAGCTCGCTGTATAGCCAGGACCGAGCCGTAGCGTCCTGGTGAGGACAGTATATTCGCATTTCGTTGTTCATGCATCATGTAAAATCATACTGTACACTTATTCAGCATGTTGTTGTCTATTGTATTTTTATATTAAATTGCCTTTCAAGATGACATACCTGTTCTATGTGTGGGATTTCATCATGTAAATTTCCCCCAAAAATGCGACGTATACTCCGGTGCCTCTTATATGTTTTTTTCCTCTTCGTTGGGCATTTTATGGCTGGTGCGACTTATACTCAGGTGCGACTTATAGTCCGAAAAATACGGTAGTATCTACTCTACAGTACTGCAATATATGTTAGGAGTGTCACGATAGATTATTTAGAACGATATAAAGTATCAATTGGTTAAGCACATACGGGGGGGGGCAAATAAGTATTTAGTCAACCACTAATTGTGCAAGTTCTCCCACTTGAAAATATTAGAGAGGCCTGTAATTGTCAACATGGGTAAACCTCAACCATGAGAGACAGAATGTGGGAAAAAAAAAATACAGAAAATCACAATGTTTGACTTTTAAAGAATTTATTTGCAAATCATTGTGGAAAATAAGTATTTAGTCAATACCAAAAGTTCATCTCAATACTTTGATATGTACCCTTTGTTGGCAATAACTGAGGCCAAACGTTTTCTGTAACTCTTCACAAGCTTTTCACACACTGTTGCTGGTATTTTGGCCCATTCCCCCATGCAGATCTCCTCTCGAGCAGTGATGTTTTGGGGCTGTCGTTGGGCAACACGGACTTTCACCTCCCTCCAAAGATTTTCTATGGGGTTGAGATCTGGAGACTGGCTAGGCCACTCCAGGACCTTGAAATGCTTCTTACGAAGCCACTCCTTTGTTGCCCTGGCTGTGTGTTTGGGATCATTGTCATGCTGAAAGACCCAGCCACGTCTCATCTTCAATGCCCTTGCTGATGGAAGGAGTTTTCACTCAAAATCTCTCGATACATGGCCCCATTCATTCTTTCCTTTACAAAGATCAGACGTCCTGGTCGGTTTGCAGAAAAACAGCCCCAAAGCATGATGTTTCCACCCCCATGCATCACAGTAGGTATGGTGTTCTTCAGATGCAATTCAGTATTCTTTCTCCTCCAAACACGAGAACTTGTGTTTCTACCAAAAAGTTCTATTTTGGTTTCATCTGACCATAACACATTTTCCAGTCCTCTTCTGGATCATCCAAATGCTCTCTAGCAAACCGCAGACGGGCCTGGACGTGTGTGCCAGATTTGAGTCCATTGCGGCGCATTGTGTTACTGATTGTGTGATTGTGCATTGTGTGCCTTTGTTACTGTGGTCCCAGCTCTCTGTAGGTCATTCCCTAGGTCCCCCGTGTGGTTCTGGGATTTTTGCTCACCATTCTTGTTATCATTTTGACGGCACGGGGTGAGATCTTGCATGGAGCCCCAGATCAAGGGAGATTATCAGTGGTCTTCTATGTCTTCCATTTTCTAAGAATTGCTCCCACAGTTGATTTCTTTACACCAAGCGTTTTACCTATTGCAGATTCAGTCTTCCCAGCGTGGAGCAGGTCTACAATTTTGTCTCTGGTGTCCTTCCGCAGCTCTTTGGTCTTGTCCATAGTGGAGTTTGGAGTGTGACTGACTGAGTTTGTGGACAGGTGTCTTTTATACCGATAATGAGTTAAAACAGGTGCCATTAATACAGGCAACGAGTGGGGTCTCATTAGACCGCGTTAGAAGAAGTTAGACCTCTTTGACAGCCAGAAATCTTGCTTGTTCGTAGGTGACCAAATACTTCTTTTCCACTCTAATTTGGAAATAAATTCTTTAAAAATCAAACAATGTGATTTTCTGTTTTTTTCCCTTATTCTGTCTCTCATGGTTGATGTTTACCCATGTTGACAATTACAGGCCTCTCTAATCTTTTCAAGTTGGAGAACTTGCACAATTGGTGGTTGACTAAATACTTATTTGCCCCACTGTATTAGGAGTGTCATGATACATTGATTAGATCAATATACAGTATTGATTGGTTAAGCACATAGTTTAATTGACTCACAGCAGGTGATTTTCCTAAAATTGGCGGTCTCCATTACACATTACAAACATTTATTGTGCATTCACCTAGACACACATTTTTGTCCTGTCTCCCCGTTTTATCTTCCCTCCTCCTCTCCTTAAGTTACTAGATATCCCCTCACCACGTGGTGTCCCCTCGGTTAGAGTCGACAACAACACTACTTGTATTAGGTTGCATATACAAAATATTTAATTATGTTTTTGTATCACTGGTCCACAACCACAACGGCAGTACACCAAACTCCCACTTGGCACATTAAAACTGTTCTGCCTATAAAGACACTCAGATTCCCATTTTCAATGTCCAAGCAGCTTAGCAGGACGGGGGTTTAAAATTAAAACAATCAAAACGCATCACAACAATTAATATCGTCATCTTTTAGATATGCAATTTTGTTAAGAAGAATGTCTTTTATCTAATATTCAAAATATTTCAGCAACATAATTGTGAAAAACATCAGAATTGCTTTATTTATTTATTTTAGATTCTAGGTCAGGGGTCTCAAATTAGCCGCCCCTGGGCCAAGTGCGGGAAAATTTCATTTGCTGACACCCTCCCACCACGAATGTATTGGACGTCTGCTAGGGATGAACTCATTTGAATTCAAAACAGAGAGATGATTGAACGCCACACGATTGGACGTCTAACATCATCTTGGAAAGGGCAACAAACACTCCTTTTTTTACAGCGACGTGTGTTGCTGGCGGCTAGCTTGTGTAGGTCAACCAGTAGTCAGTAAATAGATCTCGAAGAGTACATATTGCGCACCTTCGGGACGTCTATCTTGGTACTCCCTGATCTCGATGACATCATTTTAGTGCCATTTGTACTGTAATATGAAAAAGTATCTGAACCTTCTGGAATTTCTCAAATTTCTGCTTAAAATAAAATGTGATCTGATCTTTGTCAAAATCAAACAGATGAAAAAACAGTGTCTGCTTTAACTGAAACCACCCAAACATTTACAGGTTTTCATACTAATGAGGACAGTATGCAAACAATGACAGAAGCGGGAAAAATAAGTGATCCATCACATTTAATATTTTGTGCCCCCCTTTGGCAGCAATAACTTCAACCAGACGCTTCCTGTAGCTGCAGATCAGTCTGGCACATCAATCAGGACCAATCTTAGTCCATTATTCTCTACAACACTGCTGTAGTTCAGTCAGATTCCTGGGATGTCTGGCATGCATCACTGTCCTAAGGTCATGCCACAGCATCTCAATGGGGTTCAAGTCTGGACTTTGGCTTGGCCACTCCAGAATGTGTATTTTGTTCTTCTGGAACCATTTTAAAGTTCATTTACTTATGTGTTTTGGATCATTGTCTTGTTGCAGCATCCATCCTCTTTGTAGCTTCAACTGTCTGATAGACTGCCTCGTGTTTTCCTGCAAAACATCCTGATAAACCTTTGAATTAATTCTTCCATTGATTATTGCTAGTTGCCCAGGCCCTGAGGCAGCAAAACATCCCCAAATCATGATGCTCACTCCATCATACTTCACGGTGGGAATGAGGTGTTGATGTTGGTGAGCTGTTCCATTGTTCCTCCACACCTTACTTTGTGCGTTATTCCCAAACAATTCAACTTTGGTTTCATCAATCCACAAAATATTTTGCCAAAACTGTGAAGTGTCCAAGTGCCTTTTTGTGAACAATAAACGAGCAACAATGTTTTTTTTAGAACAGCAGTGACTTCCTCCATGGGGTCCTCCCATGAACACCATTCTTGGCCATAGTTTTACATATAGTTGATGCGTGCACAGAGATATTGGACTGTGCCGGGGATTTCTTTAAGTCTTTAGCAGACACTCTAGGGTTCTTTTTTTTACCTCTCTGAGTATTCTGCGCTGAACTCTTGGCATCATCTTTGATGGAAGGCCACTCCTTGGGAGAGAAGCAACAGTGCCAAACTCTCCATTTGTAGACAAGTTCTCTGACAGTCGACTGATGATCATCCAGACTTTTAGTGATGGTTTTGTATCCTTTCCCAGCTTTATACAAATCAACAATCCTTGATCGCAGGTCTTCAGACAGCTCTTTTGACTATAGGTGCACGATAATTATCGGTCCGATAATAGGAATTATGATGTCATCACAATAAATCCAATAATATTATTAATAGGCCCGACAATATATATTTTTGGCACGGTGTCGGTGGATTGGGATGTGTGCGTTTGAGTTATTTCATGGACCAAGACCACAAAGTCTCCTCTCCTTTTGCACCAAATGTTTTATCTGCTGACAAAGCACAATACCTGTTGAGTTTATGTTTGTTTTAGTTTAGTGCTTATTGCTCAGGGAAACACATCGTTAATTATATTGACAAACTGATTGTGATTGACTCAAATTTTATTTATTTGAAAAAATAAACAGGGGCACTTTATATGAAGTTAAAACTGTTCTTGTCTTTGTTTTGTTCATTATAATAATGTTCAGTCATCATGAAAATTCTGTTTGGTCAAGGGCAAGTCTATGCTGAATCCACCACTTGTATTTTTGGCCTACACATGTTCAAAAACCCATGTGAATATACATTTAAAAATTATAGATATTTACGTATATTATCGTATCGGTATCGTCCTTGAGGAGCAGGAAGTTATCGATATCGGTTTCAAAAATGGATATCGTGCACCCCTACTTTTGACCAAGTCATGATGCACATCAGACAATGCTTCTCATCAAGACAATTCTTACCAGGTGTGTGTTTTATAGTGGGCAAGGAAGCTTTAAACCACTCATCACTGATTGGGCACACACCTGACCTAAATTGTTTGGTAAAAATTGGTTTCGATTGCTCTTTAAGGCTCCTTATGCAGAGGTTTCACTTACTTATTTTTCCCCTTTCTGTCATTGTTTGTACGCTATCCTCATTAAAATATGAAAACCTATAAATGTTTGGGTGGTTTTAGTTAAAGCAGACACTGTTTTTATATCTGTGTGACTTTGACAAAGATCAGCTCATATTTGATGGTAATTTTATGTAGAAATGTGATACGATACGGCACTCAAATGACTGATACAGTAGGAGTACTGGTATCGTTACAACAATATTATCAAAAAAGTCATGGTAAACAGTGCTGAAACTAGTATCTGTACCATATCTGTACCAATACAGCACTGAAATGATCTAGACTGGTATCAGTGCAACACTTGTACTATAAAAGTAATGGTCAACAGGACTATTTAAGAAGTGCTTGATAAATGTAATTCGATAGCGGCCAACTGGATATGGAATACAGTTGTGGTCAAAAGTTTACATACACTTGTGAAGAACATAATGTCATGGCTCTCTTGAGTTTCCAGTTATTTCTACAACTCTGATTTTTCTCTGATAGAGTGACTGGAACAGATACTTCTTTGTCACAAAAAACATTCATGAAGTTTGGTTCTTTTATGACTTTATTATGGGTGAACAGAAAAAAGTGATCAAATCTGCTGGGTCAAAAATATACATACAGCAGCGCTAATATTTGGTAACATGTCCCTTGGCCATTTTCACTTCAATTAGGCGCTTTTGGTAGCCATCCACAAGCTTCTGGCAAGCTTCTGGTTGAATCTTTGACCACTCCTCTTGACAGAATTGGTGCAGTTCAGTTAAATTTGATGGCTTTCTGACATGGACTTGTTTCTTCAGCATTGTCCACAAGTTCTCAATGGGGTTTAAGTCAGGACTTTGGGAAGGCCATTCGAAAACCTTAATTTTAGCCTGATTTAGCCATTCCATTACCACTTTTGATGTGTGTTCCTGTTGGAACACCCAACTGCGCCCAAAACCCAATCTTCGGGCTGATGACGTTAGGTTATCTTGAAGAATTTGAAGGTAATCCTCCTTCTTCATTGTCCCATTTACTCTCTGTAAAGCACCAGTTCCATTGGCAGCAAAACAGCCCCACAGCATAATACTACCACCACCGTGCTTGACGGTAGGCATGGTGTACTTGGGGTTAAAGGCCTCACCTTTTCTCCTCCAAACATATTGCTGGGCATTGTGGCCAAACAGCTCGATTTTTATTTCGTCTGACCACAGAACTTTCCTCCAGAAGGTCTTATCTTTGTCCATGTGATCAGCAGCAAACTTCAGTCGAGCCTTAAGGTGCCGCTTTTGGAGCAAGGGCTTCCTTCTTGCACGGCAGCCTCTTAGTCCATGGAGATGCAAAACACGCTTGACTGTGGACACTGACACCTGTGTTCCAGCAGCTTCTAATTCTTGGCAGATCTGCTTTTTGGTGATTCTCGGTTGAATCTTCACCCTCCTGACCAATTTTCTCTCAGCAGCAGCTGATAGCTTGCGTTTTCTTCCTAATCGTGGCAGTGACAAAAGAGTGCCCTGCACTTTATACTTACAATTGTTTGCACTGTTGCTCTTGGGACCTGCAGCTGCTTTGAAATGGCTCCAAGTGACTTTCCTGACTTGTTCAAGTCAATGATTGTTCAAGTCAATAATCACTCACAAGAAATTGCTAATTCGTGTTGCTGTATGTATATTTTTGACCCAGCAGATTTGATCACTTTTTCTGTTCACCCATAATAAAGTCATAAAAGAACCAAACTTCATGAATGTTTTTTGTGACAAAGAAGTATCTGTTCCAATCACTCTATCGGAGAAAAATCAGAGTTGTAGAAATACAGTGCCTTGCAAAAGTATTCGGCCCCCTTGAATCTTGCAACCTTTCGCCACATTTCAGGCTTCAAACATAAAGATATGAAATTTAATTTTTTTGTCAAGAATCAACAACAAGTGGGACACAATCGTGAAGTGGAACAACATTTATTGGATAATCTAAACTTTTTTAACAAATAAAAAACTGAAAAGTGGGGCGTGCAATATTATTCGGCCCCTTTACTTTCAGTGCAGCAAACTCACTCCAGAAGTTCAGTGAGGATCTCTGAATGATCCAATGTTGTCCTAAATGACCGATGATGATAAATAGAATCCACCTGTGTGTAATCAAGTCTCCGTATAGATGCACCTGCTCTGTGATAGTCTCAGGGTTCTGTTTAAAGTGCAGAGAGCATTATGAAAACCAAGGAACACACCAGGCATGTCCGAGATACTGTTGTGGAGAAGTTTAAAGCCTGATTTGGATACAAAAAGATTTCCCAAGCTTTAAACATCTCAAGGAGCACTACGCAAGCCATCATATTGAAATGGAAGGAGCATCAGACCACTGCAAATCTACCAAGACCCGGCCGTCCTTCCAAACTTTCTTCTCAAACAAGGAGAAAACTGATCAGAGATGCAGCCAAGAGGCCCATGATCACTCTGGATGAACTGCAGAGATCTACAGCTGAGGTGGGAGAGTCTGTCCATAGGACAACAATCAGTTGTACACTGCACAAATCTGGCCTTTATGGAAGAGTGGCAAGAAGAAAGCCATTTCTCAAAGATATCCATAAAAAGTCTCGTTTAAAGTTTGCCACAAGCCACCTGGGAGACACACCAAACATGTGGAAGAAGGTGCTCTGGTCAGATGAAACCAAAATTGAACTTTTTGGCCACAATGCAAAACGATATGTTTGGCGGAAAAGCAACACAGCTCATCACCCTGAACACACCATCCCCACTGTCAAACATGGTGGTGGCAGCATCATGGTTTGGGCCTGCTTTTCTTCAGCAGGGACAGGGAAGATGGTTAAAATTGAGGGGAAGATGGATGCAGCCAAATACAGGAAAATTCTGGAAGAAAACCTGTTGGTATCTGCACAAGACCTGAGACTGGGACGGAGATTTATCTTCCAACAGGACAATGATCCAAAACATAAAGCCAAATCTACAATGGAATGGTTCAAAAATAAACGTATCCAGGTGTTAGAATGGCCAAGTCAAAGTCCAGACCTGAATCCAATCGAGAATCTGTGGAAAGAGCTGAAGACTGCTGTTCACAAACACTCTCCATCCAACCTCACTGAGCTCGAGCTGTATTGCAAGGAGGAATAGGCAAGAATGTCAGTCTCTCGATGTGCAAAACTGATAGAAACATACTCCAAGCGACTTGCAGCTGTAATTGGAGCAAAAGATGGCGCTACAAAGTATTAACGCAAGGAGGCCGAATAATATTGCACGCCCCACTTTTCAGTTTTTTATTTGTTAAAAAAGTTTAAATTATCCAATAAATTTTGTTCCACTTCACGATTGTGTCCCACTTGTTGTTGATTCTTGACAAAAAATTAAAATTTTATATCTTTATGTTTGAAGCCTGAAATGTGGCGAAAGGTTGCAAGGTTCAAGGGGGCCGAATACTTTTGCAAGGCACTGTAACTGGAAACTCAAGAGAGCCATGACATTATGTTCTTCACAAGTGTATGTAAACTTTTGACCACAACTGTATTTCTTTTAAAAAATGGTTTTACTTACTGTATTCATATTGTGGTATATTTCGTGCTTTTCCACAATCAAATTTGAATTTCATGCATTATTCATGAATTTTTCATCCAAATTTTCCACAGAAGCACGTGTGTATAAAACAGTATCAAGGGGAAGGGGTCTAAATGAGAGATAAGGGAGGGGGGGAGAATTAGGAAAAGGAGTAAGAGAAGGAAGTAAGTCAAGAGGGAGTGCAACAAGAGAAGGAAAGTTTGAACTGATGTGTTGCATGGGCGCTGAAGGGATGTCACGGCTGGAGGGAGGGGGAAAGGAAGGAGGAATAGGAGGAGAGGGAAAAGGGTGGGGGGAGGCTCATTAACTTGCGCGAGATTGGAGCCTCCGTCGCTCGCTCGCGTTCGACCACACTGACGCTTTGATGAGGCCTGCATCCTCCAGCCTCAATCAGTCCCACATGAATCCCACTGAGATGCCAGAAAGACTGGGGAAGGGAGACGGAGGGGGTAGTGGTGGTAAGGATGGAGAGGCAATTCAGAGGGGGGTGTTAGATGACAGGAAGAGAGTCAAGAAAGCTCTCAAATGAGCCAGCGGAAAGAAAATAGCCATAAGGGGGAAGGAAATGTCGCTATATATATATTTATATGAAAAAAAAAAAAAAAAAAGCCGCAGTGAGAAATGGTTCGAGATTCTTGCTTTAGAAAAAATAAACTACTGTCTGGAGGAGGGAATTGTTTTCATAATCCAAAAGTGTTTCTGCCGATGTATGAGTCATTGTGAGAATGGGATTGATAAAAGAGGAGAAAAAAAGCCAAGACACAAGAATGTTGTGACTGTGCATATATTTGCATAGCTGCGGATTGGAAGCTCATGCCTCTTCTCTGGGTTTTTCTGCTAGTGAAGTGTAATATTGTCGACTGGTTCGAAGCAAGCATCGTGGAGGAGTGGCTAACACACCAGCCTCACAGTCAGAAGTTATTGTGTTTGAATCTCAAGTTGGAATGAGCCAAAAATCATGTCTGTAGCATTTTTTGCATCTTTCTTTGAAAGAACTTTTTCAGTTACAAAAAACAATAATTTTTAACATTTTCTTAAAATGGTGAAACAGTTCTAATGTGCCACAGGTGGGTTTTGAATACTTATTTTATTATTTTTACATAGTGGTGTTTTTTATGTAACTTCACAGGCAGTTTAAGGGGACAGAGAGGAAAGAAATAAAAGGGGGAATGGTAACACAAAAACATGAGTGAAAATACCTGAATATATGCTACCGATCTATGAGTAGCATTGAAAATTTATTGAGACTTCATTTAAGAATAGGGGTACACCAGATAACCGATAGTGCAGGAAGAGGGAAGACAGGACAGATTAGGGTGTGAAAAGGCAATGTGTTCAAAATGTACCTTCGCTCTTAACCGTCATACTTGTGAAGCCTAACAGAAATGTGAAGCATTTGCTCATTTATGGATGAACAGAACCCTTAGCCCCTTAAAGTGCCTGTGAGAGCATACAAATAATCTTAAATAGCATTATTATGTGAATTAGAATCCTATTTTGAGACGATTCAACTATATAGAACAATTTGGCGAAGCGAAGATGACGAGAAATCAGTCTTTTAATCGGCCGTTTATCCCATGCCTGTCATGAGAGCGCTCGAGCGTCCCCAGCTGGAGAATGACGTTGGCAGGGTCACGATCACTCTACTTCAATATTTTTACAGGATATTCTTTTTATTTAATTTTTTTTTCCCCCACTTGCTAAATAAATGACATGTTCATGACCAGTGTTGTTAATAATGGCGTTAGAATATAACGGCGTTACTAACGGCTTTTTTTTTTTTTTTTCAGTAGTGGGTAATCTAATTAATTACTTTTCTCATCTTGGCAACGCTGTTGCCGTTACTGAGGCGGGAAAGGCGTGCGTTACGATGTTGGTTGACGCGAGAAAAGTCTGAGAGACGGACTCACGGAGACCAGAGAGCAGAGCAGGAGTGGGGATGCCGTTGCAAACGCGATGCTAGGTGGCTCCAATAATACCTGACTGTAGCCGATAGCCTACAAACTACACCCACATAATGCTACGGTAGAAATCATATATTGTAGAACTAGATGCAAATGACAGACACAGTGGCATTAGCAACATATCTAAAGAACTAGATGCGTCAGTAAACAGCCGCCATCTTCAAGCAGTAGACCTCTTAGGAAGCTCTGTTGTAGAGAACCTTCCTAGCGAACCTAAGTAACCTTTTATCTAAAATGCTCCTAAATCGGCAAAATCTTGACTTAAATCTATCTTTAAATGATGAAACAGCTTTAAAACTTAAACATGACGAAAGTAGACAGAAGGGAACTAATGCAATAACGGGAGCAATTTTAACAATTTTACCGGTTGATTCAGAACATTAAATGACTTCCATATTTACTATCTAGTTATCGCAATATCCGCAATACCCAGGTGTCTAGTTAAGTTTAGGGTAAAGAATTGGGCTAGGGCCAATTGTCCCAAAAACCCTTTAAACTTCGCATTGTGTGACCTGTTTTTTTTTTTTTTTTTTTTGAGAATTTTTTTTTTTTTAATTATCACCAGTTAGTTTGCCAAGTAACTAATTACATTTACATTCAGGTAACTGAGTTACTAACGCAATTACTTTTTGGGAGAAGTAATTTGTAACTGTAATTAATTACTTTTTTAAAGTAAGATTAACAGCACTGTTCATGACAAATAACAGTCTTGTGCTAAATGGAATAGTCAAAATGCATTTATTCAGTATGACATGGCAAAATTACTCCATAATGCTCAAAACTGTCGACATCTTTCACCTCCTGAACGATATTTTATGCCACCGGAGTTAGTCCGGCTTTTGTCATTTCCCTGCCCCCTTCAATAAGTGTAAACAAACCAGGAGGCGTGACAGCTAGCTGACATACTAACCTGAACCGAGCGGCGTTTCAAAGTCTTATTCTCGCCTTTCGAAGCGAAAAATCATACAAAACTAACCCGGGTCATGTCACACGCCGGCAGGGTTGCCGATTGTCTTCGCCGATCGGCAACCACCCCGGTGGCGAGCAAGTTACAGCTTGTCAGTCCCCTGCTGTGGGCAGGGGAGCTCGTTTGCCGGGGAAGCAGCCGGAGAATGACCGTCAGACAAACCGGCCGACATCAGAGGAGTGCATAGCTTCCCGAGCCCAACCCGAGGATAGTGGTCTATTGCCAGGCACACGAAAAGGGCAGAGGGGTTGCGGATGTCTGGACGATATGGAGAACCGCACGAGCATAAGCTGAGTATAGTGCTCTCCTGTTGGGCATGCGAAGAGGACCGAGGGGGGTGTGCGTCAAGCCGCTGGTCATCAGCCGAGTGGCATTCTCGGTTGTCAACGAGCATTGTCAGCCACATAAAGCAAGACACTTCTGTATTAAAACATATGCCATCCCAGTATTTGACATACAGTGTAATACAAAACACAATGTTTACTCACTTCCTCGTATGTCCAATGGTCCCACAGTTGTCGGACTTGTTTTGGCCAATCTCGGAAGGAACTTTTTGAAACCCCAAAGGCTCACACACCTCTCTCTGGTGCAGCAACAAAACTCTGCAGCACATTTGACTGGCGTGATGCGAAAAATAAATGAATTAATCCGCAAAATCAGCTGAATCTGCAGTCCATCTGCATGCTATAAAGCAATGCTGTATTGTGAGATGCTGACCCTGGTGACGTCACATTCGCATTTGTCCTCAACCCGAGACTGGAGCCGGAAGTCACTCATTTTCATGGCGCAGGATCAAAAAAATTGAATAAATAAAACGATCACTTCCACATACATCCAAGCGGTCCATTTCATTCAGGAGCATAAAATACCGCGTGAAATATGAAATAAACATGCTTTTTGCTGTCATAGGCACTTTAAGGGGTAAGTGACTATTTCGAGTAATAAAACAAACTTTGCCCATAATGAACTGCCGTTTTGGGTCATATAAACCAGACTATTAACATTAGGCATAGGTATAAAATTAGTGTGGCTAATTAGTATTGCTACAAAGGTATACTAAATGAAATGTCCAGTGAATTAACATTTTCCAGATGAATATGACAACATTTAGTGGTATTCGAGTGGCAGGGGTGTTAAACTCAGTCAAAACATGCTCTTAAATGGTATCTACACTAGCATGTGCATAGGGTCAAAGAGGACAATAGCGCACGTTTAAAACCAACTGTCTGATGTTATCTGTACGTTAACTGGAGCTTGAATGTAACTCAAGCCCTTTCCAGCCTCAATCCCCTTCACCACTTGGCAAACGTATAGAACTGAGGTTACTTTATTGGTTTCCCTAATTGGTGCCAGTTTCCATTTTCATTTCCAGAAACTCGCAGCGGCCGAGCATTGGGTTTTTTTTTCCGCGCACACACAGAGGACAGATATCAGCAGCACACGTACGCACACACTCCACGGTGCCGCATATGTAAACATATCCCCAGACTGTTTGTGCTTTGTTCTGTTTACGTGCGTGCACTGACTCATCAGCGATTGTGGGCAGGGTGAACACTTTTACAGTAAGTGCATCAGTGGAAAAGAAGAAGATCACCATATTCTTCCAGTTGTGGAGTAAATCACACAAGGAATATACAAACGCTACCACAAGTGAGCACTAAAGCCACCGTGACAGAGGAGTAGAAGAAAGAATCGCGGGGCGCAATGTGTAAACACACGTGCAGAGGATACGGGAGAAGTCAACACTGCAAAGATGCAGTTGGGAGTGGACATCAAAGATGTGATGCGAAAATGGGAAAAAAATTGTCAAGAAGGAGCATAAGCAGATTTTCTGGGGGGGGCCAGGGAGGCCAGGCCCCTTCTGGTGGCCGAAAAGTGTCATTGCATGTAATTGACTTTCCTATACAGTATATGATTTTAAAATTAAGAATTTTCTGGTAAAATATTGTCTATAAAAGTCGTAAAGCAATAAAACAAAAAACAAAAATGAATGAAATGAACAAAAAAAGATATTTTGATAATGGGTCAAAATTATTTTTCGAACAGAATATGTGACTAGCACCTTAGACGGTCATTCGCTTTGCTTAGCCAAAACCATCCGAGAACCAAAAAGGCAAGATGGATATATGTAATTTTTTTCAAACCCAAGCTTTCAAAAGCGACAACTACTACTGAGCAAGAACCAAGGATTAAAAATGTGAGCCATGAAGAGACCACCGTCAAAATGGTGAGCGGAGTTTCGATTTGCCCCACTAAAGACGCCAATTGTAAAACAGAGCCACCACCGGTGTCTTGCCAATGTAGTTAGCCCCGTCAAAAATTGTGTCCCCTGGCCGCGGGAGCGTGCACACACACATTAGTTATGAGGGTTGTCAACTTAAACAATTAATTGAAGCCAGAAAAGTTTACTAAACTGGAGAAACTCCATACAGGACTTGAATTACAGTAAGAACAGTTATAGGACATCCTACGAGTAAAACAGTGAAACATTGCCTTTTTTAACGTTCAGCACGTACAGTATGTTACGGTATACGACAGAAAAAAAAGTGTTTTTTTTTAAGGATGCGCCATGTTTTAAAACCTCGTAGACAACTACATCACCAAAACACGGAAATCAAGCAAATCAGTGCAGTGCAGTGGCACCACCCAGACTGGGGTAACTACATTGGCACGACACCGGTGGGCGTACCATATTCAATGAATCACGTTCTTGGTGAAAAGTATAGCCTAAGCAGCCTGATTTTAGAATTCCCCTTAAGAATGATAGGAAACAAAAAACACTAATTTTCAACTTATCATTATAAATTTTCTTGTAAGTCATTTTTACTGCTGACACTGCGTTTCAGGGTCATCAACATATTTTGCCCCCCATGCTCCAAAAGTCAAACTCCGCCTATGATAAGGAGGGAAAATAACAGGTTTTAAAATGAAATGGTACAAAATAAAAAAAATTTAAAAAAATTTTTTTAACTCGAACACAAAGTTTTCCAAAAACTGGTGGAAAATGTTAAATTTTACAATTAAATGATTAGTGATTGTGTTATTTTAAAGCACACCAAAATTAAAAAAAATTAAAAATAGACGAGATTTCGGTTTCATTTTTGTGGTCATATTTAAGTCATAGCATTTTAGTTTTTCTAAAGACGAAAAAAAAAGCTGCATTTTTTTTTATAATTTGAAAAACTTTGAAAGCTGAGAATTTTAAAGATTTTTTTAAGAATAAAATGCAATAATTTTAAATTACAATCATTTTTTAATATAAGTGTTTTATTGCAAGAAGTAATTATTTTTTTCAAAGGAAAAAAAATTATAAAATTTGACACGTTTAAAATTTCCATGTCATATTTTAAAGAAAATTTTAAAAGAAAGTTATGTTTTTTATGGGCGGGAAACGTATATTTTGTACAAAAATGCATCTGAAAGTACACGTTGATAAAAAAAAAAAAAAATTCTTCAATAAACATTGCTAAAATAACATGTTACAAAAGTCGTATTCTTTAACTCATTAACTCCCAGCCATTTTCACCAGAGCGAGGCCCTTCGCTCCTGGTCGTTTTACTGGATTTTGACTGATTTTGCAAGGCCCACAGAAAATTCTGTTCTATTGCTATATGAACATGGAACCCACCAGAAGAAAGATTAGACTCTCTTCTTTCAGCAGAAAAAAAGTTAGTTCATATCATTTTCCATTCTTTAGAAATCAGCATTAGAAATTCGAAATAGCTTAGTTTAAGCAATTTTCAAATTTCTGATGAAAAACCGAGAAATTGAGCTTTTTGTGAAAGCATACATTTCAAACATAACTTTGACTTTAACACAGCTATTTTTTTGCTTTAGTTACATCCCAAACATCTGAATAATGTTTTCCTTTTACAAAATAAGATAAACAACAAGACAAAAAGAGCTCTTAATAGCAAAGTAACAATTTATTTACACATAACTAACTGAAAGATGACGCTGTTTCGGCCGCGACAGCCAGTTCAACTTTTCCCTCATCGCCGTCTGTCTCATAAAGATGATTTTTTTTTTTAGTCTCTGCGAGCTCTGCTTGCGAGCAGGTCGGACTCAAAGTCATCGTCCGCTGCACTAGTGGTCCCGGTCGTTCTGCTCGGTCGTCCAGCACCTGGCATCCCGGGCGTCCTACCGGTTGTTTTGCTCGGTCATCCGCCGCCTGGCATCAATTCAGTCGTTTTCCGCTGGCGCCCCAGCCGTGCGGCTTGACCGTTCGTTGCCATTGAATCGGGTTGTGGGCCTTACCAAATGCGCTACTGCCCTCCAGTGGCCAGTTTTATTGCTTTAAAATGGATTTTCAGCTTTGTGCTTTGGAGCTAAATTGAATCAGAACCCAGAGATGTCTCTTTTGAAGAAAAACGCAAAGACTTATAAATAAGTCTTTGGGACACTGAAACAATTAAAAATAGAACGTATTTATACGATTTTGGGAGCAAATGAATTAAAGATCCCCCCACCCCCTAAATTTTTATGTTCATGAACAAAACAAATCATATCGAACACCACCAAATGTACCATTTCCCCTCTTATTTAATGAAGTGCATTTAATTTTTTACTGTACATGAGAACAATCTTTTTATTTGCTATCAAACTTCTCTGTCTACAGAATTCTCAAGCCAGTCCTAGTCTAGTCTGTCTTTTAGATTCAGGCACAGTCCACATTTCAGCACACTAATAGGCAGAAGAGAGGAATCATGTTTGATGTCATCACGATCCCCTCTCTTCTCGCACACGCAGACACACACAGGGAGGGGCTCAATCACCGCCACGCATTACTCCACCAAACACACACGCGACGCATTATTCAGCAACTGTTCCTCACAAATGCGATAATGATAGGCTTTGGCCCTTGACAAAACAGCACCAACACACAAAGCGTGTAGCTTCTGTTTACTCTCATCCCATCCCTTATTATTATATATAGATTATAATTATACGTATATTTATCATTTCCCCCAACACTAAGCTGTCTGCCAAGACCAGTAAACTCTTTCCTATACACAGTATGGCAACCAAGCGGCGTCTTTTCTGTGTTTAGTTTCCTTTTCTAGTGTGTGACTTTAGCACCACTGACTGGCTTATTTTAGTCAATGATATTGGTCAAATGAAGTAACCTTTATTTCACCAGGTAACATCAGGTGGGAACAGCTTTTTCATTTATAATGATTATCAGGATTGGGTTGGACTAGTCGGGTAGGTAACTAGTGTTGCAGCGACACTGAAAATAGTATCGGAAGGGGCCCTGAAACAGTATTAAAATGCAGGCATCGGTATCAGCTAGTAAGAAAAAATAACATGCCGATTTTGCGCAATATGTACTCTTTGAGAGTTTCCAACCACTTGTCACCCTTCCCAAGATGGCTGCCAGTTACTAACGCCGTTAAAAGAAGAAGAGCTTTACGCCCTTCCAGTGGGATGGCTACTGAGTAAGGGTAGTCTCCAGGTTACGACGTACTGAACTTTACGATTTCGACTTTACGACACCGGAGTCTCGTCCACCATTGTCTCTTGTCGTTTCTTTTTTTTCTTTTTAAAGCTGCGTAAACATTACCTAATTGAACTACACAGCATCTTATTTTTAACTTTATTAATTTGTCACGCTCTGTCCTCACTAAACGTGAAGTTGTTCAACTTGACAGGCAGCAAACAAGGCAATTGTGGTTTTTGAAGCTTTTCCCTTCCTTCACTTTTGACAATTTGTAAAGCTGTCGCACACATATGTACTCTTATGTTCAACAGTGACACACATTTTAACAATAAAACACCTGACAAAAAACAATTGGTGTTCAAACATCCATCTCGCCTGATCAAAATGTAAATTTAGTAGATTAAATTAGCCTAATTTGCTTATCAAAAGCCCGCTAGCTTAAATGTTATAATAAATGCTAACGTGTTTACAATTTTCATAGCAAATCGCTCACACATAACTCCACAAACTGCAGCTCTAAACTTAATTACAAATGCATACACAAACACATTAGCTGAAAAAACTTACAGCCTTATGTGGGCCAAACGAGCCATCTTGGAAAATTTCTGCTTCGAACTTCCGGTTATAAAAATCCTCATGAGTTGCGGTTGAAGTTGCAGTCTGTTGATGAAGTCAAAACTGCAAAATGAAGCCAGAGGAACCCACGGAATCTCCAGAAATGGATTCAGCACGACGTAGATGAGACGTACATGAAATTGTATGATTGTTCTTATCACATCGTTGATCATTCGTGGACAATATTATAACAACCTCTCAGCCTGTGTTGACGTGAGGTATAGATTTATACGTCGGCCATTTGAGTGACCAAAATGAGGTGAAATTACAAATTATTTATTATATTTGCCAAATGCAGAAGGGCTGACATGGATTTTGTTGTTACAAGGAAATACTACAAGGCATGTATTATGTACATAAAACAAAAATAGCATGTCATTATTTTTTATTGCAGACATTGATCGCAATAAAACATTTGGACAACATTATTCCATTTCTTGTTTTATTTAAAACGATTGGTGCATGTGCAAAACAGGTCAATACATCACAATTTATAAAATTATTAGAAACAATAGCATTCAAGAATCTCCGGAGCGGCTTGAGAGCCTTGCCAAACGTTGACCCGACATTACGCAGACTCTCGGCGGCCTAAAGACGGACTTTCTCCCACTGTCCTCGGTAGTTTCAGCTCCAATAGCGTATCTTAAAGTTGCTGCAGTTAAAAAACTCGTAGTAGGATCCTGGGATCGAGCTGATGGTCCGCCGAGAGGCGAACCACCGTCTGTCACAGCCTCTCGGCCGCCCCTGGTAGATCGCACGTAGTCTCAATATATGTCCATCGACGTACAGTAAGTGTTGATATGAAGCACATCAACTTGTCTTCCCTTGCTTAACAGCGTTTTCCACCGCTAAAAAAACGAACAAAAACTTGTAACACTTCCATTGATGCGTGCCATGCTACACGTACTGATTAGCAACAGGCTAGCAGCAGATACAGTAGTTGTAGTAAATAATATTAAAGATCATCATTATTACAATCATCATCGTAAACAAGGAAAGAAGTCGTTTCATGCCCAAGATTTTAGCTTTGGCATTTTTGAAACACCGGACCCATGAAAATGCAGGGATAGGAAGAACATACCTTCCATAACACAGTGGCAACATGGGTATAAAAACACCTGGTCTTTGTGGTGGCGCGAGCTTGGTTCCACATCTGCCTTCATGAACATGTTGTCCTCCCCTGTCGTGATGATGGCAGATGGATGCGGTATTTCCGAATTGTCTTTTTTAAGGGATTTTGATGAGTAATATTAATCCAGCTCCACTGATGTTTTGGATGGAGAACTTCTAAAACGGAAGTTGCTTGCAGACATAAGGAAGTCAAGCAGAAGTACCTCAGAAACTTGTCTATATCCATGTCAGACGAGTCTCCTACTCAGTCATAGAAGCCAAGGTGACAGTCCAGCCACACCCAAAACTGCTACCCTAGGGCAGTGTATCCTCCATCATTAAACAAACTCCAATACCTTTGGACTTTTTGGAAAGTTATTTTTTTAAAAGTGTTAATTCCGATTTACACGGAAATTTGGATTACGTCGCCAGCGAAGGAAAGGAACTGGTCAGTAACCCGAGGACTACTTGTACACAACGCCACCGAAGAAGATGATGAAAAATATGGTGTTGCTTTTTTAGCCTAGGAGTTTTTATTCTGGTAAGTGTTGTTGACTGTCCTTATGTAGCAATCTTATTTTCGATGTATGGGCCTTTAAGTTAAATGGTAGACAAATGTACATGTCAAACTGCAATATTAGCCAGGATTTGAAATTTTATCAACACTGATATTGACACGAGCATATATACTGTACTGTAAATGTTAGCTTTGTTAAAAGGAAGGAAAACAGGAAACAAGTACACTAGCTAACTTTTGTCCAAATCTAGCATGGGGGATTGGCACATAGCTAAGGAAATGTTCTAATGTGGTATAATGGCATTGACGAAGGACTTAACATGCCAAATACAATATCTTACCAAATTGAACTAACAAAAAACATTTTGGCCTTTGCAAGCATTTTTAGTTTCATTTTAGATTAATTCGTTCATTTATTTTCTCCCATACCAGGCAGGCATAAATTTTGTTTAGCAGTTTCGGACAGCCATTTTCTGATAGCCAAACTGCTATTGTGGGCATATTCTAGAGCAGGGGTCCCCAAACTTTTTCCTGTGAGGGCCACATAACCTTTCCCTTCTCTGATGAGGGGCTGGGGTCAGTTTGTAACAGAAAAAGTGTGATGATTGCAGGAGTGCCTAAATGTAAAAATATATTGTTTTTCAGAAAGCCACAATCAAATAACCCTTTCTGGATTCTTCACGGAACAAAAGTAAATAAAATTATAATATAATATAATATAATATAATATAATATAATAACACTATTAATTAAATATAATAACACTATTAATTAAATAGATAATAACCAAATAACCCTCTCCTCACAGAAAAAAGCCAGGAAATAAATAACACTATTTAAAAAAAAAAAAAATTTTTTTTTTTGGTTCAGGCGGCCGGACCAAATGTGGCCGCGGGCCAGATAGGGGACTCCTGTTCTAGGGCTTGTATTGCGATGAATTCCTACAAATACAAGTAGCCTTGACCAAGGGTCCCAAACCTTTTTTGCACCATGGACCGGTGTGATTTTGGTCTTTTTTTCATGGACTGGTGTTCTGTCAAGTTTTGCACCCTTTTGAAATTTTACTCCCAAAGCTCAAAGCTTTGGGAGCGGTGAAAAAAAGCCCTCTTTTATATTCAGTTGGACTCTCAATGTTATCCAACGGTGCTAAAAAACTATTTACATCCTAAACATTCATGTGCAACACGAAAATGGTGTAAATGAATGTTTAAAGAAAGTTTGTAGTGTGTACTTTGGAATCGTTGCATTCGCCGTCATTTTTAACGTTACGCGCATGCCAAATTTGTCAGAACACCAGCAATGTGTGGCAGAAAAATACAGCAAATATAAAATAACATTTGTTCTTAGCCCCGTCGTGTTAAGTGCAGGGAAAATACAACTCACCCGCTGAATCAGTGGGAGGCCTGAGCTTGTTTCGTTGAGACGAGATGGTCCCGAGATGGGAGAGTGAGAGAAGCCCGCTTCACAAAGATACGATGTTGGAAATTGTAGCAGAGTTTTCAGTGCTCTCCTAGCGACGTCAGGATATTCCGAAATGACTTTAATCCAGGACCTCGGTGGAGTTGTTGTCTCAAATCTACGTTTAAGGTCGCCGTCATTTGCGATCTCTACAAGCTGATATTCCTGTTGCACATACATGATCGAATTTATTCACATATGGGTCACGAATCCACTCCTTCGCAGTTCGTGGGTCTTTAGTGATTGGGAAGTAGCATGGATTTTGTCTTTTTTCGAGGTCGTAGGCTCATCTTCTGGCTCGTCAGGTTCCCTTTTCCCCATAAAATATCTGTCCAAAGACGTCTGTTTTTCAGTCATTCTAGTGTGGGGGCTACTTATTTCCGGGAACAAATGTTATGGGCGACGACCTACGTCATACATTATTATCGAGGCCAAAACAAGATGTTCTGCTAACAGTCCAATCAATGCATTTCTATGACGACTTCCTATTGGTGTGTTAAGAGGCACAGGCCAAAGTCAATCGGCCAGAATGCGGCTGTTAATAAATTATTATTATTTCTAATAATTATTTCTGCGCGGCACGGTACCAAATGCGCCACGAACCGGTACCGGTCAGCGGCCCGCTCGTTGTACACCCCTGGCCTAGACAGATGTGCAATGCTAAATTACATTTTTTGCCTAAGCCATCCAATGTGCTGAGGTGTCAGAATTTGATGTTCATTTGGAGGATTCGCAATGAAAAAGGGGGTGCGAAGTCCCATGCTGAATTATTATTACTTTTGTCAGGTTCAAGTGATTCAATGACCACTGCGGGTTTTTCTGTCTGTTACGAAAGGATACACCTACAATTTTGTCCATATGTGCAACTAGTTACTTTCAAATGACAGGAATTATGTGTTATTTTTTGACACTGCTGATAAATGGTGATGAATTTCAAGCGGGGTGTGTCGGTTCATAGGCAGTGCATGCGAGTGTGAGTTGGCAGGCCGAAGCCCTATTGTGCAGGCAAGACCACATCCCCGGCCTCCTTCTCCTCAACCCCCTCAGCCCGCCACAACAAAGGGCAATTAAACGCCGCCGCGCTGCCAGCTGAGGGGCCGACCGCCAGCCACACTTCCACAAACAGGCCTGAACCAAAGGGGAGAAGCAATAAAAGCCAACCTTTCCAAAGGCAAACCCCCTTGGAGCCCTTCCACCCCTCAGTGATTCAAACCAGAAGGTGACGGGCGGCCTTTTTAGCCGTATCGTTTACTATGACCGCTCAGGCTGCATTATTATCTCGTGCGCATTTTAACATGGAGGAGTTAACCCACACGATGAAGCATTACGCATGCACGTCCATGGTAAGCAGCGGGGGTGAGAAATAGACACGATCAGAAGATTTGGTGCTTGACTCGAGAGGGAAATGTGACAGGGAGCAGCATTCTGCTCCTTAGCTGAAAACTGACCAGATTCTCCTGAACGTCTGGAAATAATTTCAAACTTTCAGCATTAATATTATAACATCTGTTAACTACAGTGCATAAATTTGAGCAGTATACTCAAGGCAGTCATCCTAGTGGACAGTTTGTGCTTTCCTTTTGCATGTTGGGACCAAATAATGCAAGTAGGAAATTGTGTTGACTAAATAATGGGCCTTAATACATCCCATAAGCGCTTGTGTGAAAAGACCTATAATGAAAAAATGCCAGAAAGCGAAATATCAAATATAGAAGTTGATGATTCATTAGTATTTAAAAGTTTTCTACCTCATTTGTCACATATTAATTTGATATAATTGTTTTATGCATACTTTTTTTAGTCATTACAGTGGACATCAATTCAAAATGTATCCTTATTTTAGCTCATTCACCTCTAGCCCAGGTCACACAGTATGTGTTGTGGTGGTTAGTAAAAGAGGGAAATTGATATTGAAAACACTTACTGATGGCAATGGATGTTTCGTTTTAAACTGGGAGGGGATGGAAGCGATCGTTCAGCGATCATGCAGGAAAAGTGTTAGCTACGTGAGATAATGAAATATTTATAAAAAAAAAAAATAAAAATTCCCAGCGCAAAACACACACGGGCCACACTTATTTTAATTTATATCTACACTCTTCTTCTTTTTTTTTAATGTATTACAATTTGTTTTAATTTATTTTTAGAAGTTCATTTTTTTTTAAATTGATTTAAATTTATAAGTAATTATTTATATTTTTTTCATTACGCATGGCTCTTTTTTTTTTGTATATTTGCGGTGTTTTTTTGTCTTTTTATTAACTACAATTTAAATAACAGAAATGGATCACTGGATTACTGAATGCTTTTTGGAGCCTTATTGTAAAGTGTGTAGCACATGTGTCCCTTAACTAAGAAATTATACATGCTTAAGTTAACAAACCCTAACCCTAAACCCCAACCTTATATATGCCGATATGTATTTTTAATTTTACCAAACTATTAGTTACTGTCTGGTTATGCATTAACTAATGCATTCACTAAAGCATTAACTAATGCATTAACTCATGTTAAATAATATATTAATAAATGTTAGATAAGCAATTATATTAATTATTGCCATGTTACTTAAACATTAGTTACTGTCTTAAAATGCATCAATTAATGCATTAACTGATGTTAATTAATATATTAATAAATGTTACATAAGGGATTAAATGAATTATTGTCATGTTACCTAAACATGAGTTATTGTCTAAAAATGCATTAACTAATGTTAATTAAGGGACCCTTATTTTGATAGACGTCTTCTGTTTCATCTTGCCACAGATCCCTGGAAGCCTCAGCATCAAAGGCTGCATGCGTCAATTATCGTTTAACTTGTTAAACAGTTGCTGTGGCAACTCATTGTGTGTATGTGAGGAGATGGAGCGTAGTTGAGTGGACTCACTCAATGAAGCATTTAACTCATTCACTCCCAGCCATTTTCACCGGAGCAAGGCCTTTCGCTCCCGGCCGTTTTACTGGATTTTGACTGATTTTGCAAGGCCCACAGAAAATTCTGGTTTATTGCTATATAAAAATGGAACGCACCAAAAGAAAGATTAGACTCTCTTCTTTCAGCAGAAAAAAAGTTAGTTCATATCTTTTTCCATTATTTTGAAATCAGCATTACAAAATAGCTTAGTTTGAGCAATTTTCCAATTTCTGATGTAAAAAACGGAGAAATTGAGCTTTTCGTGAAAGCATACATTTCAAACATAACTTTGACTTTAACATAGCTATTTTTTGCTTTAGTTACATCCCAAACAACTGAATAATGTTTTCCTTTTACAAAATAACAGAAACAAAAAGACAAATAGAGCTTTTGATAGCAAAGTAACAATTTATTTAAACATATCTAACTAAAAGATGACGCTATTGTGGCCGCGACAACCGGTTAAACTTTTCCCTCATCGTTGCCTGTCTGCATCTAGTGGTCAAGGTCGTTCTGCTCGGTTGTCCAGTGGCTGGCATCCCGGGCGTCCTACCGGTTGTTCTGCTCGGTCGTCCGCCGCCTGGCATCCATTTGGTCGTCTTCCGCCGACGCCCCGGCTTTGCGGCTTGGCCTCTCATTGCCAATGAATAGGGTTGCGGGTCTTACCAAATGCGCTACTGCCCTCCAGTGGCCAGTTTTATTGCTTTAAAATGGATTTTCAGCTTTGTGCTTTGGAGCTCAATTGAATCAGAACTCATAGATGATTTTTTGGTAAAAGACGTATTAATACGTCTTTGGGACACTGAAACAATTAAAAATACGACGTATTTATACGTTTTTGGGAGCAAATGACTTAAACAGACAAGCATTTTTTATACTTTATTCTTGTTTAAAAATAATTCAGTGGGACAGTTACATGTTTAAATCTAATTATTACATTTGAGGTGCTTAAAAAACATTTGTTAAAATAACAAAAACATTTTTTTTTATTCTACTTTGGGGGGGAGTGAAAAAATATGTCTTATATGTATCTCTTTCCAATGCTAAATCTGAATCAATACATTGAACACACACAAAAACATTAATAACACAATAACATTAACATTTCTTTCTTTTTTTTTTTTTTTTTTTGCTTACTGCGTCGGGTTCTGGTCCCCATTAACCACGAAAAACAAGGGATCACTGTACTAACAAATTAAATTATTTTGCACTCTTTTTTAAAAATTGAGCTTTCATTGAGACTAAGATGTTCTGTTGACTACAACTGGCTTGCAACCAGTTTATGGTGTACCTTGCCCTTGCCGCTCTCGTGAGGTTAAGTAGTTCAGAAGATGAATAAATGCTCTGTTGACATTAGTTTTTACAATTGCAATTTTAACTAATGAAAAACATATTAAGCTATTTTTTCACAACTGCGAACTGCAAAATTGCTATCAAAACACTAAAATTGATGCCACTACAAATGCCTTGTATTTATAAAACTAATCCATTTAATCCATTCATCTCAGGAATTCATGCTTAAAACTGAGAATTGAATTCCTTGTGTGTTTCCAACATACATGGCCAATAAATATGTTTCCCATCAAAGCGGCTAGCATTAAAATGGCACTTTCTTGATAAAAAATATTCTTCTTTTCACTGTTATTCATTTCATGTTTATTCTACATTTCGCCCCATGACCCCAGCAGAGGGCAGGCGAGAAGGGACCTGCCGCCAAGATGTTGAAAGTACGTTCGAGAGTGGCGTTGACCTAAGCCCAACCCACCCTGGCTCGGCTCGGGACGGATTCAGCGTGGGCCGCATCGCGGTGTCTCTGGTCAGGCAGCCTGGAGCCCTTGGGCGCTGGCAAGGGGCGCGGGCGTCCGGGAGGGGCCCCCTCAAAAGCCATCTACAAGGGGCCACACCCACGCGGGGGCCATTACGGTGGAGGCTGTTCCCGAGGCCGCCCGACTGCCATTTTTAGCGCAGCACCGCATGCTGTGGCTTCGGGTTAGCGGGGGGAAGGACGCTTTCTTTCTTTATTTTCACTCAAAGCACCGAAAAGCTTTTGGGAGGATTTCGACATTTGCACTCCGCTTGACTGAACCGGCACGGACAAATTGTTCTTCCACACAGACTGTCTATATGCTAAAATTTTAGAATAGGGCCCTTAATGCATTCATATAAGTTGTGGTGACATCCTGCAACATTATGGCTTTCATAAAAACGGCCATTCACGTTCCATTTATTGTCAATTTTTCTCCCATCTCTTTGGTGTTGTAAGGCAAATGGGTTTGTAATTATCAGAACACATTAAAATGTATATCCAATTGTAGAGTTGTAAACTTTCAAGACCAGTCTTGGTCTTGAGACCACATTTCAAAGTGTAATTCACTTGATAATTAAAAAGTATCTGTATCAATATTTAAAAAAATGGTTAGGCCTATTTGCTTATACAGTACTTATTGCAACAATATACTGTCTTGCAACAATATACTGTCTGGTCTACAATTCTATTTAGCAGTGGGGGCAGGAATACATTCAAATAAATGATTCATTTCTAAATAAATATAATATATACAGTATATTCTAATACATAAATATAAATATGATCTATATTTATGATTTTTTTTTATTTTATTTATTTTAACAGAAATATTAATAGAAAAACATAGTCAAGAGTTACATAATAGTGTGTAGATATCAATGGTGGCCTAATGAGAGACACTGAGTTGGCACCGTGTAAAATTATCTGATAGGTTACGTAACGTTAGTGTGTCATGACTATACATTGTGTACGTCTATTTAACTTTATCCAAACATTTTGCAGTACACTTATACCCCTTGCGGCCAGCCAATACAATTAACCAATATTCTCCTTATGAATACGAACAACACTACACTGTAACAGAAGAGGATTATGACCCTCTGCCAGAGCCAGTAGTAGCGCGTCCATGTGGTTAAATTATGTCAGCAGATAAGCTGTACATCAACAACACTGCATACCACAACTAACATTAACATGGTCCATGTATCAATGTCAAGAAATAAAGGCTATGTTCCTATTTACATGAGCAGCGGTGCTTGTTTCTCAGCATCCCTAAAGAATAGGACACCAAAGGATTCATTTTGGGGAACTCGTGTATGCCATGTTGGGCCCTGCACAGTCTCATTTGAGGAGGCAGCATGTGGGCAGGAGCGCTGGGTGGTCTGATGTGAAGAAGTCAGGCTTCCTCTTGCACACACATATGGTGCAGCTTGGCCTTTTTTGTGTTTGTTTTGATTTTTGGGGTTTCAGGTTATAAGTAATAAAAGTCCTCCTGAGCTATATGCTTATTTTACCTTGCTTATACAGTAAGGCCTTTTCTATTTCGCGAAGGCAATCCTACTCTGCCCGCCTTGTCTTTTTTTTTTTTTCCCAATCTGAGCTTCTTGAACTTGACAGCCTCCCCAATTTTTGTTCATCTTGATCCCCTTTTCTCATCTTGACCAGGAAGTGCCCACACATCAGTCTCCTCTCCTCTCCTCAAAAGGAAATACAAATCAAGCACACTTCACTTGGGTTGCACCCAATCACTCAATAAAAGACGGGGACATCCGATACTCTCGGTCACCCGACTCCTGCGGACGAGGAGATTTGACGCGCTTGAAGATCCCCTCATGCTGCTGGCTCAATATGTCTCTGATAAATAAACGACAGCTCCCCGAAGATCCCCCAAAACCACACGGTTGCGGGCGCGAGAAGTCATTGAGTGTGAACCTCTGAAAGATCTTCGATTAACTGAAGAGGCGCTTGAGAGATGGCGGCTTTTTGTATTGAGAGCTGTGGACCGCACAGCTGAAGAAAGCTGAATATAAGCAATATAGCCACAACAAGATTTTTTTTCTAACTGCTTTACAGAATCGTAATTAAAAATCTTGGACAATCCTCCAGCTAAAATATGTAATTTATAAAATTGATATTATCATAAGCCCCTTTCACATACAAAGCACCGTTTAAATCCCAAGCAATTTCCCGCGGGTCGACTGACATGAAGATTACCGGACATTTAACGGATTGCGTCTTAGTATAATGTCTGGGACTTTCCCGGGACGAGGCGTATGTGAAAGCAAGTGTTAAATTCCCGGGTCACAGCACGATGGCTGATGACGTAAATATCATGGCGGGCCGATCGTCACTTCCTCTTTCTTCACAGTAAGACGAAAAGCTGTAAACAAACATCGCAACTATCAACATAGCAATCTGAAAATAGCTTACTTAATCTGAAGCCGTAACGAAATTAAATTGCTATTGGATTGTAGAGCTGAGAATGAGAGTCCATCGTCCATCTTTGGAAATGTGCGGTTTATTTTGTTGCCAATGTTAGGGTCCGCAACTGCGGGAACAAGGTTGTACCTCAAAGCATAAAACAATGGAGAGATGCTTTCATAAATATTTTCAAAAAATACACGCGATCGTGGAAAAAGGGGAATAACACAATGGGTCCGTGACAGTAGGTCGATGGGGATCAATAATGCTAACCTAAGCAGTAGGCAGAGAGCCGATCAGACAACAAAACAAATATATTCAAATACCAGCACAACATAGGGGATTTCAAAACAACAGCGGCAGACAAACAAGCTGGAAAATGCACAAAATTCGAGAGTACAAGGTGTCAAATGGTGCCCAGTACTGGTGCACGATAATTATTCGTCCGATAATTATCGGTCCGATAATAATTATGACGTCATCCCTATAATTCCAATAACATTTATAATAGGACCGATAATATGTACTGTTCTGGCTTTACAGTTTCTAGTATGGGAAATCAGTTGACCATTTGCGGGGCATTGCTCCCACCTGCTGGTAAGAATAATTCACTGCATCTATTTTTTTGTTACAGTAGTTTGGTTCAATCACTTACACATTGTGGTGTCTTGCGGTAGCATTGACAGTCGTGAATGCTTTCTGTTACGTTTCCGCCTCGGAAATATATGTAAGTATTTTATGTTTACTATAACATATGGCTGTGCAATATATGTTTACTTCTGTGGTGAAGGGTCATATGTACAGACTTCATAAGTTGTGTTATAGAAGCCAGCCAATGCTTTAGTAGCTCAAGCTAGTGTGCAATGCTATACATGTAATAGTTGTGTATATAAGTGTATTTTGCAGTTTGTTGTATATTAAGTATTGAATATGTGCATTTTTCTGTTGTACTTTCACAATATTAAGACGAGTGTCTTGCCATAAAAGCAAGAAAAGACCAAGACTTGTGGTTTATGGAAGTGCATTCATTCTTAGCAGGCTGTCCGGCAGTGCAGAAGTGAAACGCACTGTTTTGTTCATGTCATCATAAAATCTGGTGAGATCAAAGGCAAATCTATGTTGAATCCACCACCAGTTGTTTTTTTTTTTGCTTTTTTTTGTTTTTTTTTAAACCTCCAGGTGTTCAAAAACTCAGGTTATACATTTTTAAAAATTATATATTTATCATCGGTTATCGATATCGGTATCAGCTTTGAGGAGCAGGAAGTTATCGATATCGGTATCGGTTTTAAAAAATGGATATCGTGCACCCCGAGTGCCCAGCAAGTTAATATCTCGGCACCATTCTCTTGGATCGCATGGGTTTAAATACAGTCTTGATGAGCTTGAATTGGCTGCAGTTAAGACGTCGGGAACACTCCCACGACATGATTTTGACCAACATTGTGACAGCCGATGCAGACAAAAATGACTAAATGTCCAGGTTATAAAATTGTGACAGCAGGCCTCCCCGCACAGAGAGCGGCAGTGGGCAACACGGGACAAGTTTGTGAAAGTGTCCAACCCGCGTCATTCCTGGGATATCTCTACATGCGTGAAAGCAATGACGCGAGTAAATCCCGCCTCACCTTACACGTGAATTTAGCGGGATATGTTTGCTAAATGTGCCACTGAAACTCCATTTCAACCCCAAAAAGTGTAGTGTAAAAGACCCAAATTCATGCTCTATATAATAAAGAAAAAGATAATACCTGGTATAAAAGATATTCTAATGCTCAAAGTGTTTAAGTATGTTAAATAACAAATTTTTCAATCTCTGATAATGAAGAAAATAATGTTTCTTCCGTCAGTGGCACTGAAGTATGATCATTCTACGGCACGCATCCTAGTCTAGATTTGTAATCTGTCGCTGTCAATGGTGGTGAATGAGTCAAGTGGATTTTATGCTTTTACACATTAATATTGCTTAATCTCACATACTGTACATTTTTTTACAACCTAACTGAAAACAGCTAATCATGCAAAGAGAAAAAATATGAGATTGATAATTAGGGGTGTGCCGTCTTAGGCACCCCGCAATTCGATTTGATTACGATTCAGGGTGCTACGATTCGATTATTCAACGATGATCATGGTGTTGATGATGATCACGGTTATCACGATTATCGATGCATCGTAAATGACTAATTAATAAAGTACCCAATCAAATGTATGTCCATTTTTTATTTAAAATATCCTAATGATTCAACAGGAATGATGGAAACATGCCAATACAACAAAAAGCTGCCCTTAAACTGCTTTTTTTTCTTTCTTAACAAGAAAGTGCAAAAACATTAACCATTTTAAAGCCAGTACTTATTTCTCACCATTCCCATACAACAGACAGCTGACCTTGAGATACTCTTTTTCACAAGAAGGTGCAAAAACATTAGTTTTGTCAAAGGCAGTACTTATTTTTCGCAACAATACAATACACTTTACCCTGGTGGAATGAATTCCACATTTTCTGGAAACAAACAAAGTGGATTTAGAAATAAGACCATAACCAATATACTTTGTTTTCACAGATTTCTGTACTATTTCACATGTTTGTAGCGTTACCGCTGTACTTCATCATGGTTTTAAACAATCTGCATCTGGAGTTTATGTACTTATGTACACCACCAAACAACGAACAACTTGACATGAAATATATGTTAGCGAAGTGGCTAATTAGCATAGCGCTCGGCGCTAAATATTAACATCTCAAAAACAACAACAATAAAGGCTAAAGAGTACAAGAGGGTTCATGTACTCACCTCTGATAGACGGACACAGGATTTAGCAAAACACCAGGGAATTCTTCCAATTAACACGACGTTGAACCTACTGCTGCACAACTGAAAGACAAGGAGCAACGAACTATCTCTCTTCCACTCTCGCTCTTTAAAATAACTTGCGCACAGAGGCGTAACCGCCTGGTCCCTGCCTGTCTCATACACAAATTTATTTTCCAGTCTTTTGAAAAGGAGTAAATCTCTCACTCAGTAACCGGCAGCATCCATCATAACGTTGTGTGTGCGTCCGTTAAAGGTGTCAGGGCGGCAGACGTGTCTTGAATTTCGTTCCGTGACGAGCAGCTGTCAAGGGTTCAATCCCAGGCTTCGGCCTTCCTGTGTGGAGTTTGCATGTTCTCCCCGTGCCTGCGTGGGTTTCCTCCGGGAACTCCGGTTTCCTCCCACATCCCAAAAACATGCATGGTAGGCTGATTGAACACTCTAAATTGTCCGTAGGTGTGAGTGTGTGCGTGAATGGTTGTGTGTCTCCTTGTGCCCTGCGATTGGCTGGCAACCAATTCAGGGTGTCCCCTGCCTACTGCCCGAAGTTAGCTGGGATAGGCTCCAGCACCTCCGCGACCCTCGTGAGGAATAAGCGGCATGGATAATGAATGAATGAATGAATGAATGACGAGCAGCTGTCAAAGTTATTAGGGAAAATCATTGTTTTTTTGTTTTTTTAACTTTTATGAATCGTAATCGAATCGTCACGTCTCGAAACGTGATGCATTTGATAATCGATTTTTTGGAACTCCCTTATTGCTAATACTGTTGCATGCAAATGCATAGTATGGCATTCATTATAATGACAACAGGCCAGAATTAGGGTGGTGAAGATGGCAAAGACTACTTGCGCCGGCCAATTTAATGGATTTGTTGCAAACTTGCTACACACTTGTCTAAAAGTGTTGAAGAAAATTCTACAGTGGTCACAAAAATAGCCTAAAAAATTGGTAGACCTAGTAACACTTTAAAGCATGTGTGTGAATCATACATTGAACTTTATAAAAAAAAAAAAAAAAGAAAAGATCTACATTGGGAATTCTTCAAGAGTAGTGTTTTTAAGTTGGGTTTCATTGAACCCTAGAGGTTCGATGAGTAAGCTTAAAGTGCATGTGACACAAAAAAGCATGTTTATTTCATAATACACGCCGTATTTTATGCCCCTGAATGATATGGACCGCTTGGATGTGTGTGGAAGCGATCGCTATATTTATTTAGTTTTTTGAATCCCGCGCCATGAAAATGAGTGACTTCCGGCTTCGGTCTTGCATTGAGGAGGAGGGCGCTGTGACGTGTAGAAGACGTCCTCTTCACTATACAGTGTACTGTTGTGTATGAGGACAAAGGATTCAGTTGATTTTGCGGATTAATACGTTTATTTTTCGCATCACGCCAGGCAAACGGTTGCAGAAAAATAATTCTGTATGAGGGAGAGGCGTATGCGCCTTTTTGGAGTTTCAAAAGGTTCCCATTCACCGTGGATATTTACTGTGGGACCATTGGACTTACGAGGAAGTGTGTAAACATCTTGTTTTGTATTATGTCAAATACAAATACAGCAATTACAAAGTAAACACTACAAACCTCCTTTAAATAAAGGACTACTTACGTTTGATCATTGATAGGCATGTAAAAAGCTCTCCTCATGCTCATTAGCAGTACGTTAGCTGCACAACAACTCCAGCCACCCTCCTCCGGGGAACGAACTGTAGATTGCTCTCCGAGGGCGGTTTGCCGATCCGCAAAGGCAATCGACAACCGGGTCGTCATGTCAAATAATCCAGGCTAGTTATGTGTGATTTTCCGCTTCGAAGACTTTGAAACATCACTCGGTTCGGGTTAGCATGTCGGCTAGCTGTCACGCCTTCTGGTTTGTTTACATTCTCCGAAGCCGGGGAAGGGAAGTGACATATGTCCGATTTAGGTGTCATAAAATATTGTTCGAGAGGTGCGACAGTAAAGGTGAAGTCGACAGTTTTGACCATTATGGAGTAATTTTGCCATGTCGTCCTGAATAAATGCATTTTTATTATTTCATATTCCATTCAGCACAAGACTGTTATTGGTCATGACCATGCCATTTATTTAGCAATTGGGGAAAATACTTGGATAAAAGCGGCATGGAAAATGAATGAATGAATGAAAAAGAATATCCTGTAAAAATGTTGAAGTAAAGAGACAGAAACAATGACATTTTGCCGCTCTCTTCATCGCGTTTTCCTCGTTGTGAATAGTTCCCCCTCGATGGGCTGACTGGTCCTTCTCAAGCCATTTATATAGCTAATGGGGAAAAATACTTGGATAAAAAGAATATCCTGTAAAAATATTGGAGTAGAGCGACTGAAACAATGACATTTTGCGCTCTCTTCGTCGCGTTTTCCTCGTTCTGAATAATTCCCCCTCAGTGGGCTGAATAGTAAAACCAATGAGCCCAGTCTACCGCTGACGTCATCCATCTGTTGGGGACGCTAAAGCCCTATAATGGTAGGCGTGGCTAACCGGCAGATTAAAAGACTAGTTTCTCGTCATCTGCGCTTTGCTAAATTGTTGTATATAGTCGAATCGTCTCAAAATATGATTTTAATTCACATAATAATGCCATTTAAGACTTTTTTTCTCGTGTCGTATGCTCTTTAAAGGGTTCGCTAAAGGTTAAGACAGGCACTCAACATGTGAGTGAACTCTGCCGACTCATTTGCACCCAATGCACAGGCTTTATTCCCATACCTTTAACTGTTAGCTAATGCGCAATTGCTAGGACACAGCCTCGCTGTGCCAGGACACCAGTAATGGTGCATACCGGTCTACCCAATTCCAAAACATGCGCAACGTGTACTGGGAACCAAAAGCACACGTGTCGCATTTTACGGCATGAAAATAGGGTCCACAGTGTGTGACATAAGGGTGCGACAATAGAACGTGATTCGTAGACTTTGGGGTGAAAAATATTACAGATTAACATTTTACAGGTTTGAAAGTAAAATGTGTTATATTTCACACTTTTGCATTGTTTTGGTGTGAAATTCATTGTTAGGGTTTGTGCTTTGTTTTGAATTTGGAAAAAAAATGGCTTTATTATCTAATTGTTAACGGTTCTGTGAATTAGCGATTGAAACTCGCAGGGTTTGGCAGCTTTAGAAAGGTTTTAAGAACCGCAGTTCAGAAGCTTTGTGGCTTGTCAACATGGAGTTGGGCAAATTCCAGTTCCACATTTTTGATGATTTATTAATATTTAAAAAAATATTCATATCTCTCTGTAAAACCCAAAGCGGTCACAGAAATTTACACTGTCCCTACTGTGAAACATGGAGGAGAGTTGGTTATGCTCTGGAGTTGCATGCTTTGCTGTATCTTGAACTGGTAGTCTTGAAACAGTGCAGGGCACAATTGAAGGACTATCAAGGTATTCCATAGAGAAATTTGTCAATGTCAAATGTCAATTTGCCGCTCACTGTCAGAAAATTTGGTTCTCAGTTGGAACAGGATAGTGGGCCATACCATAACTAAAACCTCCAATATTGACTGAGTACAAAACATTGGACTATTATGAGGTGAACCTCTATGAACGTGGGGCAAAAACCTGCCATGAGATGCAGAACCTTCATTAAAAGTTCATCAATAATTTCATTGGCGTGCATGCCTCTGAAGGTTGCGCAACAAAGCGTTAAGCTTAATGAAATCAATGAATGAACCTAACCCCCTGTTTTTTTTTTAAATGTGGAAATAAGTACTCAAAGAAAACCCACGCAAGCATGTGAATAACATGCTAGCTGCACACAGTAAGAATGAATACGGAAATTTAGATTCTTCCGTTAAACAGTGAATACAGTCTCAAAAGTTAGTGGATGAATGTGCCCATTTTTAGGAAAAAATAAACGTGAGGCCATCTGACAGATTGGGTTATTTCGGTGTATCCCGCATTCAAAAAACGGAAGTCAATTCCAGTTAAGTGAGGGCGGGGAGGTTGGGGGTCCTAAAGATGACTGCCGGTGGCACACGCTCCACACATGGAAACGATCACGGCGCGTATGGCGTTAAGATTTACCCATATGAAATAAAGCAGCCCAAAAAAAGAAAGCCTCCCTGACTTTTGGCTGGACTCCACCGCAGAGTAATGAGCTCCCACCCAAACCTCAGCAGCAGCTGCTGTCAGGGTCTGGGGGCACTGACTAAATATATAAGAAGCGGATAGGCGAGAAGGGAAGGCGCAACTCACTCCCCACTACCCCTTGTAAAAGATGGCACATTTCTGCCTTTATTCTTGTTCGCTATAAATTGCACTGACACAAAACGAGGGGGACACGGTCGATCTAACAATTTTACGCATTGGCGGTCATATCAGATGTGAGTGTGGAAGGGTATTCCATGACGTCGGGACAGAGGTGTTAAGTTTAAAGACCACATTTTAACCCTTTCAAGGAAAATAGTCACTACAGTGGACAGCCATTCGAAAGTTGACTCTCAAGCCTTTTAACCCTTTATAGGGCACGTGAATAATTTTGATCATTCAAAAACACTTTTTTAAAATTGACATTTAAGACATTCAACCCTTTATACAGCAAGTGACATTTTTTGTTAATATTGATCAACCCATTAATGCTATTCGTACCAAAAATACCAGTAGTACCATTCTGGATCAAAGCAGCCTCAATGATTTTTTGTTGTTGTTGTTTTTTTTTTAATATACTGTAATTTTCAGACTATAAGACGCTACTTTTTTCCTTCATTTTGAATCCTGTGGCTTACAGTCCAGTGCGGCTTATTCGTTGATTTACTTGGGTTAATAGGTAACACTTCATTTGACAGCAGCGTCATAAGACTGTCATAATTATGACATCACACTATCATGGGCATTACTAAATGCTTATGACAGATGTCATTAAGTGTCATCTGGCAAATTATGTCACTAACACCATTTATGTCCAGCTTGGATCTTTTACATCCATTCAAAAGTGAGATAATTTGCCGGATAACAATAAATGACATCTGTTATAAGTATTCATTAATGCTCATGACAGTGTCATGTCATAATTATGATTGTCCAATGACAGTCTAATGGCGCCACTGTCAAAGTGTTACCAAATACCATAGTTAGCAATTAATGAAACAACTGGAACAGTAACTGAAGAAATAATTAGCGCAGAACATGAATTTTGATTGACATCTACATCTGTAGCGCTGCAATGCATGCTAGGGGGCATGTTGGACGACAACAATGTTCACAGCAGGTGGCAGCAGAGGTTGACTGTCTCCCCAAAGGGAGCAGTAATGGCCAAATGAAGCTTCTTGAAGCAATGAAGCTTTGCAGCCAGTTGGATCAAAGCTTCATGGAGGTTCATTTGTCGTATGATGCCGCTGTCAAATAAAGTGTTACCGGTTAATATCTTTTGATGTAAATATACCATAATACAGTGAGGACAGCTGCGGCTTATAGTCCAGTGCGGCTTATCTATGAACAAAGCCGTTTTATTGCCAAATTTGAAGGGTGCAGCTTATAGTCAGGTGCGCCTTATAGTGCGAAAATTACGGTAGATGCCTGTTATCGCTAATTTGCATTATACATAAAATTGAAAGTACTTTATTCTTTTTTTCTATTATTTATTTATCTTATATATACAGTGGGGAGAACAAGTATTTGATACACTGCCAATGGGTTTTCCCAATGGCAGTGTATCAAATACTTGTTCTCCTCACTGTATATATACTGTATAGTGCCCTCCATAATTATTGGCACCCCTGGTTAAGATGTGTTTTTTAGCTTGTAATATATATATTTTTTTAATTCAAATAATATGGGACCTTAATGGAAATAAAGAGAAAAATCCTACCTTCAATACAAGTGCATTTATTCAGTGGGGGAAAAAAATCCCACATAAAGAAATAATTATTTGACATCAAATAATGTGTGTCACAATTATTAGCACCCCTACTGTTAATACTTTGTACAACCCCCTTTTGCCAACAAAACAAGGTCTCATCTGACCAAAGCACACGGTCCCAGTTGAACCTTCTAAGTGGGTCTGGCGTGCCACGAAAGATGCGCATGCTGAAAAGCACCTCATACCCACTGTGAAGTGTGGGGGAAATGGGTATGGCGTGCCACGAAAGATGTGCATGCTGATAAGCACCACATACCCACTGTGAAGTATGGGGGTGGGTCTGACCAAAGCACACGGTCCCAGGCTTCAACTGGGACCATGTGCTTTGGTCAGATGAGACCAAGATTGAGCTTTTTGGAACCAAACACTAAGTGGGTCAGGCGTGCCACGAAAGATCTGCATCCTGAAAAGCACCTCATACCCACTGTGAAGTATGGGGGTGGGTCAGTGATGCTGTGGGGCTGTTTCGCTTCCAAAGGCCCTGGGAACCTTGTTCGGGTTCATGGCATCATGAATGCTTTGAAATACCAGGACATTTTAAATCAAAATCTGTTGCCCTCTGCCCGAAAGCTGAAGATGGGTCGTCACTGGGTCTTTCAGCAAGACAATGACCCAAAACATATGGCCAAATCTACACAGAAATGGTTCACCAGACACAAAATCAAGCTCCTCCCATGGCCATCTCAGTCCCCAGACGTTGTTTTGTTGGTAAAAGGGGGTTGTACAAAGTATTAACACCAGAGGTGCTAATAATTGTGACAGACATTATTTGATGTCAAATAATTATTTCTTTATGTCGGATTTTCCCCCCACTGAATAAATGCACTTGTATTGAAGGTTGGATTTTTCTCTTTTTTTCCATTAAGGTCCCATATTATTTGAATTTAAAAAAAAATATTAGAAGCTAAAAAAAACCCATCTTAACCAGGGGTGCCAATAATTATGGAGGGCAGTATATACTGTATATATACAGTGGGGAGAACAAGTATTTGATACACTGCCAATGGGTTTTCCCATTACCAATGGGTTTTCCCATTAGCAGTGTATCAAATACTTGTTCTCCCCACTGTATATATATATCTCCAGTATATTTATATACAGTATTAACTAACTTTCTGAACTTGATTTAGCATATACTTAAAGGCAAAAACAAAAGTAAAAGTTTCTTAAACTTAACTCATTGCCATTAATAGTGATAGATGTCCAATTCATCTAACCTAAGAAGACTGACTGTGAGTACTCTTGTCTCCCCCCCAGTCAAAATGGACTGGACGTCTAGCGCCGTCAATGGCAGTCCATTAAAAAAAAAAAAAAAAATTTTCAAGAGGTACCTTCCGACCCATCAGAGCTCATTTTGAAACTGCAATTTTGTGGGGCCATGAACAATAAAATTTCATACAGCAGCGTAAGACTAAAACTGGAAATTCCCCACTGATAATTACAGCCTTGTTCTGTTCAGTTCTTTTCGTACCAGTGTAATACAAAACGGACGCATGAAAATGCCTTGTAGCATGATGAAGTGCACTTCTAACATGACACATATCAAGACAAGGAAACATACATGTGTGTTTCTCTTAACACCCATGAGTTATTGTCTCCCACAGGACCCCCGCCACACTCAGCTACACTGACAACTCGTGTGGCGGTTATCTCGTGTGTCTGCAGCCCACCGCGTTGAAGTTTACTGCTGAGAGGAACAATTGTCATTTTGATATTTGTGGGCTTGAGACCCCCTATGCAGACATTTGGAAACGTCTGACGTAATGTGTAGGAATGGGGTGTTCAAATTTTGGAAGTAGAATGTCACAATTTCAAGCACACCAATGTTTTAAGCAAAAAGGTCATTCCAGAATTGGAGGCAATTTTGGCTTCAAAATTGTTGAAAAAGAAGCTTTCAGTTCTCTGGTTTTCTGCTACAAATTCATTTGTAATAGACAATAATATATCAAAGGCTTGAATAGGCTATTTTACAGATCAATGGGAAAACTTCTATTTCATGATTTATTTGATATTCACAATTTTTGACATTATCACCATAAAAGGGTAGCAAATCAGTACGAATGTTAGCTTTTTCTCAGGACTTTTCTCAGGACTAGTAACTGGTTGTTTAATGTAGTTGTTACAGCTGATTAAGAGGACAAACCTACTTAAGTAAATAAGTAAAGAAAAAAATAAAATAAAATGTTTTACTCTAACTACGCATGTGCCGGTATAAAATTCTGACAGTATGATAAGCATAAGCAAATATGACAGTTTCACGGTCTTACGGTATTGCAATTAAAGCTCTAAAATGTGTTACTTTGAGATATTTGGGTTTAAAAAAAAAACTTTTTTTCCATTGAACAGGATTTTTATTTTTTAAAACATACTGACAAATTGGAACAAGTAAAATGGTAAGTTAAAATGAATAAAAAAGTAACAAAAAATTACTGAATATTTCTAAATAAAATTAAAATAAATTCAGTCCTTTAGGTGAGCCTAAACCCACAGCCACAGCTCAGCTCAACATTGTTATCATCAAAACAAAAAAAAATGGAATGATTTTCCATAAAAAGCATGCGTGTATTACTCGTACCATGTTTACATTATACACACACTCTCTTTCTGAACACAGTTTCCAGAGAGAAAAAAAAAACATCACATTTTTACCACCACTAGACACACTAAACACGCTGGAGTTAACTCTAGTAGCTGGTAGGAAACGCTCATGACAGTGTTGTTTACTAACCTTTAATTTAGTAAAAATGCGAAATCATATTGGAGGTATTGCTTCATCGGCAGCCACCCTCCGCAAACATGTTTTACATGTTGGTTGGCCCTTCTCTAAGCCACGGCCGTCTGTAAATTGTCTGTAGCCGAAGTATTCCCAAACCAGCGATTTCGTTTTCTTCGATGCAAGTAAAAGTTCAGGAGTTTCACCTCTGCCAGCTATCCTGTAGCACAGCTGACTCACTGCCACTGAGCAACAACCGGTGGGGGAGGGTTGAGTCTTGCACCTGCAAGTGAGGGATTTCTCCCTGCATTTTTGGGACATAAAAAAAGAGCTAATACCGTCAGGACGGTAAGAAGGAAAATATGCAGTTTTAAAACCGTGACCTTGAAACCGGTAATCGGCACATGTCTACTTGGGAGTTTGATATACTCCCATTGTGGTTTTCATTATGTTTTACTTATTAGGAGAATGCAGTGAGCAAGAAGGGGTTATGTGGGAACAGAGAGGGAAGGGAGCAGACAGAAGAGGAGAGGGACAAACAACAATCAGAAATACTTTACACGCCTATGCTACCTATGAACATTGTGGTGCTATTGTTAGCTGATTATATTTACCCGTGGACACTGTGTGGAGGGCCTAATAACCGAGGAGAAAGAGGAGATGAGTCAAAAGGAGACGTGATTAGGCGGGTTGTAGCGTACATAAATCGGCAATTAGAGGTGTGGAACCCAATATTATGTGAATCACATTTATGTGTGGATATGTTGACATCCTATTCTAAGCTACCTGACCGCTAATCCTGAGACCGACAATCTCTTTACTTGAGTGCATCTAATTGCACCCAGTCATGCGTGAACCCACTCAGATGTGTGATAGATCTGCAGAAAAAGTGAAAATGCTGCGCGGGGGCCGCTACAGGGCCTAGGCACCGCCCCAGCCAAGTGAGGGATTGAGCGAGCACGGCTCATCCTTCCTCACGCAGCTCCGGCAGAGGGGCCACCGCCATCAACCCGGAACCCAGTGTGGTTCCACGGACCATCCCCGCCCCTATTAACCAGCCCTCAGAGACAGGATGAGGGTACTCGCCACCACCCCCCACGTCCGCCCCTACCACCACCCACCCACCCGGACCAACAGCTACCGCCGCAACCCCCTAACTGATGCAGCACACCGAGGGAGCCCCACAGGCCACCAGGCCCGGGGAAAGACAAGATCCCCACCAGGAGGGGGCGACACAACTCTGACCCGTCAGCACCCAGCCGGCGAGCCGCACCGGGGCCCAAGGAGAATGCCTGGGTAGAATAGAGAGAGGGAGGCGGAAGCAGAAGAATGCCGAAAGGCCGCTGCAGGAGTGGACCACCGACCCTAGCACCCGCAACTGACAGTTACTTTAAAACCTGCGGTTTATAGCCCAGTGTATCTTATATGTGGATTTTTACAAGCTAATGAGTGGCATTTCTTTTAGTATAAATATCCCATATTATAATGTGGACTCCTACTGTTTATACAGTGGGGCAAATAAGTATTTAGTCAACCACTAATTGTGCAAGTTCTCCCACTTGAAAATATTAGAGAGGCCTGTAATTGTCAACATGGGTAAACCTCAACCATGAGGACAGAATGTGGAAAAAAAAAAGAAAAAGAAAATCACATTGTTTGATTTTTAAAGAATTTATTAGCAAATCATGGTGGAAAATAAGTATTTGGTCAATACCAAAAGTTCATCTCAATACTTTGTTATGTACCCTTTGTTGGCAATAACGGAGGCCAAACGTTTTCTGTAACTCTTCACAAGCTTTTCACACACTGTTGCTGGTATTTTGGCCTATTCCTCCATGCAGATCTCCTCTAGAGCAGTGATGTTTTGGCGCTATCGTTGGGCAACACGGACTTTCAACTCCCTCTTCACCCCGTGGCATCAAAATGATAACAAGAACGGTGAGCAAAAATCCCAGAACCACACGGGGGGACCTAGTGAATGACCTACAGAGAGCTGGGACCACAGTAACAAAGGCTACTCAGTAACAGTCAGTACTCAGTAACACAATGTGCCGCCAGGGACTCAAATCCGGCACTGCCAGACGTGTCCCCCTGCTGAAGAAAGTACACATCCAGGACCGTCTGCGGTTCGCTAGAGAGCATTTGGATGATCCAGAAGAGGACTGGGAGAATGTGTTATGGTCAGATGGAACCAAAATAGAACTTTTTGGTAGAAACACAGGTTCTCGTGTTTGGAAGAAAAAGAATACTGAATTGCACCATACCCACTGTGAAGCATGGAGGAGGAAACATCATGCTTTGGGGCTGTTTTTCTGCAAAGGGACCAGGACGACTGATCTGTGTAAAGCAGACATGTCCAAAGTCTGGCCCGGGGGCCAAATGCGGCCCGTGGTCAAATTTTATACGGCCCCCAGCCTCTGTCATAAAATCACTAACGTCTGGCCCGCACACAGACTTAATAAATTGGTCAACAAAGTTAGTAAAATTAGTTAGTCAGTAAAATTACCCTGTGTGACCCTTTACTCCCAATGTTCTAAAATGGCGACAATCAACAAAAAATAGAAAGTTGACTGTGACAGCCGACACTTCAAGGATAGGTGGAAATTGGACTATTTCTTTACTAAAATACGCAACAACTGTGTCAGCCTCATTTGAAAAGAGACAGTCGCTGTTTTTAAAGAGTTCAATGTGAGGCGACATTACCAAACCAGACACACTGACATGTACGACAAAATTACAGGGAAAATACGTAGCGAGAAATTGAAGCAATTTGAAGCTAGTTTAATTTTACAGCATTAGTATTTCGCAATAGGCCGAGAGTCGAAAGAGAACGCCACAAAGGCTAGTTGTGAGATTGTTGAAATTATTAATAAAAAAAATAATAAAGCAAATGTGACACACAGAATGGCTTGCTAAAATGTGCTTAAATATATTGTTCTACGTAAAGAACATCAGCCAAGGTTGGCCCCCCACATTTTTACCACACCAAATCTGGCCCCCTTTGCAAAAAGTTTGGACACCCCTGGTGTAAAGGAAAGAATGAATGGGGCCATGTATCAAGAGATTTTGAGTGAAAATCTCCTTCCATCAGCAAGGGCATTGAAGATGAGACGTGGCTGGGTCTTTCAGCATGACAATGATCCCAAACACACAGCCAGGGCAACAAAGGAGTGGCTTCGTACGAAGCATTTCAAGGTCCTGGAGTGGCCTAGCCAGTCTCCAGATGTCAACCCCATAGAAAATCTGTGGATGGAGTTGAAAGTCCGTGTTGCCCAACGACAGCCCCAAAACATCACTGCTCTAGAGGAGATCTGCATGGAGGAATAGGCCAAAATACCAGCAACAGTGTGTGAAAAGCTTGTGAAGAGTTACAGAAAACGTTTGGCCTCCGTTATTGCCAACAAAGGGTACATAACAAAGTATTGAGATGAACTTTTGGTATTGACCAAATATTTATTTTCCACCATGATTTGCAAATAAATTCTTTAAAAATCAAACAATGTTATTTTCTGGGTTTTTTTTCCACATTCTGTCTCTCATGGTTGAGGTTTACCCATGTTGACAATTACAGGCCTCTAATATTTTCAAGTGGGAGAACTTGCACAATTAGTGGTTGACTAAATACTTATTTGCCCCACTGTAAATGAAAAAAAAAAATCAGTTTTCTTATAGGATATGATGAGTGCGGCTTATAGTCCAAAATTACAGTAATAAGACAAAAAAAAAGAAAGGTCATTCTTTTTTATAAAGATTCAATTTGGTCATTGCTGGGCTGGGACAAAAAGCTAAATTTCATTTAAGATGATATTCCAGACTTATTTTCAATTTTGAAAGCATTTTCAAGCATTTATGTTTTTTTTTGTTCATTTGGTTCCCAGACAAAAATGTTTATACAAAAACAGCATGTTTTTTTATTTTGTTTGTGGATTATTCAAATTTGAAGGGTGGGACATAAAAAAGTTCTCTAATTCTGGAAGGATCCATATACATTGGTCGCTAATTCCTGTGTAAAGAGAGGCTTGTATACATTATTAACATTCCGTATTTGCCTCCAAAGTAAACTGCTAGAGATTTCACAGAATAGGTGAGTTCGTACCTCAACGGATCTGCAATACGTTTAAGTTCCTTTGATGAATTGGCACGCTCATTTTTCTCAAGAGAACTCTTTTTCACTTTATTATGTTATAGTTGGCTCCTACGTAGCTTCTGCCAATGCTGTAAAGGTTTGGGCTTTCCATTTCTGGGTTTGTTTTCTTTTACTTAAACAAGGCCGTTACAGTCCGATTGTTTAGACAATTGGTGGGGTATAATATATCTGCCGTGTAAAAATATTACACAAGGGGCGTCTTTCAAAGCCAAGAGGACGGTAAAAAATATAAGTCATTCATTCATCTACAAAACGTAGCCTGAAATCCTGCCCAAGAGACCCCCCCCCCCCCCCCCCCCCCCGGGCACAATCGTTTCATACAACCCGAATAAAGAGATCATAAGGGAGACTGTCATTGCACCACCCAGAGCAATTGTAAACACAACGCCCGCTGGGGGTCATTTCGATGGCCGCAGGTCTCGGTGACAGACAGCCAGATTACAGAGCAGGATAACGACTTGTGTACAACTACAAGGCGGCGGACCGCTAGGCTACTTGTCTACTTGAGCACGTGGATGGACGGGCCTTCTCTCAAGAGTTTTGTGGAGGTAAGTAGAGAAATTGACAGAAGAACATGAAATGCATCCAGTGAGTTGATTTAAGAGCTCAGTCATTTCAAATTCCAGTCCCAGTCACCTGATTTTGAGTCCCAATCTGATACCTCGAAAATGTATTAAGAAAGAGCTCCCTAATATTTTATTTACAGTAACATATCTAGTTCACTAATGTCTAAAAAGAAGTAAGATTACACATTATGGTAACAATCATCTATGATGGAAAGTAGGCATTTGTAAAAACATAAACTTAACTATTAACAATATCAAAAATGGCCAATCTTATCCTGAGCCTTCTTTTGTCTTGCCTTCTTTGTGGTGCATTATGGGTCAGAATAGGTAATATTATCAAACCCCTTCAGACTCGTGTTTTGCTACTGGGCAAAAAAAAAGGGTTGATTTTTACTCTACTCAAACACTAGAACAAAGTGCAGTTTTTGATGTGGGATATTCCATGCTTTTATTAGTTATTTTTCAGGCATGAAAATGGGTCAGGGGTTAAAAAGGTGAGAAGGGTGTGGAGGAAATATGTACACTGTACAACCCAACAAAATATTGAGCTCTGTCGACCCATACTGTGTTTCAGCAGGGCCGTGCAGAGACCGGTGGAGGGGCGGGTGCTCGTAGATCAAAAGGGGCACATGAACAAGTATTTAATACACCTTAAAACAACATAACTTCAATTTTAACCAGCTTTAGATAATAATTGGCTGCGACTGTGACATACTTTAATTGGGAGGGGGCAACAGTCAATAGAAATCAACACTGTCATCAACACTTTCTGGCTGTGACTCAGTCAGTCTGCCTCTTTTCTTCCTTCAACCTCTGCATCAAAACTTCCTTCCTTCCTTGAAAACTATTTTTCTTGATTGAAACAACTTTTTCCATTGAATTAATGTTGTTTTGCATTTGGGCCACAATTTGGCTAGGACATTTGTGTCTTTATTATTCAATCAAAAAATAAGTTGCTTCAAACAAAACATTTTTTTTAAAATTCACTTTTATAAAAAATTTAATCATAGAATAGGTTTGCGCATGCGTCTATCATCGTTTAACAAAGTGAGCAGCTTGAGAATGTTTGTGTAGACTCACTATGAAGCATTTAATAAAGCCAAGCATTTTCTTACTACTTTATTCTTGTTTAAAAATAATTCAGTGGGGCAGTAACATTATTAAAACTTATCATAATTCTTACATTTTGAAGTGCTTAAAAACCATTTATAAATTATACTTTGGGGGGGAGTGAAAAAACATGTCTTATATATACTGTAGTATGTATCTTTTTTCCAATGTAAAATCTGAATAAATACATTGAACACGCATTAAAAAAATGGGGGGAGGGCCTACTTCGTGGTTTTCACTTATTACGGCGGGTTCTGGTCCCCATTAACCGCGAAAAACGAGGGATCACTGTATTTCTGAACAGCTTTAAGCTTTAAATAAAATCTCCCGAACACCCCCCCTCCCTCCCAAAAAGAATTTCTCCTCGGATCTACGCAATTCACGTAGGTCGCCCTTTTTGACTTCAAAACGGCGAATTTCGCCAAAAGGTGAGAGATTTTCATGCTTGATTTTTAATGAAAATTTGTTTTTAATGAGAAATAAGCACTTTACGTTATCCTTTTTGAAGTTGCGTTTGGTCAGCCATTTTCAAAGAGCCAAAAATAGCAAAGGGCATGCCAAACCTCATGATTTGGTTTCAATGGGTAACGTTTCATCCAATCATCTCTCAGAAGTGTCAATAGCAACTAAATTTCAGTATATTTATTGGTTTTGAGACGCAAATGCGTCATGTCTTTCAGCAGCATGCTTTGGTCTGAAGGGGTTAAAAAAAATACTAATAAATAAGCAGTGCGATTATAATGGGAACATGAACACAGCGCAACAGTAATGAAAGCTGCCTGCTTGGACAGTATATTATTTTTTATACAAAGTAAGGTTGAACGATATTGGTAAAACTGACATTGCGACTTTTGGGGGCTTTGCGATATATATTGCAATATTAAAACTAGAAGAGTTTTCACCAGATGATTTGGATAGTTCTGTTTGGGAAGATACTGTATTGCATTCAGCATTTTATTAGTTTATTTTTCCGCTTGTTTTTCTCTTCATTCATCCTTGTATTCTTAATTTTTTCTTTATATACTTTAAAAAAAAAATAATTATTATATTCATCATTATGAAAATATTATCTTAGTTCCTGTATTTTTTTACTGTTGCGTGATAGATTTAAGGTACTTCAATGCACTGTACTTGTATTCTATTGTATTATATTTATTAGTAATAATTTATCATTATAATAATCACACATCCAGCGATAGGACTATTGCGCCTGCACACATTGCGATAGCGACATCTAAACGATGTATTGTGCAGGCCTAATACAAAGTATCTTACTTTTTATTATGGCTTATCATAAATCGTACATAATATAGTTTTAAACAAATTTAATATATTTTCTTATGAAACTGGTTGAACATTTATGATGCTATATTGAGGTTAAAAGATCAAAACTTTTCATGGATGCATTACAGTAACGAATTTGAGACTAAAATCTTTTTTTTTTAAACATACGAAATATTTTTTGGTAACAAATTGTGGACTGGGCCACATAACTATCTTTCAACTAAAATTAACTATTTTAGGTTTTAAAAACAATATCCCTAAAATCCTCAAATACATAGTTTAGATTAGCTTAATTAGAATCACCCTAATTGTCTTTTCTCGAATTTGATGAAAGCTAAGATAGGGCTAAACTAAACCCAACATTACAGCCATGGTTCTTAGTACAGCAGTGGTCTCAACGAAGTGAAAAAATTACAAATTCCTCTTTATTGCAAATCAGTTATGTAGCACAAAAATTTTTTGCTGATGAGTTTTTTTGGGGTCACTCATGGATTGGTCACTGTAAAATCACAACGCCCTTCATGATCTTTAGCACTTGTCTGAAAAATCAATTTTTTTTCTCATTTAGCTAAGTTTATATTACCGGATTCAACAATATAGTCATGAAACCAATGGCTTTTATGTGAAGGGGAAAAAGGTCAGTCTTAAAAATTGGGTTTGGCGTTGCATGTTTGCCGTGTTTGGAAAGAGTCTTGTGCCAGAACGCTTTGGTGAAGGAAAAACATTGTTAAAAATGAAGGGGGGTTGGGGGGGGCAATTTAGCAAACAGTTGACTTTTGTGCATTTTCCTACTAAATAAAAAAATCTTCCTATCCTGCCTGTCCATGATTAAAAGCAGAATGGTCAGTGAATAATAAAATTAGGAACAGACAGTAATAAGTTGAAAGTTGAGGTTGCTCTCTGAAAATGACACCAGCAAGGGGCCTTCCATTTCTTCACTATAGTCTTGATATAACACTCAAAGAAAAAAAAACAATCTGTGGTTTTTACTGGCTGTATGGGCTCTCTAGCACCTAGCGTTGTCATGTTAAAGTGATCCTCTATCTTAAGTACATGTAGGCTCTAATAAACCACAATTGTTCTCTTGTACTAAAATATGTTGTTAGAAACACATAAAATGTTAAATTATGGCAATATTTTATAATATTTACTACATATTTTGACTGTTAGTGGGCACCATGGTTTGCGGGCTCGCAGTGATGACGTCATTGGGATCTTTCCAAATGTGTAGCGTGTTCAACAATTGCTTATTGCTGCCTAAACTCGCGAAGTAAAATGCCACGATGTGCTGCTTTTGGATGCAATTTCCAGTCAAATGGAAACAAGGGGAGTGAAGTGAGTGGTCAGGTGGAATTATTATTTTTAGTGAATAAATGTGCATAAGTGGAAGCTTCTCCCCCTTTTTGGTCCCTGTATGCACGTATCCTACCCACCACGCGTACAACTGGCACCCGAACATTTTTCCTGGATCCTCAGTCAAGTAAGGGATCCGTCTATTTTCCGGATCTGACTGTCCCACCGCGTCTGCAATACTGGTTTCGGATCTGTCTATTTTTTTTATTCGTCGGTCCCACAGCGGCTTTTCGGATCAGTCTATTTTGTGGAATCGACGGCCTGATCGCGGCTGCAACATTGCCATGGGTTTGGTCTAATTCCTGGATCTTCGAGTGAGTAAAAAACGCGGATTTGGAGTACTATTGCTATCTTTTTTGTTGACTATTCTTCGTGGGACTTTACCCCAAATCATACCAAATAATCAAAGCACTATGGCACGCTACAGTGATGACAGTGACTCTGACATGGACCTTACAACAATGTTGGAGTTTGTCAGGGAACGCATGTTTGCGTACTGCTGAGCTCCCGAGTGAAGAGTGGTCAAGGTGGAAATATTATTTTTTGTGAATAAAATTTGCATAGGTGGAAGCTTCTCCCCTTTTTGGTACTTTTATCCACGTATCCTACCTACCACGCGTTACAATGTACAAGACATGGATTACACAAGGTGTGCTCTTTGGCCTGTACTGTATGTAAAGCACACGACAGCTCTGGATGCTAACAAGCTACATAATTATATTGGGATAAGTTTGAAAACGCAATATGCTTACCTTGAATATCTGCTAATAAAACCAGAGTTTCCAACAGCATACACTCTCGCTCCTAACCGGAATTCCCAACAGCATACACTCTCTCACTCTGTTGTAATTGAGACTTTTGCCCAACTTTTGTCTTATCAGGTATTTGCTGCACACATTTTTCCCTGAAGCTCATCTTGTGAACGACCAACAGTGCTGTCTTGCTCCTCACTCTTCAGATCTGTTTCAAATAGGAAGGGTAGAACCGACGACATGTTGGGAAAGCTAACGAGTGACACGCTGGAATTTCGGCGACGGGCCCGGTGACGTCACGCACTGCGACGTAACAAGAATGGCGACCTATTACTTAAAATAATTTTACAAACTTTATTAAAACAAAAACATTAAGAAGGGTTTTAATATAATTTTTTTATAACTCATACTAACATTTATCTTCTAAGAATTACTTGTCTTAAAAATAGAGGATCCCTTTAACGAAAGCCTTACTCAACAGTTTAAGAAAACTGTTTTAAAATTTAGATGGTTTCAGATTTTAAAAAACCTTCACCCTTTCGAAGTGGCCTTCATCCAATGCTTCTCCTTAGTCTGAATATGTAAGACTTGATACCAGTGGAAACAACAAAAACGGAATTTTGCTCTACTCTTTAGTGGATGTTGTCTCCGCATTTGCATGGTGCCAGTCGGGAAAATCTGCAAACACTGATGCGTTACGTGATTGCCGCCATGTCTGTCGAATGAATGTGTTCTGTCCACTGGTTGCGCTATAGTCTATTGGTGGTCACATTACTCGAAACCGCCGTCTTCACCACGAAGCGGAGAAATCGAGCACTTATGTTGGCCAGGTGTTTTTTTTCTTTCTTTCATTTAAAAGCAAGTCGTCACTTCTCGTGTCTGAATCCCCAAAAACAAGGCAAACGTGACTCAGATCTAAAGCCACAAGCATTGATGCAACATTGATGCAGCTACAAATGAAACCCACCACTCTGTCTCGAGCCCCCTTTCTAGTCTGGCCGTCTATACACCCCCCACCACACGCTCACACACACATTTCTCTTACTCGTTCTCATTTTCCGTTGACAAGCGCTCTCAATCTTTGACCACACGGTCTGGAAAAATAGCAGCGAGTCATGCTGCAAGGCAAGTCTATCCCTGACCCTGATTCCCTCTCACCACATTTCCATCAAGCTGCAAAGTCAAACACATCTAATAATTTTGATCCCCCCCAACCCCCCACCCCTATCGTTGCAGTATTACTAACATTGTTAATTTTCGGAAGCCTGACAGTGGGTTGGATTCACAGCGAGATATTCCAGCAATCAGTCACTGTGCACTATGCTGCCGCGATGACACTGGAGGACATGCAGATGAGACGGCTGAGGAGAGCAGACGCCAATTGAGAGAAGCGCGATAAAAACAAGCGGGCGATGTAAAACAATGTGCCAAACCTCTGCACGACTATTTTGGAGCCTGCTGGATGACCTTACAAAGGAAGTTGATACGCCTGCAGAACTGGCGAGCAGTCCCCCGATTGTCCTCACAAGAAGGCAAGGCAATAAGATATGCCTAGAAAGTTGGGAAAATAACATAAATCTTGAAATATAAAGTAATAGTCAAAAGTACAGTACTATAGAATGTTATTTTACAGGGAAATGATGAAAATGCTATGTAATGTTTGTTAGCATAGTACCTTGTAATGCCTCTTTAAAATAGAGCTGTCCCGAATTGTCGACGTAGTCGACGTCATCGATGACGGAAATGCGTCGACAAGCACAACAACCCGTCGACGGTTAATGAAGGGTTAAAAAAACATATGTGTGGAAAATTGAGAATGTCGGATGCTCTGTATGCAATCAGGGAAAGCGGCACAAAGCCAAAAAAGCGCATCAGAGTGGCCAAAACATTGACTTATTTCAACGAAACAAAGGATGGTACACTGTTGTGTCCTGTCCCTTCAATGTCAAGCTTGCATAGCATACCAGGCTGCATGTGGGCTGTGAATGAACACCTAAAGCGCCGTCACCCAGTTGTAATTTTGGAAGACAACAGGAGACAACAAGTTGGCAGATCGTAAGTCCATCCATCCATCCATCCAAATAACTAACTAACTAACTAACTAACTAACTAACTAACTAAGTAACTAACGAAATGTTTTATTGAAGCTTCTAAGCCTGTCGCGATATGCAATGAGTCCATTTATCGCGTGATAAATAAAAATGAGGGCGGTCATTTTCACGTGCGTGCGTGCATACATTTGAGCGTGCGTGTTGATAGCAAATCAGACTCCAGTTCTTTTCACAGATGTTTATTGATCATCAACACGCCATAGAATTAAAGTTTAGACACACAAAATAAGGAAACACATCTATATTAAACACTGTAAACGTTAGCAATGCTACATTGAGGCTAAAGGGGAAAAAAGACAATCTACTTTAGCCTGCTACAAAACATTGGCAGTCTTCTCCAAAACGCAAACTTGTGGTTAAAAGGTGACACTTCAAATATGAAAAATCCCTGGTTAACAGCATTGGCAAACGAAAAGAATGAAGAAAAAAAAATCTATTACTGACACCACATGCAATGACGAAAAGTGCTTTTTATGCGGAGTGTACAGCTTACGGTTAGCGGTTTAGCGAACAAACTTCCGGTGAACATGTCAAAATAAAAGCATGTCATGTTCGTCATATAAATAACGATTTCTGGAGGTAATCCAACATACCCATAGAATTCAGATTCTACACTAAGAATATCTTTAAAATGACACCCTTTATGAAAAATCTGATTGGCAATGAATAATTATCATAATACGATTATATAAAGTAGTATACTATAATATTAATAATAGATTTTTTTAAGAATGTTTTGAATCATGTTGGAAAGGCAAAGTCAGTGTTCTAAATCTGTTTACATTCCATTCTTTTGCACTAGTTAATGCTATCAGCATTTGATCTCATTGTTTATTTGTGATTTATTATTGTTATTTATGTGTTTATTTATACTTTAATAAAGAATTTAAGTGTTCCAAAATGTTTGTGTGAATTAATAAGCATCAACAAAAATTTCATTGCTAAATTAGTAAAAAAATGTATTTGTCGACTATATGTAACGGTACACAAAAATCTCGGTTCGGTACGTACCTCGGTTTTTAGGTCACGGTTCGGTTCATTTTCGGTACAGTGAGAAAACAAAATGCAAAATATACAGTAAATGTGCTAGTTGTTCATTACATACCTTTCAACAATAGGAACATTAGCCTATACAAAGCTAGAATTCTGCTCAAAAAGTAGCGGGTATTTAAAGATAATCCAACAACGATTTGCCTTTCAGACCCCGCATATTGGTCAGCTTTCTTTCTGAAAGAAAGAAGAAAAAAGAAGTCCTATGCTAAAGAGAAAAGCAATCCCAATGACAAAGATTTTAACATGTATTTAACAAATGAAATGCCTCAATGAATCATTTTTCTTCTTATGAACGGTTTTCAAAAGCTTTATTGGTGGATTTTCTCAAGTTAAAGCGCCACACAGAAATTGATAAATTTAATTGTGTAAGCAGGATCTGTGTATTATTCTGATTATTTAATTACAGGTGTTCTAGCTCATTTCAATTCATTTTATTTAAATGGGCTATTATTTATTTTATTATGCGATTATATTTCAAAATGTGATGTGGTATTAATTTATATTGTATATTTTATGTTGTATAACTTTAGTTCCTATGTGAACATTAGTTCCTACTTGTTTTGTTGTGGTAGGAGGGTTTTGTATTGAACACGGGGCCGTGTTGGTTATTATTATAGCAGAGAGGACAGCAGTAAATCAACAAAGACAAGTCAACTGTGCCCCGATCTACAACTCAAGAGATCTGATGGATTCAAAAAGTGGGTTACGATTGCATATTAGTTTGAAAGTCGACCGGATCCACCGTATTTTTACACGAGTGACTTCCGGTCTGCCCGATCCTAGCATCTGGTAGTAGTATTGACGCAGGAGGGTCGCGTCTCGCGTCAAATAATAAACTCTACCGTTCTTTTTGCGTGTGTCGTGTTGAGCCGCTTCTGGGACGCGTCTAACACGCGGCCGCACTGCGACTGGTGTGCATTGGCTGATTGACTTTAACGCCCGCGTTTCACTGCGTTCTCGCGGCGGGCACGTTGTCGTGCCGTCGACGTTTCTGGGTTATACTGTCCTACCGTGTTGGTCCTCATTATCGTAGAGAAGAAGGAGTAAATATAATCTACAAAAAGAAACTGTAACCCGATCGACTCACAGCCTCGAAAAGTAAGGGTTACATTACGTCAGAAACTCGTTCGGTACGCCGCCATTCCGAACCGAGCACCACGTACCGAAACGGTTCAATACAAATACATGTTCCGTTACACCCTTTTTATGTATATATTAGATTAGTCGACAAATCGTAAAAATAGTCAGCTGACTTTTCGGGAGAAAATTAGTCGTTTGGGACAGCCCTACTTTAAAGGTCCTGTAAAATGGAAGTTATCGTTATTAATAATCATCATTGATGAATTATTTGATTGAGCCTAAAAATGAGTGTTGTTAAAAACTCAGGTCTGTCCTCAAACCACAATCCGTTTATGTGCTAACTGTCAATCAACTACTGTACCTCTACTTGTTACTACGTGGAAAATGGATGCTACTTTGTGTTGTTTATTTCCTGTGTTTACACAACTAATATATCTGTTAGAGCCTGCATGTTTTATCTTTTTTTCCCTCCCAGTCATCAGCACTCATTCAACCCACCTGTTCTGCACACCTGGTCATTAACACAGCCTCCCTACATATAGACCCTCAGCCCTTTGCTTCATTGCAAGTTTGTTAGCCCTCACTGCAACATACGAGCGTTTTCTAGTTACCCTGTCTTCCCGGATCGCGATACACCTTTTGACCTTGTGGATTTTGCCTCTACCCTGGTCCTTGTCTGTTCTTCTGCCCTTCTTCTGCGACATGCAACAGGACCGGATCTCCGGAAAGCCAAGACTTCTCCCTCTCGGGAATATTGTCAATAAAAACTGCTTTGAGCACTGCAATATTGGGTCCATTTGTTCCCTGATCCCTGTCAATATCAACAAGGCTTTTTGAGTGCATAGCACAAAGAAGCATATCAGGGCCACATTTTCGACACTTCCCGCTTCAACCTCCGTGCGAGAGCATCCTCAAGGAAAACCAACCATCCACACGAGCTCAACGGTGGAACCAACTTCAACTTTGTCTCTTAGGACCACATTTTATACACACCTTGCTCTACCTCCAGTTAAAATTCAGCAGGCCCTTGGTGGAATTGTACTTGACCGTAATGCATCTACTGTCGGACTCTTCTACATGATGCACCACTTGCCTATGGGGCTTCCTGAGAGGGCAGCGGCGCGACTTGAGTCCAACCGTGTGTTTTGCCGAACATTTTTATACAAAGCCCCAATTAACATAAAGCACATTAACACCAAAGGGAATGTGCGATGGTGGTTGTATTAGCTTCAGCTATATTTCATGTATATAGAAACAAATCATGAAAATGACTTTACAAAACTTTTAACCAATTGGCCAATGAGATACTGTGTATCACAAAAGTGGGTACACCCCTCGCATTTCTGCAGATATTTAAGTGTATCTTTTCATGGGACAGCACTGACAAAATGACACTTTGACACAATAAAAAGTAGTCTGTGTGGAGCTTATATAATAGAGTTAATTTATTTCCCCCCCAAAATAACTCAAAATATAGCCATTAATATCTAAACCCCTGGCAACAAAAGTGAGTACACATGCTTGAGACCTTTGGAACCAAACAAATTCATCTTCGTCTCATCAGACCATAAGACATGGTTCCAGTAATCCATGTGCTTTGTTGACATGTCTTCAGCAAACTGTTTGTGGGCTTTCTTGTGTACTGTTTTCAGAAGAGGCTTCCTCCTGGGGTGACAGCCATGCACACCAATTTGATGTAGAGTATGGCATATGGTCTGAGCACTAACAGGGTGACCCCCTACCTCTTCAATCTCTGCAGCAATGCTGACAGCACTCCTGTAACGACTCAAATGACATTTTGAGGGAAAATGACAAGCAGTACTCAATTTGGACATTTAGGGATGTACGTAGTTCCAATGCGGTGTACTCACTTTTGTTGCCAGGTGTTTAGATATTAATGGCTATATTTTGAGTTATTTTGAGGGGAACATAAATTAACTCTATTATATAAGCTGCACACAGACTACTTTTCATTGTGTCAAAGTGTCATTTTGTCAGTATTGTCTCATGAAAAGATATACTAAAATATCTGCAGAAATGTGAGGAGTGTACTCACTTTTGTGATACACTGTAGTTTAGGGTGAGATCTCGCACAGGATACCATTCACGCTGGCACGCCACTGGATGGAAATGTAATTGTTAATAGAAAATCTCATCATGTCATCACATCACATGACCCAAAAAAAAAACTGAGCTGCATCTTGGAACTGGAGCAGGGGAAAGCCTTTTAAATGGCCCGCTTTACGCATTTCTCTAATTATACCTCTTACTTGCCCTCGTTTTGATGGCAGCCATAAATGGGGAACACGCCAAAGATTCAGAGCACGGTGACTCTTGTAAAGCTAGGGCAAAGTGGCTCTGACGTTTTAGCCTCACCTGCCCTGTCATTTTTACTTGTATGTAAAACATAAAACATTAACGGGGCGTTAAGGAGAGGGGAGAGTTCGTTTAATGACTTTAACCTATAGCAGGCCTCATGCCAAATGAGAGGGAATGGAAATCCCTCAGTGTGGATTGGGAGATTTGATGAGTTTTTAAGCCCATCAAATGCTTACAAGCAAAAGTGTAATGAAAATTGAATGTTACAAGATATTTTTTACTTGTAATATAATTTAAACAGAAGTGGGTAGAGTAGCCAAAAGCGTTTCTTCAAAATAATCTTCCTCACAAGTAAAAGTCATTCAAAAAATGTACTCAAGTACACGTAAAAAAGTATCCAGTAAAAAGAATACTCAAGTAATGAGTAACATTGTAAGTAACTGCTTATTTTTGTTTGATTTATTTTTTTTAAACAATTGTATTTTCTTTTCTCTCAGCTCAAACGTACCTATATGAACTGTTTTTTGCCATTACCTAACCACATTAAACAAAAGAAATACAAAAAAAAAAAAAATAATAAAATCAATAAATTTCGACGAGAGAGAAAAAAAGAAATAAAGCATTATTCGTCCAAAGAGCATGAGCGCCCTTTTAGTGGACAAAATAGTTCCTAGTTTGAATAGTGAATAGTTCCTTCAAAATTACTATTATGAAATTAAAATGATCATATCTCCGGTTTTCCGTGGTCGATCTGTGCCAAATAAAAACCAGGAGAGAGGTTTAAATCCGCGTTTTTGGGTCATGTTGAGGGCAGCGCTCTATAAATACTTCATTTTTTACGATACTTTAAAGCCGCCATGTGATTGAACAGGCTGGCGTGATCATAGTACAGCAAGCTTGCGTCTGATTGGTGGAATGGAGTCATGCGATAATTGTTGAGACATCTCATTGGTGAAATTAGTAGCGCTACTCTTGGCATTGCTGGCAAAAAAAAAAAAAAATCTATTATGTAGAATAAAGAGGAAAAATGTAACGACTCTTGTGTAGCCCAAAGTAGCAGAGTAAGAGTAACGTTTTTTCTTCACAAATATACTCAAGTAAAAGTAAAAAGTATAGCTTAGTAAAACTACTCTTAGAAGTACATTTTTTTCAAAATGTTACTCAAGTAAATGTAACGTAGTACATGTAACACGTTACAACCCACCTTTGAATTTAAAAGGTCAATAATTGAAATTGTACATATAGTTTAATTGGCCTAAGTTTATAAGACTACCAATTGTGTTAAAATATCCCTATCTTAAAATCTTATCTAAAATTACCATTAGCATGCTGATAGTGTTTAAATATTAGCATTAGCATTAAAACAAAAATCTTCATAGCTTAATCTAGTTTGTTTTAAATAAGCAACACATATAGTATTTCTCTTTAATTTGTTGATAAATTGCTTACTATTTTCTAAACTGCTGTTTGTTGTCTAATAACCTGAATTGCATGCACTACTGCCATACTTATATGGACTCATACTTCCAGTTTATGCCCAAAAGGACGACTCAAAGTAAGAAAAAAAATACCAGAGCAAAATTTCAACTTTTTTTTTTCGCTTTTGATGTTGAACTGCTTAGCATATGTTGGCCTACAGCACATATAATTGGTTATAGCATGTTTCACAAACACAAGACAAAGTGTTTTTTTCACATTTTTATGCTCTGGCACTCAGTGGAAAAGGTTCAGACATCACTGCTGTAGACAGATGGACGGATTGACAGAGAGCACTTGCCTTTGTTCTTCCATCGCAGCCCTTCTTGGAATGGGAAAATAAAAGCGACGGAGGTTAGCCGGAGAGCAGACTCCCAAATATAGCTGCTGTGTTCTTGTGAGGGCCAGACTCTCCCCAACGACAAGCCCAGCTCTGACCGTGCCCTGTAATTGAGGAGAAAATAAGGACAGAAATTATATGTTTATTTTTGACAACAATTTTAATCTTCTGTGCTCGCCTTCACGAAAAAATGAGACGCCCACAAGAAGGGAGATGAGAATCTGTCTTTCTGACTCAAAGCGAGAGGTTTTTTTTTGGTCAGATTTTTTTGACCAGCAAATGAAATAAGGCAAACAAACATAGCTTCTCAGCTGGGAAAATAACAATATGCTTGTATACATGTCTTTGCTTCAAACACATTAAATGAACAACATGAGCTGTAATGAAAAATAGAAACAAGCACGACACAGGATGTGAATTTAGGAGCAAGGTTTAACTTGTATTTAAGCAGTGAACGTGGTCGCATGGCAACTAAATGTACGTCTCCTTCTGTACTTAACGGATATTTGCTCTACTCAAACACAATTAACACTGTATACCACAGGTGTCAAACTTAAGGCCACATCATTTTTTGCAGGCCGGGAAAATGAATGTTTTGAACAGCACTTGACATTTCTTGGATTTGCTCATTTCAACTGGCAGCAAATCTAAACTTTTTACATACGGTATAGCCCAATTTTTTTCCCCCACCAAATGCCTCCTGAGCATAATCTTAAATATAGCTATATTCTCAACCCATTACATGCACGAAATGAACTAAATGAATTGGACGTCTAGTGCTGGAAATAGCACTGAAATATGAGCATTTACAGCCATTCTTCCCAGTTTAAATGAATTAGAAATTGATCGCCATCAATAGCATTCAATGAGTAAAATAATTATTTTAAAAAAAACTTTAGAGTGTTACTGTTTTAACTGTATTTCAATTTCATTAATTTAGTTTATTTTGACCTCATATTAATTCATAATTTATTCGTAATTATAAAAACAATCCAAAAAAATACAATAACTATTTTAAATTAAAAAGTATATATATTTACATTTTTTCAAATGACCAAAAATATTCTCTTGCCCTATCATGGGTTAATGGTCTTTTTACACCGAGCTGGTAGCTGAGTGTCGAGAGGCTTGGTGGTCGACCAGTATCTACTATGTGGAGGTTGGCCGCAACATCTATCCAACGTCTGCTCAGGAAGAGGGGACTCATCAGTTCAAAACTTGAGTGGGCATCCAGAGTCTTGGCAGAAGAGGCAGAAAAAGACTATTTTAGGCTGTGTCTTAGAAAGAATGACATGTTGTGGGAGAAAGAGGGGTATAGGGGTACCTGCAGGGGGCGGCAGGGAGATGCCCATGCCGTGGCTTCACTACCGTGAGATGTTCCAAGATTAATGGAACGAAACATCACTGAAGGGTGGCTCCCGGCTGATGACCCTGCAGCTCCCCTATTGACACTGTCAGAGGTGTGTCAGGTGGAAAAACCATGCAGGTTGCCCTTATCTGTGCTTCCAATAAATTACCATTGATAATGACTTGCTTTTTTCTATAAAGGGTTAAATGTCTTTAGTGTCAATTTTTGAATAGCTGTCCACTGTAGTGACCAGTGTCCATGAAAGTGTTAAATGTTTGGTTTAATTTTTTTTTTTTTTTTCAAATTTCAATTTAAATTTTTAAAAACAAACTGATTATACTGCAAGCATGATGGGGTAAATGTATAGTTGTAAAATTTTTACAGTCATAAAAGTGCCTTTTTAAGACTCAACTCAATGAAAACCCACTCAATTCTTATTACAATGTACACCCCTGCGGCCTGTACAGTAAGTACATCTTTTGGTTGATGTGTATGGGGGGGGAAAAGTTTTCTTGTAAATGTGATTGGTGCTGCTTATAGTCCTGTCATTATAGTAATTGCCTAATTACGGTTTAGACGTCAACATGCCTGAAAATTCAAGAAATTTGTAGGTACATTGATCCTGAGAAAATGTATGTCGAATATTTTAGGGGTCCCAAACACACTCGTCAAAAAATGGGCGAATATATCTATTGAAACACCATGCATGACAAAATCTCAAGGAGTTGGTCAATTTTCTTTAGAGCAGCCATATTGGGGCAACACCCATGGCTTGTACTTTGCAGAAACTTAATTATCAAGCTTTTTTCCAACACCATCTAATGTGGGTCGAGCTTGAAGTTAAAGTTTGATGTCTTGAAAAAGTGGGTGTGGGCCTATGGTCAACAAGTCATCATTGTTGCACATGTGTTTTGTTAAGAACATTTCAAGGAATCATACCTGGAACTGAGAAGGAAGTATAATAATTTTGTTTTAAAGCTGTAATTTTGCAAAATTTTGAGGGTCGTACAAGCATGGAATTGGTCCCAAATGAGGCCCAATTGGAGGACATTACACTAGATGGAAGGATGGCCCTAAATTTGACAGGTTCACCATAAAAAAAGTGCTGAAAAGACCTATTTATCACCATTTAGAGCTTTAAATTTATATCTCTAACTGTTCTTAGTAACTGAAACAAATTAAAGCAAGTTTTAGGTTGCTGACTGGGGACATGAGCAAACTATTCTTCACTATGTACGTTGCCAGCGAGAAATTTCCATGAGTTGCAGATGCAGCCGTTCAATCGTCAGTTGTTCCCTTTTTTCATCAGTCACCCCCCATCCATTATAAATGATTTTTATGTGATGTGATTATCTCCTCCTTATTTTAACGACTTGATCCTGTTTTTCCTAGCCTGTCTGTGCTGCTCAGTCGAAACACGTTGTCAAGTCTGTTGGAAACAAAAAAAGCTTGAAACCAGAATAATAAAATAGAAACCTCAAGCTCGGGTCATGCAGTGTTATTTTTAAGTTATTTATATACTATACAGTATAAATGTGGCGTATGGGCCATGGAGATTCTTTGTGATTTTTCATTCCACTGGTGACTTATTTTCCGCTCCCCTGAAGTTAAATGTCTCCAAACATAGGACTCAGTCATTCATCATAATGGGAAAACCGAGCTAGATAACGGACTCTTCCCTGTGACGATCTGCATGGTGATTGATCAGTTACCCATTCATGCGTTTGTGTTTTGGAAGGTGGGATTATGTACTTGCATCCACCAATGCGCGACCACCTCCCTTCATCCCCCAACGTTGAGCTCTGCCCCTTTCAGGAGAGCCCCAAGCCTGTAATTAGGGGGGCCGGGCTCCTGGAGACTCAAAACACTTCCACGCGTTGCTATCTAACTTCTTCCAAACTGTCCCGGGACTCTGAGCTGCGACTCTCCCGCTGCTCCTCAAGCTTCCTCTACAATTTTGTTTCTCAGGGATGGCCGCATCTATTCTGGAGGTAGGGAATTTCATTGTAAGTATGGAATATTTTTTTGTTCCTATCTAATTTAATGGTAATATTAATTATATTTTACAGGAAGCTAAGTTTGAGGTTTCATATTTCTTTTACTACTTACTCTAAGCTACTATAGACAGGTTTAATTGATATGGGGAGTAACAGTATTATGCGAGACAACGTTGTTTATTTTACAGTACTTTAAATGAGTACACAAAACAATTGAAACTGTAGAGTTAGATGTCGATGAATTAAAAAAAAAAAAAAAAAAAAAAAACTTTATACGTATACTCGTACAACATCCGGCAATGACTTTGTACTGATACAACAGTAATCTGTAGTTTCACATAAATACTGTATAAAATATGTGCAGATGTGAATGGCAAGCTGCACATAAATAAATACTATATCATCAGAAAGGAATGAGAAGCAGCAATAAGAGTTTGTAGGAAGAAATAAATATATTTGTATCAATAAACAGTCTGTAAAAAATTGAGAACAAAATAAACAACAGCCATATTACAGCATATTTGAGAACTGAATGAATATCAGCAAAAATACTCTGTATCAATATATTTAGCAAAAAAAAAAAAAAAAAAAAGAAAATTATGCATACAGTGATACATAAATGATCTGGAGAAAAGGTGAATGTGAATAACAAAAATTGAAATGAACACCAGCAATATTACATGTGTGCATGTGAAAAGCAGCAAGGCTAGTAGTGACCAGGCAGCATTACAGGGGGTATTACTTACATTTACAGTAAATGGAAAGTTAAAATAATTCAGACGAATCATTCAAAACGGCAACTTTCTAATTTTATTGAATTGCAAAACAAACGTGAGGTTTCAAGTCAAAACAAAAAAAAAAAATGCAGAGCATGACCCCCACAAGCAGAAACACGTGCTGCCTGCCATAGCCTTGAGCACTTTACAAGCACAGGAAGAGCCAGCGGTGGCGTCGGGACATGAGTTTTGTATTAGGGTTGACACTGACAGAAGCTACACACAGTCTCACGTTGTTCCTCTCCTCCAGGAAGAAGCGCGCTATGGCTCCAGTCCTCTGGCTATGTTAACCGCTACCTGCAACAAGTTTGGCAGCACCAGTCCAGTCACAGACTCTGCGACACCCGGTAAGAACGGCGGCACCACTCCACTCAAGAAGCCCTACGACATGACTTCCGACCTTCAGGCGGCCAAGAATGCGCGCACCGCCGATGGCAGCGGCCTGGCGGACTCCTACAGCGGCTCCTTCACCACAGCCGGGGGCGGCGGACTGCTCACTCCGACCGGAAGCCCCCCTCCTACGACCGGAGGCTACGCGGCAGAGTACAACCCTTTCACCCACTCCTTTCAAACTTCTGTCTCCCAGGACCCGTCCTTGTTAGTGTCCAAAACCCATGCAACGGCAGACTGCCTCACCAGCGTCTACACCTCCTTGGACATGACGCACCCTTACGGCTCATGGTACAAAGCTGGTATCCATCCAGGTATAACGGCTGCGCCGGCTAACGCCACATCTTCTTGGTGGGACGTCCACCCAAATTCCAACTGGCTGTCGGCGACCCAGCCTCAGTCGGATGGAGGACTCCAGGCATCGCTCCAGCCTGTGGCATCGCAAGCTTCCCTTAGCCCCCAGCTGCCTAGTTACAGCACCGATTTTACCACCTTGAACCCTGCTCCCTACCCTTCCGTGGGACTGGGCTCTTCCTCACACCTCCTCCAGCAGTCCCAGCACATGCTGCCCCAGGACATGTACAAGCCCAAGCCTGTGCAAAGTGCGGGGCTGATGGAGAGTCCAATGGGCTTGAAGCCAACCAGGGGATCAGGTGGCTACGGCACAGGTTCAACACCCTCAAGGTCCTCATGCGACTGTCCCAACTGCCAAGAGCTGGAGCGCCTGGGGGCCTCGGCTGCCTCCCTGAGGAAGAAGCCAGTGCACAGCTGTCACATCCCAGGCTGCGGTAAGGTGTACGGCAAGGCGTCTCACCTCAAAGCCCACCTGCGCTGGCACACCGGCGAGAGGCCGTTCGTGTGCAACTGGCTGTTCTGCGGAAAACGCTTCACCCGCTCAGATGAACTGGAGCGCCACGTGCGCACCCACACGCGGGAAAAGAAATTCACCTGCCTGCTATGCAACAAGCGTTTCACACGCAGTGACCACCTCTCCAAGCACCAGAAGACCCACTCTGAATCTGCGCTACAGGGAAAAACCACGACCGGAGAGGGTGAAGTGGACCACCGGAGCGAGGAGACAGCAGAGATCAACGCCGGCAACGGAGAGCCAATCACTAATGGAGACGAAAAGACGGGTGTTCCTTCTGGAGTGGAGAACAGCAGTGGACTGTTAGAGATCTAACTCTTGGACTTTATCCAGATCTTTTTTCAATGCGATAAATGACTACTCAGTGGCGTGCCATGCATTTAATGCCCTGGGAATCCAGTTTGGGACCTGATTTTATCCACCTCTTAATATCATCATTATTATGTCGCAAGCTTGTAACTGTGCCACATACATCAGCTGTCGCAATTCAGTATTATCTTACATGGAATAAACAATCAATTTCATGCTCATACTACAGACACACATACATACACACACACACACACACAAATGTCGATTATTAAAGATAGCCACAGACATAATCTTGCACGTCAAAGATTCAGTCTGAAAGAAAAATGATGATGTCATCAAAGGCCAGCACTTTGACCTTGTGTTGATGAATTAGAAATAGTTAAATAATAAGTTATGTCAGCCAACACTACAGTACTGTGAACGCCCTGGGCAGAGGAGATTGATGCTGAAATCTGTTAAATTCCCCTAAAATCTAACAGACAATACAATTTAATAAAACTGCTTAGAATTTAGACTATAAAAGCAGTGCTCCTGGCAAGTACATAGAGTAACATACAGATACACATGAAGCACGTTAACAAAAGAACACTCGCACGTACGTCCACATTTCTGAAGCCAGCAAACATTTTTTTGCCTTTTAAATGAGCGCAACCACTGGGGAAATTGAATCTGCACAGGCAGAGGGAAAAGCAGCTTCGAAGCCACAAGACGAGAGTCGTTTCAGAGCGAGACGTTTCGGTTAGCGTGGCGGGCTTTTGACGGAGCCTTTAGCAGAGATCTGATTCGCAGCTGTACTTTGATACTCCAGTCATCGCTCCTCTTGAAACAATCAATGCACGGCGGGACATGACACTTCCTGCTGCCATGTTGTCAAGGCAAAATGCTTTTGTGATGATTCCTAGCTGTGTAATTTAAGTTCCTTTTTCCATAAATAATGTAATTTATGTCTTAAATTATAAACATTGCTGGTTTTCGCGCACCTTGCGGGGAAACGTAAAGCCAGCGAGGACTGCAAGATTAGTTGAAGCCAGCCAAATAGAAAATGCCTTAATTTAAGACTATTTATTAGGAATAACATGGAAGTTAAAGATTTATTTAAAGATCTTGACATTTACTATTTCTATGTATGTATTCTTTGTTTTGTAAAGTCTTTCACATGAATGAATGAAGGGCTACATACTATATATTTACAACAATATATAGATGTTTTTAGCTTTGTTTGTTCTATTTTCTATGCTGTTTTTTATTGAAAGTGTAACCTTCTCTCAAAAGAAGACAGTAAGCGCTACCATGGGGTGACAGCGTTTGCTTTGTATGTGAAATAAGAAAATATTGTACATAGAAAACGGCATGTATGTTGTACATGTGTGACAATGGTGCTTAAAAAAAAGTAAAGATATTTCAAAACATTTTTCTGTGTTGACTGCATCCATATGAAGCATTTCATTTCCTGTCTTATTTCCACCTCAGCTGCTTTCATTGTCACCTGTAGCACAAACAAAGCAAAGCCACACAATGACCTGCACTATAGTTAACAACAATTGCACCACTCTTAGCTTAAGAGCCATAATTATCAGTTAGTATTATAGACAGAAGGTAGGGGGATTAGGGCTGAGGGCAAGTGCTTGTATTGTTCAGGTGCACCAACAAAAGGGACAATTAGAGTAGAATGCGGGATAACAGATTTTATGAGGCTGTCAAAAAATACGAAATTTGACCTCACAAATCCACTGTGACCACAATGTCAAAAGTCGCCACAGCTCCACTTTACTGTCATGATAGTAAAAATGTTTGAAGTGGGTGGGGATCTACTGAAATCGGCGGGTCCAAATAAGTGCCCAATTTAGCGCATATATCAATTTTTAACTGTAAACTTACATGCATTCATCGCATGTGGCCCGTTTACTCTCGAAGAGTTAACATTCACATCAGCTATAATAAAAAATGTTATATTAAGCAGAAATTTAGGTGATGGAATAAAGTATACTTTCTAAATCAAACCTTTGTAGACCATGTGAATATTTTTGGAAATTAAAAAACAAACATAACCCTATAAATACAAAAGGTCATGTAGAACACAATATTAACATTTTGTAAACAATTGTGCCCAAGTCCAAATACTGCATTTGGACGGCTTGTGTCAAATATTAAGGGTGTGACTCGATTTAAAAAAAAAAAAAAAAAAAAAAAAAAATTCTAATTAAATAGATGTTTTGTAAATAATTCATCTTAATTAATCAGTTCAATCACATAGCAATATCGGTCCCAAAAATCCACGTTTATAATTTGAAAGGATTTTAGTTCATTAATGAATCAAATAATAGACTCTGAAAAATGCACTTAATTAAATTTCAATACAAAACAGTAGTAAAACAATTACCCAGGCAAAAATCTAAAAAATCTGAAGTTAAAGTACCATTTCAGGGCATTTCTTCAGAACAGTCCAACATTTAAATGGTCAAAAAGAGACAAAATTTAAAAAAAAAAAAAAAAAAAAAAACAGCATCGTGCATTCTTCTTCTGATTAAAGAACCAGAATAATGGTCATTTGAGAGACCTAAAACTCTAAGTAACCTATGCAAAAACAATTTTGTACTTTAGGTGGTACCAAACCTTTTTTCACCACTCAATGATTTAATATGAAGAGTGAAGACATATTTTGACATAGGGCAAAACATCTGGCAGCGATCATTCCCTGCCAGCCTCTCCTAGTCAAAATGGCATGGACATCTAGCGCTGTCAATGTTTGCCAATAAGTTAAATGAGTGTCCTATGAAGGGTTAATGGTGTGAGCACTTCTAATGTACCCTATTTTTGTACCATACTTAAGGTTTATACTTAAGGTTAGCGTTACAACTTGAGCTTTATTGGCACGCTGGGTACTTTTTGGGCAGCATAGTGAGCTAGTGGTTAGCGTATCTGCCTCGCATTTGAGAGTTTCTTGGTTTGAATCGTGATTTAGGCACGTTTTATTCCAGTTTGTATGCTCTCTCTTTACTTTCCAAGCTGTGTAGTTAACCAGTGAAATCCCAAATGGATAAAACTAATATTTTTTATTCGATCACAATAGGAAACGTTCTAATTCTTCTTCTACAGTAAACCCCCCAGAAGCCAACGACTCGCTGTTGTACATTTACACTTAGCAGACAGCATGGTTCCAATTTGGGGCTTCTAATGAGCTGTAGTTGAGGTCAATTTCTAAAACGTCCCGAGACCAACTCTGTCATCAGGGAGCGCCGTGTTTTTGGTGGTCTAAAGTGGGTGCATGGTCGAGTCCGCAGAATAAAAGGCAAGTGGGGAGGGGAGATTGAGGATGGCTTGGAGCTGGGTGTGTCAGGGCAATGAGGTAGGAAGAGTGGGGGTTTTGACAAGATGGTCAGCACCACGGGTATTTTCTGACATTTTTCAAACACACACGTTTCCCTCGACAGTGGTGGCGGTGGCAGCTTGAGCTTTATTTTTACTCGTTTTATTTAAAACAGCCAGGAAACATTAAGTGTAAACCATAAGGAGGAAAATAATCACGCCGGGACACACAAAGGCAAAACCACAAGGTGGACACTCTTTCCATATGGTTGAGCCAAAGAACACTTCCGCACCATTTCATCTTTAAAAAAAAAAAAGCAGAGTTGTTAAAAACTAAGAGTATTGTATGCTATTAGATCCGAAAGCACCTGTTAAATGAAGTCACTTTATTCATTTTAAGCAATAATTAGTTTAGCGTTGACACTTTGAGACAGTGTTCATATAAGTACATGAACACTTAATTAGCTATAAAATGGAATTACATTGAAATGGCGGAAATAAATACATTGAAAAGCGTAATGTTGGTTAATACAAATGAATCTGTTGTACTCCAAAATTAATTTCAATTAACATAAACAGTTATATACAGAACAACTTAATTATTGTAATACTACTGCAGCAGTGACATCAGGGTAGCTCTATGCATAATTTGAACATTTGTCTTGCCAAATGGGGGTAAATTAAATCCTTTATTGTTTAGGTTTTCATTATAGAATTGTCTGTTGTTGTTATGCTATTACTACATAAATTGTAAGGACATTGTACAGCCAAAATACACTAAAGTCTAGGACGGATTGAAATAATCAACGTCGACAGTTTTCTGAGAAGACGGATTGAAACGATCACCGTCAACGTTTTTCTGAGAAGTTTGGAAAGGAAAAATCAATAACACGACCGATTCAACAGGATAACTGCTCAGGATAACCTTGAGAATCATCTGAAGATTGGAACATTAATGAAGTTGATCGCAAAACAGAATATTCTCAAACTTTGGCCTGACTGTCGGTATATTTACCACACTTTAGAGTTTTTTGAGCCACGGTGATTATTTTTTTATAGGGCAAAGGGCTATTTTTTGTACTAATAACAATAATAATAATAATAAAACCGCTTAACCCCTTGATGCCCAAACTTTAAAAATTATGATTTAATTTTTTTTTTGTTTTTGCTTTCAAGTAGATGTTAAATCAAGTTGCGAAAGTTCATTAAAATACATAGAAAAAAAGATAAATAATAATATTAGAAATATATATTAAAACAATAAAAAATATATACGTATGATCTTATGTATGATGGAAATTAGCAAAAGCAGGTATCAATGGTACAAAAAAAAATTGAAGCTGCTTTGATCTGGAACTAAGACTTAAAAAGTATACTTTCTATTTCAAACCTTTATAGAGCAATTGACTATTTATGGTAATTTAGAAAAATAATAACTTAACCCCATAAAGACCTGCCATCCGCAAATACGGACATCACATTGAAATTGTCATAATTCGTCTAGTAATGATGTCATTAAAAAAAAAAGCCATAATATTACCAGTGTGGTAACTTCCAGGAGTTCACACACAGAACAGAAAGTCTCGGAGTCTCATCTATGTCGTGCTGAATCCATTTTTGGAGATTCCATGGGTTCCAGCTTGATTTTGCAGTTTTAACTTTGTCAACACACTGCTTACTTCAACATCACTTCATGTATTTCTGTCTAAACCAGAAGTTCGGCGCAGAAATTGTCAAAGATGGCGCTGCCCATGTTTCGCTCAGGAAACTTGCCTATCAAGACTGGCGAACAGAGGTCGGAGGAGGACCGTCGAGAGTAGACATTCTACGACCGTATTTTCGAGCCAGTTATCGGATACGCACACCACGCTCATATTTTTCTATCATTTCCATCTTCATTTCAATGGTAAGCATCACCTTTTTCCTTTTTCCACCACCTGCACTAACAATCTTGGAACCCATGTTGATTTCTCACACAAGAAAATCCACTGCGCAAACAAATAAGCTGTGATAAATCGTCGTATTTCGAGGATGTCATCTGATGTAGAAACAAATGGCGAGTCAAATTTTACGTTGGATGTCGAAAATATCATGTGTCGTAGCGATCGTATGTCGAGGTACAACTGTATATGTATATATGAGATGAGTGCCCTATAGGTTTTTGAAAAACAAAATCAAATTAGAATGCTACAGTATTTATTTTTGAAAATGTCAGCTTTTCAGTCCCGAACAACAAAATGATAATGAATGCCTTTTTCCCTTATTATCTAGTCTTGCTTGAATAGCTGACCCATTACAATAATGTGTGTGCTCTCATAGCCACAGGCACGGGTGCACACCGTCCCCCACTGGTGATGTCAAGGTGGGGGTTAGTAACGGGACAAAAGCACAGGTGTTTGCAGGTGGAATGTCGACACGCCCGAAGGCTCGACAGAGAGGCCGTAAGTAACAACAAGATAAGGCTATCTAGGAAAGTTAAAGTAACCCCCTGGCCCAATATGCGACAGAGCTTTAAGAGGTAAACCTGAGCGATAAGAAGGGTAGAAAGGTCAAGCCATGTGGAAGAGGATCCTTTGTTTGACATTGGCTTATCATGTGAAGACACCACAGAGGATGACAAGAGAGGAAATAAACACAATGCCTTTTTGTTTTACAGTGGTGCCTTAAGATACAAGTGGTATGACTTAACTTCTTCAAGACAGCCTAAAAATAAAATTATAAAATAAAATTACATCAATTTTTTGGACACTCAAAGGCCCTTTACATGACATAAAAACAAATAACTCACCTACGTATTTGCATTGCGTGGATGTGCATATTTATGTGCTTTTTCTTCGGTGAGGAGTGGGTCAACAGAAAACAGCTTCAGATTCCTGTCTTGTGGGTTTGACGCGGGAGAAAACAGGTGGTAACCTCTCATGATGATGCAGAAAAAAGGGAACCATCGTCTCCCTGAAAAGCGTCAAACATCAATATCATCATGGCCAGATGTCATAATATGACAAAATAGCACATGGAGGATCGGAGTGGATTCCTAGTGCCAGGCACAATGTAACTTTGGCTGTTTTAGCCGAAAATGTGACACTCTGAGGCAGATTGTGACATCTATTGTAATTTATTGACCTGCGTAAAAAAAATAAAAAAAACACGTCAAACATCAGTATTAACGTGGCCGGATGTCAAAATTTGACTCTCTCAAAAGAATTTTAGATTTCAGTCTCCTATCCGTATGTACTGTCAACACTGTACAATGTTGCTGTCCAACAAAAAAATGGTGCATTCTAGTTTAAATACAAAATTGATAGCAATGGACAAAATCTACCAACTAAGTTCCTTTACGCATGCTTTAAGCATCCAGATAAAGATTTGGTGAAATACATGTGGTTTCCCACATTGCTTTATAAGCCTGACGGGCTAATAGCCTTCTTTTGCTGAACCGCCAGGCCAAAACAATGTTACCACAGAAAGTATAAAATGTTAAGTTAATATTTTAACTGCATTTTAACCACGTCTGGTGTTACGGTTGAAAGTCCAATCGCGACACCTTATGGTCAATATACAGTATAAACAAACCTGTACCAGCTCGCTGCCACTGCACTGATTGCATTCTTGTCAACTTAACATTTTTATTTTTTCATTTATTTTCCATGCCGCTAATTCTTAAACAAGTCTTTATACATTGATATAACACTATCATGCATATTTTTTTTTTTGTATCCTTACAGGGCACTTATTTAACTCATTGGATGCCATTGACGGCATTAGACATCTAATCCACTTTGAGAGGGGGGAATTCGCCTCTCCCAGTCAAAATGGATTGGACATCAAGCACTATCAATGGCACTGAAAGATGAGCATTCACAGCCAGTCTTTCCAGCTTAAATGAATTGGACATCTATCACCATCAATGCCATGCAATGAGTTAAATACGTGTGTTACTCGGGGCCATAACTGGTCTGTATTTCTGTTTTTATTCATTTTTAATGTGTAATGTAGTTTTTAATAATATTGTATTATAGTTTTTTTAATGACCAAAAATAGCTGCTTGCCCTAAAAAGGTTTGAAGTATCAATGTTTGAATAGCCATCCATTGTAGTGATCACTGTCCATGAAAGGGTTAAAAATAAATAAATTTTTTAAAAAGTGGGTTGCTGATAGACTTCTCTGCCACCAGGATTTGCAAGTTTTCTGAGGGAAACCCAGTACATATTTATTACCAGCAAAATCCTGTGAGTTAACAAATTGTTTGTAATGTATAAAAACAGTCTGTGTAACTTGTATAATACAGCTTTTTAAATCAACATATAAATTATTACACAAATCAAGCTTAATGTGGGTGTGCATCAGCCATCATTAAATTGTGGCTCATATATTCGACACTAATCATACACATGTAACCGCTTTTTTCTACACTAAAGCCGCCTTTAAAGTTTAAAAGGGAGCTACTCCCTCACTGCCCAATGCGCCAAACACGACACCAAACGAGGCTTTATTTTTTAATAAGAGGCTGCGGGAGCCTTGTGGGTGACTCTGCGCCCCTTTAAAAGATAATGCTCTCTCCGTTTAATGGCCTCCGGGTGACAAATTACTTCCAGGGAGTAAAAATTAACTGAAGGAAATTGCAACATGTGGCATGACATGAGGCATATGTCTATGTTGAACATCCATAATTTAATTATAGTTGGCAGGAGAATATTTGTCAATGAGGCACCTATCCATGAGGTTTTCCTTTAGTTTCAACATCTAGTAATATATATATGATGACAAACTGTTCATTATTCATTTGGAATTATATTTAATGCTCTACATTTGGAACTTTGGGCTCCATTCTGACTGTGATGGGAATTTTAGAAAATATTAGGATTCTAATGAAATCATTCACTGATATCATTTTTTAAGTTTCAAGGGAAAGACCAGGTTTGTACACCGCCTCTCGAAAAATGTGACCCACATGAAAATCAGCAGTACAGAGTAGGGAATAAATTTTCAAGGATGGAAACAACGGACAAAAAGAACAAACAAAAAGCAAAACAACTAAATAAACATAATACCTTGAAATTGTTTATTTGGATTTTTCTGTGCATACAGCCCAATATCTTTAAAGTGTCTTCTTTAGTAGTGTGTTGCCATGTTTTAATTAATCCATCAATAAAAACTTAATTTATATAGCACAATTCAAGCACAGAAAATTCAGCTCAAAGCACCTTACATAACAAAACAGGAGCAAAAGCAGAACAGATGTCGTATTTAAGCACATATTACATACAGTGGGGCAAATAAGTATTTAGTCAACCACCAATTGTGCAAGTTCTCCTACTTGAAAAGATTAGAGAGGCCTTTAATTGTCATCATGGGTAAACCTCAACCATGAGAGACAGAATGTGGAAAAAAACAAAAAATCACATTGTTTGATTTTTAAAGAATTTATTTCCAAATTAGAGTGGAAAATAAGTATTTGGTCACCTACAAACAAGCAAGATTTCTGGCTGTCAAAGAGATCTCACTTCTTCTGATGAGGTCTAACGTGGTCTAATGAGGCTCCACTCGTTACCTGTATTAATGGCACCTGTTTTAACTCATTATTGGTATAAAAGACACCTGTCCACAACCTCAGTCAGTCACACTCCAAACTCCACTATGGCCAAGACCAAAGAGCTGTTGAAGGACACCAGAGACAAAATTGTAGACCTGCACCAGGCTGGGAAGACTGAATCTGCAATAGGTAAAACGCTTGGTGCAAAGAAATCAACTGTGGGAGCAGTTATTAGAAAATGGAAGACTTAAAAGACCACTGATAATCTCCCTCGATCTGGGGCTCCACGCAAGATCTCACCCCGTGGCATCAAAATGATAACAAGAACGGTGAGCAAAAATCCCAGAACCACACGGGGGGACCTAGTGAATGACCTACAGAGAGCTAGGACCACAGTAACAAAGGCTACCATCAGTAACACAATACACCGCCAGGGACTCAAATCCTGCACTGCCAGACGTGTCCCCCTGCTGAAGAAAGTACATGTCCAGGCCCATCTGCGCTTTGCTAGAGAGCATTTGGATGATCCAGAATAAAACTAGGAGAATGTGTTATGGTCAGATGTAACCAAAATAGAACTTTTTGGTAGAAACACAGGTTCTCGTGTTTGGAGGAGAAAGAATACTGAATTGCATCCGAAGAACACCATACCCACTGTGAAGTACTGGGGGGGGGGACATCATGTTTTGAGGATGTTTTTCTGCAAAGGGACCAGGACGACTGATCTGTGTAAAGGAAACAATGAATGGGCCCATGTATCGAGAGATTTTGTGTGAAAATCTCCTTCCATCAGCAAGGGCATTGAAGATGAGACCTGGCTGGGTCTTTCAGCATGACAATGATCCTAAACACACAGCCAGGGCAACAAAGGAGTGGCTTCGTAAGAAGCATTTCAAGGTCCTGGAGTGGCCTAGCCAGTCTCCAGATCTCAACCCCGTAGAAAATCTGTGGAGGGAGTTAAAAGTCCGCGTTGCCCAACGACAGCCCCATAACATCACTGTTCTAGAGGAGATCTGCATGGAGGAATGGGCCAAAATACCAGCAACAGTATGTGAAAAGCTTGTAAAGAGTTACAGAAAACGTTTGGCCTCCATTATTGCCAACAAAGGGTACATAACAAAGTATTAAGATGAAGTTTTGGTCTTGACCAAATACTTATTTTCCACCATGATTTGCAAATAAATTCTTTAAAAATCAAACAAATTAAATTATTTTCACGCTGAGCTTCGCATGCACGCAATGTTGTAGTACAGTATTGGCTAGCACTTCGGACAGGCGAACAGTGGCGTTCACTGCTCTTTTTTGATCTAGGTTTTTTAAAAAAAAAATTTATTATTAACTGTAGCACATGATTTTCGCCAGTTTGCATTTGAACAACATACACGGAGATTGTCCTCCCGGGAGCATATCCCCCCCGGTGGCCTAAAATGTCATTGCATATAATTGATTTTCCAATATATTAATTTAAAATTAAGACTTTTCCAGAAAATGCTGTCTATAAAAGTTATAAAGCAATAAAACAAACAACAAAAATGAATGAAATAAAACATTTTTATAATGGGTCAAAAGTATTTTTCAAACAGATCACGTGACCAGCAATTTAGAGACAGTCATTTGCTTTGCTTAGCCCCCCCCAAAAAAAACCTGAGGACAGAAGAGGCAAGATGAATGTAAGTAATTTTTTCCAACAGTAGCTTTCAAAAGTGACAACTACTGAGTGAGAACCAAGGATTGAAGATGTGGACCATGAAACGCAGGAGAGCACCGCCAAAATGGTGAGCGGAGTTTCACTTTGCTCAACTTAATACGTTAACCCTCAAAAATGATGGGAAACAAAAAAAAAAAAACGCTCATTTTCAACGTATTATTATAAATGTTCCTAGCTGGAATATTCAGTCAAAACGGATGCGCCTACTTCTCCACTAGGTAAGACAGAAAAACGTGCACGCTCACACACGCACGCACACACACACAGCCGGGATCCCTGTATGTACAAGCATGGGCTAAGCTACTATTCGAGCATATATCTTGTAAGTTAATCTTATTACTGACACTGGGTTTCGGGGTCATCAACATTTTTGCCCTCCCAGCCACATAAGTCAAACTCCACCTATGTTGAACAATGTGAAATATAGCAAGTTCTCTTTGTGAAAAGTTCTAAATTCATGAGGTGCACTCACAGTGGATTGTGTTCCGATCATGTAGCTAAGTATGGTACTGTAAGGAGGAGGAGCTCTCACAAAGATGCAATAAATATCAATTAACTTATTCAGTGCCACTGTTAAACAATGTAACAATTTTCTAGAAGTGTTATCCTGTGAGGCATTACTGTATCACAGTGAGCAATATAACCACAGTAGATTTCCCCAAATCTGTTGCATGACTTCATAATTTCTTTATCTCCATTCATAATGTTTATTCAACTTAGAGACTCCCTCTACTCTTTCCCCTCCCTTAAAGGCAGCCTCATGGTTGGAAAAACACTTAGTAAGTTTTTTGGCCCTTTCTAACGTAATATTCTTACAGCACAGCCATAAAATGTTCTTTCCTTTTCCAAAAAAAAAAAAAGAAAAGAAAACTGGTACTATCTAGACTGGATTCTGAGTGACGCACAGCCTAAAATGTTTCTTGTTTTCTTTCTTAAACTCAAGCCACAAAATACTTCCGTGGAACATTTCAAGAGTGAGGATTTTTAAGAGGAGGACGTTTGACGATGAATCAACATGTAAAAAAAAAAAAAATTGAAGTTAGAGAAACTTGTAGTACAAAACCTAAAATGCAAGAAAAGAATGTCGGGAAAGCCGACTTGAACAGCAAACTTTATTCAGGTCAGTGGCACAATAAAAGGCGGCAAGTATTGTCACAGGAGTTTGAGTGTGATTGGTTAATTCTGACCACAGCCACATCTTAAAAGTGTGTCCTCACTTTTACAACTACATTATTTCAGATGTTTGTTTAGTAACTCAGGTTTTTCAATATTTTTTTTCAATTGTCTTTTACAGTTGTACACATAAATGGTGGAAAGGATTTTAACAATCCAAAATGATTAACGTTTGTCTCACTTAAAAAAATAAAATAAAAATAACTTAGAATTTGAACAGGGGTGTGTAGACTTTTTATATCCACTAAATGTGCAATTTCTCATTAACTGAACTTTTAACTTTTCTCTCTTACTTGCCACAGAGACTGCAGCTACCAAGCTTAATCTGGAACAGAGCATTCACTGCTTTCTGTTTCAATGTTTTCTGTACATGGTCCCTGACAAATAAACAAATAAACTAACTTTAAAAAGACAACAGAATGGTGGTTTGGAGCAATTAGGAGGGAAAAAAAGCGACAGCGAGAGTCAAATTCTGGAACGGGAGCAGCGTGGTTGGAAGCAGGAGCGGAGAGCCGGGCTTGGCAGCGCTTTGGTGGAGAGGAGTGTGGTGGTTCTGAAGTCCTCCAGCGCGAGGAGGCGCCAGTGTGTCCGGCGGGGGCCCGGACCATGAGCAGCCTCAACCCCCCTGAGCCACGGCCGCAGCCTCCCCTCCAACACCACCAGGCCCTGCCACCAGCCCCTCCAACCCCTCAAGTCACTGGCAGCTTGTGCTTCACTATGTTTATTTAATATTCACACGAAATTGAAATATCTTTTGTGGCTGACACACACACAATTACATGCCACTCACCATATATACACAAATGCACACGCACTGACACACATTGCTGCTCTGCAATATATATAAATAAGGTTGGGTAATAGCGTTCTCTTGATCTGTCGCCAGGAATAGAATTGGAGAAAATCATTTTCAAATGGAGGAGGGAGGAGTGACATGTCTGACACTGTGTGTTGCCTCAGCAAGCACTACATCTCGTTCTACATTATATTCGCTGGCACGCAACCTGCTGAAACTGAGGTTTTTTTCCCCCTCTGGGTTGCTTTTCTGGAATCCAAGGCCCATATCATATCAGTATTCAGCCTTGATTCCTACAGTGAACTGAAACCAAGCACTACCAACAATAGGCCATGTCGCTCCTTAGCTATGCTGTTTGTTGGGCAAGCAGCCGTAGTTAATCTGTGACCTGGGAAAATTATATGAGTGGAAATTAAGGATGCAAATCCCTAATTTCATGATGATAAGATTTTGATTCTTTGAACAGTCTCCCACAATTCAAATTCCATTAAAGGGCATTCGAACGATTTACAGGGATTCCTCTCTAGTTTGCAATTCAAACTTTGCACCCTCAGCTCATCGCAGATCCCCCCCCCCCCCCCCAAAATATATATTTTATTTAAAATTCTATTTAAAATTGTGTTAAAAAGGGTCCCTTAATAAACATTAGTTAATGCATTTTTAGACAATAACCAGGGGTGCACATATTTTTTTTGCCCAGGTTCTCAGAGGAGGACCTGGAGATGTGACTTGGTCCTCATTGAGCTTGAGAGCCGACCCGCCTGATGCGATAAAATTATGACAAGCTTTAGTTAGAGCCAAATACCTTTTGTTAATTATATTAACAATTAATGCCTGATTAACATCAACTGTCACAACAAAATTGCCATTACTTTGAAGTGAAATGTAAAGAAATAAACATAAAAGCAGTACTAATTCAAAATAAAGGGCATTATGCGGCTCCCACATTAACTCCAAGCCTTTGTAAAAGTGGGATGTCCTCCTCCTCATAAGAGCTCATTGAACGTGCATGTTTAGCTTTGTGAAATGCGAGCAAAAACACGTTTGTCAGTGCATGGCGCTGCTCTTCATTAACTTTATTCCGCCACTTGTCCATAGGGCGAGTGGGGTGCTGCCTGACATCGATAGTTTGCTTAATTGCCACATGCTCTGTTTTTTTCATGCATTTCAAAGTTTGGATGACTGAAATTCTTGGACCCAACATAAAATGCGCTGCCGTTATCGGCGATTCTCACGGCAAATTTTGTACCACATATCCGTGCGAGCATCGTTTGCTTCTAGCTATGGTACCTCCTGCAGCCACTTTTCAGCAAAAGTCCTTTTTTCGGTAGCTCCGGTGACGTCTCTGTCGGCTGTCTGTCCTTTGACGGGGGTGGGGGAACACGGAAATAATTACTCAGTGGGGCCTGCCTCCGACATTTTGAGAAGTGATTATCTCGTGTCCGCCGCAAATACAGTGGTCAGCCATCGGTACGCAAAAGCGTATGGAAACCGTTGAGGGCCAGCGCGTTCGTATACGTCCAGTACGCATGCGCGCATGCGGACCACTTATGTGCACCCCTGACAATAACTCATGTTAAGTAACATGTTAGTAATTCATTTAATCCCTTTTCTAACATTTATTAATATATTAATTAACATGAGTTAATGCATTAGTTAATATATTTTAAGACAATAACTAATGTTTAAGTAACATTGCAATAATTAATATAATTGCTTATCTAAAATTTATTAATATATTAATTAACATGAGTTAATGTATTCGTTAATGCATTAGTTAATGCATAACCAGACAGTAACTAATAGTTTGGTAAATATTATTCATAGTATTAAAAAAAATATAGGCCTATATAGGGTTAGGGTTTGTTAACTTAAGCATTAATAATTTCTTAGTTAAGGGACACATGTGCTACACTTTACAATAAGGGTCCAAAAAGCATTCAGTAATGGTTCATAAAGGTTAAGGGAGTGGGGTGGTGGTTAGGCGGGGGGCTTAAGCATTAATAATTTCTTAGTTAAGGGACACATGTGCTACACTTTACAAAAAGGGTCCAAAAAGCATTCAGTAATGGTTAATAAAGGTTGAGAGGGGGGGAACTTAAGTATTTATAATTTCTTAGTTAAGGGATTCATGTGCTACACTTATAGGTAATAATAATACTTATTAAGTACTAATAATAAGTAAATAAATGAGAAACACTGCTCTGTGAGTTCTTGGGTGCTGCTAACCTAACCTTGAGTATGGTATTATTTCATGTGAACGTACCTCTTAAGTATTGCTTAACCTTAATTAACCATTACTGAATGTGAATGCCTCGGGTCCTCTACCAGAGGCCTGGGAGCTTGAGGGTTCTGCGCAGGATCTTAGCTATCCCTAGGATTGCGCTCTCCTGAACGGCGACGTCGGACGTTGTTCCTTATATCTGTTGGAGCCACGCATCCAGCTTGGGGGTTACTGCCCGATCACTACTGGCACCACTGTTGCCTTCACTCCCCACATTTTTTCCATCTCTTCCTTCAACCCTTGATATTTCTCCAGCTTTTCGTGTTCTTTTTTTTTCCTGATGTTGCTTTTGCTCGGGATTGCTACATCTATCATTACTGCAGTCTTCTGATGTTTATCCACCACCACTATGTCAGGCTGATGGCCATCAACAGTTTGTCTGTCTGGATGTGGAAGTCCCGATCAGGTTGTCCTGGTCCCCCAACACCTGACGTGAACCTTGTTAACCCGGCGACGTTCGAGCCGGTATGACTATCATTGATTGTTCTGCTCATTCTGAGGTATAGGCATATAGAGTGAAGGGCCTTGCCTAAGGACCCACCTGGATATCACTATGCCCTGACCGGGGCTTGAACCCCGACCTCCTGTACCCAAGTCAGCGAAATTACATACATACATATATATATATATATATATATATATATATATATATATATATATATATATATATATACACACACACACTTTTTTCATGTAATTTTTAAAGATGTAATCCCCCTTAACCCCGAAAAATGAGGGATCACTGTAATATGATACTATGTACAGGTAGTCCCCGGGTTACGAACGAATTCCGTTCCTACGCTGGCAATGTAATCCGAATTTCCACGAAAATCGGAATTAACCCTTTAAATACCCATAGGGCCCATGCTGTTTACCATTTCTCTGCCTTTTTTAAATGTTAACTGGCGTTCACCCCCGCTTCCCAATGTGACAGCAATTCTTGAAACTAATAGAAAAAAGCACTGGCTTGACGTCACACAAGTCCGAGTGCAACTTACATTGTAGTATAATGAAATACCAGATTTGCATAGCAATTACTGTAGAAATCAACCATTTAGATTAATTAGACCTAATAAATAATCAAATTAAATGACACATATACTGTATTTACCATCAATGATGAGAGGTGGTGGACGAGACACTGTTACACGCCTTAAAAAAAAAAAAAAAAAAAACGACTTGAGAAAAAACAGCAGACAAACCTCGCGTCGTAGAGTTGAAATCACCTACGTCGGGTACGTCGTAACCCGGGACTACCTGTATACATGTATACATTTAAGAATCTGTTACATTACACTTAAATAGGAATGTCCCGATCGCATATTTTGCACCTGAGACCGAGTCACATGCTGCCTAATTCGGATTTTTAGTTAATTTAGTTTTTTTTGTGTGCATGTTCCCGTTCATATTGTAAAAACATGAACCTGCACTGTGAAAGCAATGCTTCCGTGACGTCTTGTGCATGCTCACTGTAACACGTCATCACGTTTCGCAGTGTATACAGAAGTATAGTGAGGACTCCACCGCAACCCTTTTGTGGCAATTTTGAGGATTTCATGTTATCAGAGCCAACATTTTTCAACCTGGTAGCTTTACATTGCAGTATCAAGAAAGAATAAGTATTTTTTCAATTTTGTCCGCCACTGCTCCTTCGCGTGTAATGTTCGTTTCATCAAAAAGTGGGATGACATATTTCACTTGTTAACCCTTAGATGCATAAGTGGGTCAAAAATGACCCGGTGAGGCTGTTTTCTTGAAATATCTTCGGAATGAAAAATTGTTAGCAATTCATATTCCAGGTATTCCTCAATAAACATGTTTTTGATATAATGCCATTCAAATTTTTGATGAACTGTTTATACATTTGAAGAAATTGTCATTTTTGTATTATTACCCTACTCTTCCACAAGTGGGTCAAAAATGACCCACATGCATTTTCTACGGAATCCAATGGGAATCTTTCATTCTTATCAACTTTGGCTGTGAGCAATAAATTTACTGTGGACCACACAGACTAGATATGTAAAAAGTGACATCCCTTAAGAAGATTATTTTAAATAGAAAGAGCTGATACGTGTACATTAAGTATTCTGTCCATATAGTATTTTGTGTGTGTGTCTTTCATGACTCTTAATTATTATTTATCAACAAATTAACCTACTTCATAACTAGCTAGCTAAATAAGGCTAGGTTCATACTGCAGGTCGTAATGCACATTCCCGATTTTTTGTCATATCTGTTTTTTTGGCGTACCCGTTCAGACTGCCTTTGTCCATTGAGCCTGTTCAAGTATCACGCATGCGCTCTAATTCGGAGTCCGAGATGCGCTGAGCAAACTGGCCTGCATTCGCAGGAGCATTGGAGCAGAGAGAAAACCGAGCATTGTCAGGCTTATTCTCAACCCATTTTATTTTTTTATGACTGTTGTCAAGCCCGCTCCTTCCCCAAAAGCCGTGTTCAAGCTAGGCGCTATCGCTAATGCACAGCTGCACCGCAACTGTAGCCCTCTGTCTCTCTCGCTCTTTGCTGATGTTAATTGCTGCATGAATTCCAATTTGGGGGACTTGACAGTTTGGACCGCAGCCACATTCATAAAAAATGTGGCCCGGATGGGATTTTAACCACATACGAAAGTGACCTGGATCGAATTTGAAAATGGTCCACTTTTTTGCGACTTTTCCCGTTCAGTCGAGTCGGAAAAACACGAAAAAATCGGATTTGTGCTAGATTTACAACTGAAATGGTCCCACAGATGTTGGATGATGGAGAGGCAGTTACTGGGTTGGACTCAAGTGTCTGAAATTTCTGATGATGAGGACCCAGACTATTGTCCAGGTGGCAGTGGCAGTTGTCCACCTGGAAATCCAACTGAACAGGATCAATCTGACTCATAAGATTCCACTTATGTGTGAAATAGGTCGGATGTGAAATAAACGGAATTGGACTGTTCACATAGCGTGAAAAATCTGACATGTGTCACACATGGGCAAAGAAATCAGGAATTGACCGAGTATTGAGTATGACCGTAGCCTAAATTAAGTATTTGTGCAGCCTACGTGTCATTGCCAAGGACTTTTTTTTTCAGTCACTTAATAGTACAAGCTAGACGTTAATTGGTGAGTCCCCTGATCCAACCATAATTTCAAAGTGACAGGATGTGAAAGGAAAAAAAAACATCCTGTCACCCAGTCATGTCAGAATATTTAGGATTTAATAGTTGAATTGAGTTGGTTTATCAAGAAGATTGGATCACTTGTACTTTTTTCTAAATTTGAAACCTTTTTTGTGGAATACTTGATGTGGCCCACTCTCCCGAAAAATCTATCTTCAGATTTGAGACTCCTGAAATAGATATATCGTTACACCACATGTGGAATTATGAACTGATCAAAAATTCCATTGTATCACAAGAAATGGGCTTTTGCAAATGCCATGAGTGCTTATGTAAACCAAATGGCAAATGATCATATTGGCAGCAATCATTCACTGCCAGCCCATCCGAGTCAAAATGGATCAGAGGACTATCGCCATCAATTCATACCATTGCACAAATTAATTTTCTGTTAAGATGTTCAGCAAGTCTGAGTATGTGTTATATGAAGAAATGAGCACACCAGTCTTACTCTCAACGCTTGCACGCGTGTGAATACATCCCCGGTTCGACTGTGATCATTAAAAAAGCAATTCCTTTAGACGCAAATCCCTTAAACAGCCTTGGTTTTTGGGGTTCGCACCCCCCCCCACCCCACCTCCTGTCTCCTCGCCCCTCAAACAGCCACCAACCACTGCCACTGCCAAAAATAATACGGGAGCGCCAATCGAACCCCGAGCCTGGCCGCAAGTGTAGCTCGGCCGCAAGAGAGGGATCAAAACACACACAAAAAAGGAAACACATCATACTGAGGAAGGGGGTGGTGAAGGGGGATGGGAAGGGGAGGGGGTGATATCTGCTGATGATTTTGGCAACAAAAGGAAGCAGACGTCCTAGTGCAGCAATCCGAGGCGAGTTGGAGGAAAAGTGTTTGTGGACATGCGCGTGCATTCTGGATGAGGCAGAACGTAACAGCGAAACGAGCATTTATTCTTGATCTCATTCAGTCGATGATCTAACCGCGACCCAATAAAAACACTCAAGCAGGCCAGAAAATTAAGCCTCAGTGAAACATGAGCATACAAGTCGTACGATTAGCAAAAAGGATAAATAATGAGCGGTTTGACTCCCGTAAGGGCCGCCGGTTTTCACGGCTGGTTCGCTTTTGGTGTTGCGCTTGGCAGAGCGTGTGTGGCGCACCGACGCTGACGGATAAAGCCGTCAGAAAGCCAAGCGCCGTTTCGACAGTGTCGCGGGATTAATTTGTCCGGACCGCAGGAGTAAAAGAACGGAAAAGCGGAAAAATTTCAGCTGAGATATTTCATGGAAATGCTGCTACAACAGTTGGGCCAAAGCCGGCGAACTTGTGGGAATTTTTGTGGGGGACCTCGGCATTGACAAACGCTTCCAAAGTACCGAAATTGAAAGGGGAAAATAATAAAGCACTTGAAAATTTGTGTATATAATCAATAAATCAGCCCCTGCTTACTCAAATTACAAGAAACTAGATTTTTAATAACTCAACAAATTAGTTTACAAGTGATTTCCACTGCTGACATACGGAAAGAGATAATTTGTCGGCCAACTGGCGGGAAGATTTGTCTAGCTCCGCCCCTTTTTCTGGCACTGATAATAATCTGATGGAAGCGCACCGAAAGCAGGGAGATCATTAAACTGCTACAATGGAAGAAAAATATTGCGATGATTTTATTAATTATTATTATTTTATTTGTAGAGATTTTTTATAATTACATTTTTTTGTAGCTTCCGTAGCTCAAAGCGTTTTGCTGCCAAAAGTTGATGCTTACACTGTGCACTAACACAGCTGCAAAGAGCTACTTCTATACCTTGCAAAACCACTGACAGTGTTACCAATTCAGAAATTCAGTTATTTGAAAATTCAGTTAGCTCAGCTTAGAGACAGACAACATAATTATTAATAATTGCTCATGTGTAACTTGGAAACGGCACAAAAAGGAGTTTCAGCAAATGGTCACCCTTTTTTTTTTTTTGCTTCTTAGCAGCCTTCTGGAGAAGTCAAAGCGCTTATGGTGATTGTGGTTTACCATGATTGTGGTTATTTTAACACTGTTTGAGAACAAAGATACCAAAATTATCAGTTTTGGTCAATTATCAGTCAATTCTCATCCCTATTTTTTGCACACAAAAAAAAAACAAACAAACAAACCTGAAACTACTGCATGAGTACATTCAAAATTTAGAAAATTATTTACATTGTGTTCATGGGTGTGCAAAATGGGCATCATTCATTCATGTTCCGTACTGCTTGTCCTCACGTGTGTCGCAGGGGTGCTGGAGCTAGAGCCTATCCCAGCCAACTATGGGTACTAGGCAGGGACGGTACATCCTGAATTGGTTGACTATTTGTCAACCATAATATAGACCCTACCCACCGACGTCACAAAACCACGTGCTCGCTGTATGGTTCCGCCCACTTGTCCGTCATTTTGTCTCTGTATAAGCATTGGTTTCAATTGATCGAGGAATTTAAAATGCATTTCATGGAATACCCGGTGCTTTCTGATGCCGTAAACTCACTGGATGTGTTGCATAAAAGGCGTTATGTGGAAAAGCTTCGTTCTATACAGTCGCCAGATCCATATTTGATGCCCAAATCGATGTTTTTCGACCCACTGTCTTCGCCCTGTCTGCCTGACATCTGCTACGCTGATATTTACAATTATCTTGTCCACACAAAATCAGCCTATTCTCACGAAAATTTGAAAAACTTCAAGAGCTTGGAGGCTTATAAATACTTCGTTGCTGGTTGGGTGAAACAGGTCCTCGTCCACGAAAATTCGGCAGGAATCTATCTTGTGCTTGGAAAGGTGAGTTACGAAATTTTCAATTCAAAATCTTTTGTTATTGCTAACATCCACTGTCAAGTCTAATGTATTTCATGTCGTTTGTCAATGGAGTTAAGACTTTTAATGTTTATATGGTTTAGCGATAGCACTCTCACTACATACATACGTGTATGTTGTAGGCGATTAGCCTAGCAATGATCTTAATTGTGGTTATTTGTCAGCCCAAAACCCTCTAAGTATATCTTAAATGCATCTTACCGGATATAAAATGACTACTACATAGTCTGTGGTGATTTTTTTGGTGCCCAGTTTTCTTGTAAGATTATCACTAATGGTACCTAGGCTCCCTCTTGTGGAATGCGAAAAATAAAACCCCTGAAATAAAAATTCAAACTGTGTCTGTTTCATTGGATTCAAGTTATTTTATTTATTCATTCATTTTTGCAGTACAGTCACATTAAAGTAAGAGTCCAGTTGTATTTAGCTTTTTCCAACATGTTTGCATGAACACTTTTAGAACTTTCTTTTAACAAACATTTACTCATGTAGAGTTTTTATTCAACTTGAGTGTGCAATTTAAATTGAATCATTACTTAGGTCATTTGCGAAATTATAATTTGATAATAATAATGATATATGTGAACTGATTTTAACCTGGGAAGTTTGGCCGCTAAGACAAACTGCTTGCCATTTAGCAACATCCCATTCTGCGTTAGAATGAATGATGACTAAATGTAGCCCTCTTGTGGATCAAATGAAACCATGCCCAAGTCCCATTAATTTTGTCTAAACTGAATTCGAAAAACTATTGGCCTTTTGCTGCAATATAATCACTATAATTAACTGTTCCCACTGAACATCTTTGCTTATTTTCCGCGGCACATAAAAATCAAGTACGAACTGTACTAGCATTCTAGCTGTTTAATGAGGTTTAATCCGTTTCACTTCCTAAAAAATACTTATCCTGGTTTCAGGTATTTGTTGACTTGAAACGCATTTTATCATACACATGTGTGTTTCCAATATTAGCAAATACGTGCTTATAAATTAACTTTAGTGCTCACCTGGAGTCGTGCATACAGTGGAGCCCAACGTATGACATCTGAAAACGGTCAGCATGTATTTGATGTGTTCCAGTTCATAAATCAAACAAAACTCTTTGTCCAATCAGAACTCTGTAACGGCGAAACTGGCCTTACGTCATATTTATGCTGCCAGACAACACTGCCACTCAAAAGAGAAGAGGGAAGGCTGAATGTTTGCATGTGTGGTGGGAAAACGCGTCTAATGAAAGGAAGTGATTGTTTTGGTGGGGGACTTGCCATCCGAATCCTACAGGCTGTCCGTCTGAAATAGGGAATGAACGACGAGACAGCCTCGGACAGCTGGAAGACGAACTCCGGGTGCTCCAGGTGAAAACTGCATTCGGGCTAGGCTAGTTTAGCATGAGGGTAGTGTGTTAACACTTTAGTATTAGAATTAGGGGTGTGACAAAAGATCGAAATGGTGAACCAACAAGTTGCTACCAAAATCTTCCACCATAATAGTGTCTCAGTTAACTCTAAGACTACCTTGACGGTGCTCGACACCCAATCCATTTAGACTGGGAACGTTTGTTCATTCGAAACCAGAGCATTCACCATTTCACAGCCATTCTGTCAGATTTTCAGGGCATTTATAGGTCACGTGCTGTTCATTTTAGGGCATTTCCAGGTCATTTCCTGTTGAGTTTTCGTCACTGCCTATTCATTTGGGTGATTCCCAGGAAGTCACCCTTAAAATACCCCCAAAACAGCAGGGAGTAACTGAAAATCAACAGGTAAATGACCTTAAATGGCCCAAAATTACCTCATTGCCTGGCATTGGCTGCTACTGACGGCCATACACGTTCAATCCGTTTGAAGTGGGAGTTCCCAGTTCAAATGGATTGGACGTCTACTCTTAATAAACTCATTCCAATTCACAGCAGAAGCTTGTTTTTCTGTTCATTCGTAGTTTTTAGAATATCTTAGAATGATTTCCTGACCAATGTATCGATAATCGTTGTACTGCCATATCGTCAGATCATCGTTATCGTGAGCTTTGTATTGCAAACCGTATCGTATCGTGAGGTATCAAGAGTTCCCACTCCTAATTAGAATTGTACCTACTTATACATATAAAACAACAATAAGGCTCCTGGATATATATTCTCTCAATGTCAGCATTTGTAGATTCTTTTTTCCTTCCCTCTTTTGTTTTTATATTTGTGGATCCCCAATTCCTTTCTTCCTTTATCTGAACTAGCATCTTTCTTAATTCTTTCACCTGAAAACTGCTTTTTCTTGGGATATTTTCCTTCCTAAAATTACTTCATTTAACCACACTTCTTTATTGCATCCTTACATCCTTTTTTTATATCCATCCTATCTTCTCACTTCCTCCCTGTCCTGCCCCAGGACCCACTGTTTTCCTGTTCACAATGGATTTTTTGGGGGTTCTGTTTTAGACTCTCAACCTGTATGAACAAGTAAATTCAAAAAGCATATAGCTACATTTGCTCCACCCGATATAATATGATTTTTATGGTTTCCCTATTCAGTATTGAGCAAATGCTGGCAGTGAATCCCGGAAAGACACCAATTAGTCTGCTGCAGGAGTATGGAACGCGGATAGGAAAGACCCCGGTGTACGACCTGCTGAAGGCCGAGGGACAGGCCCACCAGCCAAACTTCACGTTCCGTGTCTCTGTGGGAGAAATCAGCTGCACGGGGCAAGGCCCCAGCAAGAAAGCGGCCAAGCACAAAGCGGCCGAAGCGGCGCTGAAGATGCTTAAGGGGACCCTGGCGGAATCCATAGGTTTTAGTGTTGAAGGAGACGCGTTTCTCGGGATTGATGTGCCTGCGGATGAAGAAAGGTCAGTTCCATTGCACAGTGGAACAATTTCAAAGATCAACCCCAAGGCAGTAGGGCAAATACTGTAGATACTAAATCATTCTAGAAAATGTATTGCTGTATATTCCACAAATTTCTCGTTACATTTGAGTCTTTTGTGCAGCTCCCCATGTGAGATGAAAACTTTAGGCACTTCGCAGCAATCCGAATGCAACCCTGTTGGAGCTTTGCAGGTTTGTTCCTTCTCTGGATTGAGGATGTAAATGTAAAATGACGCAAATATTTTCAAACACTTGCATTGTTATGTTATGCTTTTCTGCCAGGAACTAGTGGTGCAGAAGGGATGGCGTCTTCCAGAGTACACAGTGACACAAGAGTCCGGACCCGCACATCGCAAGGAATTCACCATGACCTGCAAAGTGGAGAAATTTATGGAAATTGGTATATACAACAAATGCGACACTCCATTTAGATTTAAATGTTGCTCTTGTATAGAATGTGGTAGCGAGTGTACACTGGGTGTTAATAAAACTTGGGTTTTCCACATCAGGAAGTGGTACATCCAAGAAGTTGGCGAAAAGAAATGCAGCTGCCAAAATGCTTGCACGGATACACGACGTCCCAGTGGACCTGAAGACCAACAACGACCCGGACGCTGAAGACGACACTTTTAGTATGGTGAAGGACTTTTCTTTCTGTTTCACGTTGTTTTTAATCTACATATTTACTGTAATCAAATCAGGCATGAAAATCTCTCACCTTTCGGTGAAAGTCGCCATTTTGAAGTCAAAAAGGGTGACCTACGTGAATTGTGTAGATCCAAGGAGAACATTTTTGGGGGGGGGGGGGGTCGTAAGTCCATTTAACTCACTAACGACATGTTCTATTGAAGTTGCGGCTGCGTGCATTCATGCATAAATTTATGCGTGCATGTAGAAAACACGAGACACCAGTTCTTTTCGCATATGTTTATTGGTCATCAACACGCCGAAGAATTACAGGTCAAACATACAGAATAAAAATTAAACGTTACGTTACGTTAAATGTACGTTAGCATTGCTACATTGAGACTAATGGGGGAAAAAGACAACCTACTTTAGCCTGGTACAAAACATTTACAGTCTTCTCACAAACGCAAACTTGCAGTTAAAAGGTGACACTTCAACCATGAAAAATCGCCGGTTAACAGTATTTGCAAATGAAAATATGAAGGGGGAAAAAAATCTACCAGGGACACCACAAGCAATGACGAAAAGTGCTTTTTTGCGGACTGTAAAGCTTACGGTTAGCGGTTTAGCGAACGTACTTCTGGTAAACATTTCAAAAATAAAAGCACGT